>NC_134280.1:600000-900000 GCF_949628215.1 Phalacrocorax aristotelis
TTGCACTGTCTAGGAATAGTTATTTTAATTGGTCTGTGGCACATATATAACAGGAAGAGTGGAAAGTTATCTCCTGCTCTCAGGGAGAGGCTATTTTTATATGCATAATGCCTTTCAAATTGATTGCTGATTCCTTTTATATTCCACAGTGAATAAGCACATAGCAGCTAATAGAGAAACCCATTTCAAGGCCAGAACACTTCAGGATGTCATAAGTAAAGCGGGAGTCTTTTTTTATCTCTGCATGTATTTTTAGACCATCTACTTCCTTGTGTTTGAGGAGCACCTAGTGCAAAGGAGCGGTGGTGAAGTGATACTGACAATTAGCATATTTTCACCAAAAATAAAGTTCTTGTGGATTTCAGAACTTTTGCCTGTGAGAACTGGGCTAAAAAATTATGTGCGTTGTACAATGTAAGTATATTTTAAGCATAACCATTATTAATGGATCTCCCTAACTCTTTGAAGGTTCATTTAAAATTTAAAAATTCAAAATTTAAAAATCATAATTCTGCTTTGAATTGATATATCTTAGTATGTATATTAGCATGACAAATACAGAAATGTTAAAACAATACTCTAAGAATCTATTCCTAAAATACTTGTGTTACATCCGAGTGCTAAATTTTGAGCCTTCCATGCCTTCTTCCCTCTGAAGAGCAATGGTTCAGTGGGTAAGCACCGAGTGCTCAATCCAGTAGCAGCTCATCAGAGAGGTCTATTTTTAGAGGTGCAAACTCTCCACCTTGCTTATGAGTGTCTTAGCTGTAGGTGCTTGCTAGCAGGGCTCACCTGAGTTTGTGGCAGCAGCAGTGGCAACGCGCACCAAAGAGGAGCTCCAGAGGTAGTGGTACCACTCTGTCTTCATCCAGCGATGAGCTGATAGGAATATCTGTGAGCTAGGCACCAGATGAGTCAGCATCCCCCTCCCAAAAGCCTGGAAATTCGCATCAGGAATGGTCCCCTTGACACTTGTGAGCAGACAGCCATCTCTGCTATCTCCTTTATCCCTAGCACTTGTACTTTTGGGGATATAACACCGGTCCAAGACTCTACGGCCTCAGTCTATGCAGTCTTACCTGTTACTACTTCTGTCAGAGTCTAGAAGCTTGAATGTCCTCAGGAACCTCACTGAGTAAGGCAGAAGAAGGTGTATTTAAGATTAAACAGTTTTTGTTTGGTGGTGACATTGGTGGTGGCAGTATGCTGCTTGGCAAGCTAAAAATCTGTTTCCAAATTTCCTGTTAAGAATGAAAAAGTGAAGCTAATTCGCGTCTGTACTGCATTTGTGCAAGTCCTTTAATTGGTTTTCTGTTTCACTTTAGACCGTAATTTGCTATGAAGAGCCTCCTCTTGCTAAAAGCGCTCAATATCTCTGAAAACTTATTGAAAGGATCTACTTGTGTTTTATGTATTTTAGGGCAGGAAGGAACTGTTGCATTTAATTTATTCATATTGCAACAGCATTGTTCAGAAAAGAACAGTGGGACATCAGGGTACCATGCGGTACAGGCAAACCGGGAAGGGCTGGAGTGGTATCACTGCTTACCGACACTGGGAGCCTGCAGTGTACCTGGCACCTGACAGAATACTTCTGGACCCTAAATTGTGAATTCCATAGGAATATTGGTGATACAATAATGAAATCAATAATATTCAAGGTTTGCAAAGATGTCTAGAATTATTTTATTTTATTAATACATAGTTTTTAAAACTTTCTGAAATGCTTTACTTTTTTAGATTGTTCATGAGAAAGCTTGGGATGGTTACCATTTCCTTAGGAATCAGCGCAGAGTCTTGATATTAAATTGGGCTCAAGCTAGGAAAGCCTTTTTACTTAAGGCTATGACAACTGTTGCTGAAGCCTCTGCTGTTCACGAGACAGAAGCAGTGTTCGCTAATACCAGACAAAAGCAACAGGAGATTTGTGCTGATCTGAAAGCAAAGGTAGGTTCAGTTATAAATCTAACACATGCAAATCTGTTTTTTTACTGGTAAATTCAAAATGAAGTTAGAGTGTTTAAATGAAGAAAAACTTACTGAAGCTAGTTGTCATAATCCTGTGTTTACTGGCCTGATTGAATTGTTTGGGGAGGTTGGGGCGGGGGGGGGGAAGCAAATTATGATCTGTTGGCAGAGATAAGTATGACTTGAGAATGCTTTCGAAGGTGCTCTGTTTCATTACCAATAGGGATCATTTTTCAAGTGTTGTTGATCCAAGTGTTTCAACCAGCTCTTGAACTTCAGTCTTTTTTTTTTATTAAGAACTTGATTACCTAGCACACTTTAGGCCTTACTATGAGTTTCAGACTGTGGGTATAACCTCTGCATTCTCTGCGATCACATTTATCTTCATGGATTTTGAGCACCATCGAAGAGTTTGAACTGTATTTCAGTATTGAAGAACAAGATCTGTTCTGCAGTTTACAATATGAGAGACTGTGAACAAGCCATAGGAGTAAAGATCTGGCATCATATTCTTTAGGTTCCTTTGTAACATTGGCAAATAACTAAATATTTTTGTTTCTGTTTCTTCCTCCACAAAGTGGCATTGATATGTCTAAAGCTTAGTTCATAATTGCTTTTAACACTAGACTCCTCAGAAGTGGAAGCAAAATGTTGCATTCATCATCACTACCACCAGTTCTTAGATTAATGCTGGTCTGTTTGCAGAGAAATAATTAATATCTGTCTTTTCTTCTGTTTATTTTAAGAATGCTTTCTAAAACCTGAAAAATGGATCCCATTACTTGTTTGCCCTTGTTATGAAGGTTTTGTAATATTTTGAAAGGTGATTTACTGTGTTAAAAAGTGAAAAAAGATAAAAATACCTGTGTTGATTTTGGTAAGAAAATAGAGTAAAATGGGGGGAGCCTGGACACGAAAGTGTTATGATGTTGATGCCTAAGGCATTTGTAAGGGGAATTGCATTTCTGGGCATGAAAGGCATGTTCAGATTTGTTTAAACTACCCTCTGATTTTTCCACTTGCACAGAAATTAATATCTGAAAGGATACTCCGTGTGTTATTCTCACTTTACCAACATTATCCCTGTTGAACCCTTACTTTTCAGTGAAATAATAAACACTTGATTTTGGCTTTCTACAAGGAAAAAAACTGCATTAAAGCCTGTACTGTGGTTAAGATTTTTGATGTTAGTGCTAGTTTTTTGCTATAGTAATAATGCAAAAAAACTTGTCTCCTGTTCCTGGAGCCATCTGTCATAGGGAGGTTTGAATATGAACGCTTTAGGGTTAGGAACTGGGCTTGACTAAGGAGGGAGAACCCCACTTTAACTCCTGCGCCAGGCTTCCCTGGAGCCAAGCGGAGTAAGGAGGGAGCAGTTCTCCAGATTTGGTTGGGGGATTTGGGGTTGGTTGGTGGGTTTTTTTGGGGTGTGGCTTTTCTTTTTTTTAAACCTAGGCTTCCCTTTGTGAATTGCTGTGTGTCTCTTACCTGCACAATTAGAGCTGGAAGGGCCATTTATTCCAGAACTCTGAATTTATGGTTAGTGTTTTTTCTTCTTTTCTTTTTTTTTCTTCCCCACAAAAAGTAACAAGCAAATGTTGGGGTACGTATGTTGTCTCCATGTAGCTTAAGATTCTCACTGATGCATTGAATGTTGTCTGAAAGTTTTTTGGATTGTGACCTCCTGTTTCCAGTAACCTGGAGCTGTTTGAAACTTAAACCTTTCAGGCCTACACTTTTCAAGGGCTGCTTTCAAAGGTGGCTTTGTTAAAATGTTGAAGATTGGAACAAAAACAGGTCATCTGTTTCCCAGAAAAGATGAATGAAAAAGGTACATTTTTTCATGAAAGGAGGATATCATTGTAACCTTGTTTTGATCAGCTTTAGCGCTTTCAGCTGTAGAGGACAGAAGCTGAAATTGGGCAAGGAGCTAGCTCTCTTCCAAAGAAATTACTCTGAATGTATCCGTGGTTTTTGTTTGGATTCGATGGGTATATGCATTTGAAAACTCATACTTCATGCAGTTATCGTTCATTTTACAGACTTATCTTTCTGCACTCCTAAAGTGTGCAACTACAGAATGTCACCCTGTGGAAAGTGGCTGTTGGCAGCTATTGGGTGAAAAATAACTGTCAGTCTAGTGAGTTAATTTACACCAATAAAACCCCATCCTGAAGAGAATCTGTAGGGTGGGGTAAAAAGTGAATCTGTCTCTACAGGAATGAGTGTAGGACTGGAAATTGGGGATTAGGACTGTTCTCCCACTTTTTCTTTTTGGCTGTTAATTATCTCAATTTTTCGCATTTCAGTAAGTTTAGCGTAAGGAAATCTTACTTGTATCACTTCGCTAGAGGGAAAATGTAGTTGCGCTAATGATTTAGCTGTATAGTAGACTCCAGGTGTGCTTGTGAAGAGTGTGTATTCTGAATGTGAGAGATATAGTTCTCCTTTACACCAGCAGGTTTCAGAGGAAGTCGTAGCATTTATATACCTATTAACATCAGCTGTAAAATGAAGTTATGACACACGCTGTAAGATACGTAAGCAGCTCTAGAAATGCAGAGAATCGTTAGATCCATTTTGCAGACAGAATATGCAGAAATACATTGAAATCAAAATGGATTGTTTAAGCAGCTGTTAATGAGAGAGTGGGAGAGGAGTAGACTCTGAATATGACACCTGTCTTAACTTCCAGTCAGTAAACCATTTAGCTTGTTTTACTTACTTGGTTTAAAGGGATATTTTTCTGTAAATTTCTACGCTGCTTTAAGTTTGTGGGGTTTTTCAAAAGAGTTTTTCTTTCTCTGTGTGAAAATTAGTTTGTTCCTAATTGTGGTACAGATTGAGAAATGCAAAAGAGAAAGAAAATAGTCATATATGCCAGGCTGTGCACTTTTTTTATGCTGCAATAACCACATGATATCACCTAACTCATATAGTTCTTTTCATATGTCAACAACAAACCAAAGATGTAGCAAACAGACTAAATAATACATTATTTAAACGTCTTTTAAATGCCCTGGAAGCAACTATGCCATCAGTGAGACTCTAGGCCTTGTGACTGGCAAGAGGTGATAACAGTTAAAAAGTAAAGCAGCAGAGAAGTTCAATTACTGTTTATCACAGAATGCCAGGTTGGCAGGGACCTCAGGGATCTCCTAGTCCAACCTCTCTAGGAAGAGCACAGTCTAGACAAGACGGCCCAGCACCCCGTCCAGCCGACTCTTGAAGGTGTCCAACGTCGCCGAGTCAACCCCTTCCCTGGGGAGATTATTCCAATGGTGACTGTCCTCACCGTGAAAAATTTCCCTCTGGTGTCCAATCGGAATCTCCCCAAGAGCAACTTGTGTCCGTTCCCCCTTGTCCTCTCCATGGGACCCCTTGTAAAAAGGGAGTCTCCACCTTCCTTGTAGCTACCCCTTAAGTACTGGTACACGGTGAAGAAGTTGACAAGGGACAGTTTGTTAAACTGTGGTAACTCCATTTTGTGTGGGCTTTTTTTTAATTCTTCTGAGGGCACTATCACGACTGCATGCTTAATCTTAACTACTGGGCGTAAATTGCAAGGTTCTGGTTATGGGGGCTGCAGGCGTACCCTGCATGGGAGGAGACCAGGGCTGACTTGTCAGCTCTGAGATCCATTTAAACAACCCATTGCACCCCAAAACTTCAACCAAGCAAAGGACCAAATAGTGCCTCAGCCTGAGACATATCTTGTTCTTTTACCTGTCTGCTAGGTTTATCAAAGCTTGTAGGATCTTAAGTATGTTTGAGACATACACTTAACTGTCAAATTTAGTTGAAATTGTCCAGTGATCCCCAGAACTAGTTGAGGATGGATAGTTGGACAAGCAGAAAGCTCACCCTAACCTTATACTCTTAGGAGAATTATCTTCCTTTTTCCTGGAAAGTGGCACCTCAGGCAAGCAAAACAATTTGCATTAAGATTTTGCAGAAGTAGTAAAGGATCAAAGGAGCTCTTCATATGACTGCAGAAGGAACTCGAAGAGATAGTACTACGTATAAAAGGACAGCAAATTTAGCCAAGTAGTTGTAAATAGAAATGCAGCTTACTTAAGGTTACGCATGTGTGAATATTTAAGCCTACATAATATTTGAACATGTTAATAAAATGTTGACACTCCCGTTGTCAAGAACAGAAAGATGTTCTGAATAATGTTGACTGAGAAGAGAGAGGAAATACAAGGACAAGCTGTGAGAAGCAAAGTGTTCACACAATGTCTTGAGCAAAGGTGGTGTGACATGCTTTCAGCTCCAGGGAACCAAAGCCGATCCTATATTAGATCACAAGTTTTATAGGTACCAATCCTACCTGTCGTGATTAAGTTTCTGAACTGAAAGTAATGTATCTTACTCTTCAGGTTGTGACTGAGGATTATGCTTAAATGCTTTCCTCATATCGCCCTTTCAGATTTAAACACTTTTATAGCTGAAGAAAATGTCTACATTTCTGTTAATAATCAAAACAGTTACATTTAACAGCTTCCTGATTTTCAGATGACAATTTTTCTATAGGTGGACGTGGAATTTTTTTAATGTAACAAAATTAATCCTAGTGCCAGTAGCCTTGCTTTTCTCCATTATTTCTTGCAGACATTGTAGAGGTAGCCTGTGGAGCACAAGCTGCTCAAGAGTACCAGACAAAAATCTACTAGGGATGTGAACTTCCAGTGTTTTTCTAATCGCAGCCAGAACGAGGTTATCTTCCAAGATTAACAAACTTACTTGCAAGTGCATTATTTCTTAATTACCCCATTGCCAAATGCTCTAATACTGGACTTCTTGTGGGTCCTGTGTAAGTCAGTTAGACGGAGAATACTGTCTGCTTGTGCCATTTGCTCTTTTGTCATTCAAGACCCAGTGGAGTCTGTTCTTGAAGATTCCCCAGTCTAGAGAAGGAACAGGTTTTTAGAGTTGAAAGGTATTGGAGACTTCAGACCACCATCTGTTAATATCACAATGGTTTATGCTGTTGATGTACATGTTGATGTCATAAGTAACTTCATGTATTAACTGTGTGGTCTCAGGAGGTGCTGCACTCTCAGTAAAAGTAATACAGGCAAGTTCTTTGCCATGACAGTAGAGCTAAGTCTTGTCCCAAGGAAAGTGAGCGTCAGTCTTGCTGCTGGACTGCTGAGTGACCTGCTGTTTCGGAGTGTTTGCTGCCCTATAACCTCTGTTGCAGAGGGGATGTTGGGTTTGTGTGTTTAAGATTAGGTGTTAGCGTGGATTTTGAATGCTTAGAGTTCGTCATGAAGCTAACAGCCAGCAGAACTTTAAGCATTGTATCTCAGAGCACAGACAGAAGGGTCTCTGATTGGCGTGTTGCTTAACCTGCTGGCAGGAGATAGCAACTCATTGCTGCAGCTCTCTGGACTGCTACCACCAGCACAGGAACCAAAACATGTAAACAGCAATGATTCTTGCTAGGAATATTTCTGCTTGATCGTGATATTAAATATGAAGCCTCCCTTGTAAATCTGAACTTCCTTCCACAGTAAACTAGTAATCAACACATTTGCTATTTTAAAAATTCATGTTGGTTCATAATGTAACTGACACACAAGAAAAAGAAAACAATATATATGACACATAAAAGGACTTTCTAAATTTAAAAAATGATGGCTTTTTCACATTGTCTTGACAAGCTCCCCCCGCCCTGTAATATTTTAGACTCCAGGGAACTGTTCTTAATACAAATTTTAATTTTTTCCCTTTTATAGGCTCTAGTATTCACACCCTGAGGCCACCTGTCTCATCTTTCCTTTTAGGAATATATGCATAAGCTTTCTGTTCTGATTTTATTTCCAAGAATAACACTGTTGTTATTTTGTAATTCAATGTGTGGTGGGTTTGATTAGTGCAAGGTTTGTGTTTTTTTAATTTTCACTTCATACAATTATACACGAGTAGCAGGTCTACTATACACGTCTGTTTCCTTGGAGATGTCAACTTTGTTGGGCAAAATTTGCCTGTAACTTCCAAAGTCTTGGCAAACAAGTCCTTAACTGGAAATAAGGAAATCCACAAGACGCCCACAGCACAAGTGTAAATCTACTCTCCGGTAGCTGTGCTGTGAGTTCTGCATGTCTGAGAGCTGTTGAAACTACTGCACATTGGCATATGTTACCAGTAGATCCAGTGTTCCTAAATTTTATGCTTTTCATCTATGCCCAAAGCACCTATAAAGAGTTTATCCAGCCATTGCTTCCTGCCGGTATTGGGGTTGCTCTGCAAATACTGTGGAGGCTCACGTGTTTGGGAAAAGCTGTAGCAATTCTGTCCTGGAGATGCAAACATTTACAACATGTGTTCATTTCCTTCTTCCTAGTCCCTAGCGGAAAGCCTTAAAAGTTTGAGTAGTTGAAGGAGGGTCTGTAATGAGAAGCGGTAGGTGAATGCAAGTAAGTTTGAAAACACTTTTTTTAAGTAGTTATTGAATAGATATTTCTGTATAAGTGGCTTCAAAAAAAATTGGTTTAGTTTTGTAACACAGACTTCTATTGTCCTGTTCCATTTATAAAATATTCCAGTCTGAGGGATTTATTACCCCATTAACCCAAGTGGAATTTATGTGCTTAACTTCTGTTAACCTTAATAGAAATTATCTGGGTGAATCCTTGTTCTTATATGGGAGACTAGGTCTTTAATTTTTTTATTTTCCTCTACATTTCCTTCCCCCTTTTCTTAAAAGTCTTTCCTTTTTTATCACCTTAGAATAGAAGGGGGTTGCTCAGGCAAGAGACATAGATCAGCATGCACTACTTCTGTCTGAAGTATTAATGACTAAGCTATATTGCAAGTGAAGAGGCTATACTGCTGGTAACGAAAGTCACCTTTAAGTGAGTTTTCCATGGTAATCTTCCAGTAATCTCAGTTTGACTGTCCTCTTTGGCCAGTTCTATAACAGATAAAAATTTATTAAATCGTCATCATTGATTGGATGAAGTGTCCGTTAGGAACCGAACTGAGAAGAATATCCTTACTGAAGACCAGATGTTGCAATCCTGTCATTCCTCTAGCCCATAACTTTTTATCAATCACCTTTTACATCTGTGTTGCTTAATTCTGTTTTTCAGGACGACTAGAAATGCATAGCTCTAAACCAGCCTTTTCTCTGTAAACAGAATTCTTAGGTCACCAACTTGTTCTGAGGCTGTGGTCTTTATCTTAAAAACGTGAAGGAAAAATGTCATGGTTGACGTGGTTTGAATCTAGACTTGCGATTAAGAGGCACTTTTTTCCCCCCTCTCTGCCTTGTGGCTTCCACCTGAAAAAATGAAGAGGTATCTCTGACTTACCATAAATGGGATAACTTCCAATTCCATATTCAGCAAGAAACAGGGCAGAAAAGCTGGGTAGAGAAGATGATGACACAATGAGGTTGGGAAGGAGGGTAAGAAAGGAGAGGAGCTAGTCCTGGCAATAGCAGTAGATCAGTCTGGTTATCTGAATGGTGGACATTTCTTGCTGTGCTTTTGGACTCTGTTGATTCCAAGCTTCCTCTTTCTTGTGAACTTCAAATGAGCGCAGTGTAAGTAGCTGTAGGAAAGCCGTAGGTGACCTAGAGAACTCTAGCCTGAATAATCCTATGGATGGGGAGTGGGTGCAGGTTCCCATGCAATTTGATGCTTATCCTTTCCAGAGCTTATTTTGTAGCTCTGAATGACCACTTAGGCTCCATCTGGACAAGTGGAAAAGCTGCTGAACTTGTTCTGGTTTTGAGGGTCCCTTCAGTAGCTGAACATGGAGCTTTGCCGCACAATAGGAATTTTATTGCTACTTATACCAATTTTTGGCACAGATGACATGCACAATACAACACTGAGCTCAGGAGTCTGTGCTGTCCCAACTGTGGCACGTGAAACAACACTCATGGCTATGACTTGTTGGGCTTTCACATGCACTTTGCAGAGCAACCAGTGAGAACTGTGTGGCAAATGTGGGTAGATGCATTCTGTGATTCCTTTTTTTATGCTTAGGATTTTCTTTTAATACTGAATTCCTTTAAAATAGTACTTGATCTCTAGTCACCTTGTAATCACATCTCAACATTTCTGACCATGCAACCCTGACTGCTGCAGCTGCTGTTGCTTTCGGTTGCGTGGTGATGCCACCGTGAAAATACTGGTTCTTTTGCCAGTGCTGGAACAGCATTCTGTTGCATGCTTCCTCAAGTTACTCGTTCAAAGTTTGCAGTACTACTTTTGCTGTGTAACATCTTCATTTATGAAGATATTTTTCTTTAAGAGATGCCCTAAAATTTTTTCCCCAGGCATTCTTAGAATCAGTTGTGAACAGTCTAAAGAAGAAGAAAAACCTGCAAGCTGTAACAAAAATAAGGAAAGGTGTGCAGAAATGTTTGAGATTAATAAAACTTGGGGAGATTCTGAAAGCATATTGGGCTTGGGTCATTTTATAAGGTTGAAAGAATGAGCTAGAGAGAATCAAGGTGGGGATATAAGAGGATTTTCTTTTTGTGCCTTTAGTTAAGACAAACAATACTGACTGCATCACATGATTATTGGGAATTCGTGTCTAGAATTTGAATTCTAGCAGCTTATTGTATCTGCACAGTGTAGCCTGCAAGAATACCAGTGTCATTTTGTGGCACCGTTCCTCTCAGTCATTTCATGTTCTTTTGGTTTGTACTGTATTTTTGCCTTAGTTTTCAAAGGCTAATTCTACTCCTTGCGTGACCCTCTCTATACCAGACAGTGTCCTGTGTTCCTATTTATCTAGCTACGCAGTTTAGCTGCTAGAAGGAGCCTGAAGCTAACTCTCATATCACCCTAGGCAGCTTCAAGATCTGTTTATAATGTAAGTCAGTGTTGCTTAAAGAGAAAACCTTACATAGTGCTGTGTTACCATGTGCTAATTTAATGGGAATTCCCAAGGAAAGTCTCTCAAAAATTGTTTTGTCATTAAAAGAGATGTATCTGTAGCATTAAGTATGTGGTAGATACATTATTGCTATTCAGATGTTAGAGTGAAAGAACTAATTTATTACTTTAATTAGTTTGTAGTGTACTTTACATTATTGTAATATGCAGTATTGAAATAATGGACTGAAAATAGGTATGTATGCATTCTGTTCAGCAGAGCAATTTAATAATTCACTTGGCAAAAGCTCCTCTAATAATACACGAGCTGTGAAATGTACTTGAAATGCTGGTTGTAATTAAAAACTTTCAGAACTTAACGTTGGCAGTGCTTGTACTGCTAAAACGTAAGCTTCTTGTGAAACAGGGAATAGGGATCCAGTTTTCAGTGTAGTTTCAATATTGGTTTAACTACTAGAATTTTTTAAATATTTAAACAGAACATTTGCTGTTGACACAGTAAACTCTGCTCTTCTGATTTTTGCACTCGTAGGAATGAAAGAATGCGATCAGGAACACATTAATTTTTTTGTGCATTCTGTGGTCCCAAATTACTGCCTCAGTGAATCAGAATTATTGTTCGGGATTTTTTTCTTTTGTTCTTCAGGTCTGCATACTGCCTCTGGAGGAGCACCTGATGAATACAGTGGGTTTTCTTGAAAAGCTTAAGTGGTAGAAATGCTGGAAATCCAGCGTCAGGCAGTCACTTTTAAACCGCAAAATATTAAAAGTATGGAAATGCATGCCACAGAGGTTCCTCAACTATTATGCTCCATTTCACTGCCTGCCCGTTATTGTTTTGTTTTGCAGCATTGCCCAGAGGGTCTCGGATAGGCTTGGGTTCTGACAGTGCCGTGTGTTGTACAAACTCACAGTAAAGTGTAGCTTGCAAGGTAATTACAGATGCAGGCTGGGTTTCTGTAAGGCAGTCCACTATGTCCTTTGTTATCATGAGTTAAGATGGTCTAACTCCTGATTTTTGAACTTGTGACAATATGGACAGGGGACTGGTTTGGGAATCTTTTCATTTTGGCCCCTGCCGTCCCCTGGGCACAGTACTCCCTTGAGAAGTTCCACTTCGTAGGCAGGTTGGCCCACAAAGTAAGTTGAGGCCATGGGACTAGAACTGCTGTCTAGCAGAGAGATGTTTTAATGCTTGAATGTGGTTTAAAGAGCGAAGTATATTGGCATTTGAATCAGCTGCTTAATGCTGATTTTTTGGTATTTCTTGCATAATAAAACACTTAATTTAGCTCAGCTCTGTTAAGAACGTTTTATCCTATATGGCTTTAACTCTTCATCTGGGGAAGACGTGGCATAATGCCAACCTACTGAATCACAATATTTTACAATATTTTGCAAACAGTGCTTTTCTGTGTTTTACCAGTTGTTCCTTTTTTGTTGCAATTATGAATCATTTTTTAAAGGAAGCGACTCTTCTTTTACCTGAATGAAAAGGCATGAGTTCGATAAACATGGGAGGGGCAGGCATAATGTAAACTAACTTCATATGCTGCCTACAGAAAAGACTAAATGGGTATTGTGCGAAAGTATAATACAGTGAAACTTTCCTTCTGTCATTTTCTTACCCATTTTCTTGATTGGCAATGGGCTCGTGTATTCAAAAAAACTAGCTAGATAAAAATGGAAAGCAGATTCTACCCACTGAGTAAATAGGTGTGTTTAGCAGCGATTTAGGGCAGCGTCGGTGCCACTGTAGAAGGTAGTGGAGATATGCACTGAATTATTGGCATATCAGTTTGGTCTGGGGAACCTCTTTGCCTGATTAATGTTTTGTCAGCTGAATGAAGTTATATATTTGATGCTTGGTTATGCTCACTTGTTTGTGCAAAACCTCTTGAAAATCTAGATTTGTGCCCCAATATTGATTTCTGACTTGAATCAAAAGGCTTTAACAGAAGAGCTCTGTGAAAATAACTAGGGAAGGTGATTATGGCCTGTCATGAGATCGGTGTGTAACGTATGCCGTGCAAACAACAGCTAATCAAAATGGATGAATAAGGAGGCTTGAGATGATTTTAGACTGGATTAGTCTCTGTGTCTGCCTACTGCTTTATTGTTGTGTGCTTTCCTTCAGTCAGTTGTCATCTTGACAGACTCTTTGCTGGGCCAATTCTGTTCTTGACATCCATTTCCAGTTAGTAGTTCCCCTGAAGTATCAGTTAACTGCAGCTTTTTTTGAGACCAATTTAATGGACTCACTATGCTATATAATGGTTGCGATCAAACAACTAAAAACGATCCCTGGTTAATAGGTAAATTAATATCTAGTGAAGACCAGTAAAGGATCAAGAGGGTTCTCAGACTTGGAGGAAACTTAAGCTGCATCGTGTCATGAGCCCGCTTACATTGGCGTATATGTCATGATTGGAGAGTCTGGAAGGAGCGTGAAGCCAGATGTAGGAAAGCACAAGCTTAAAAAAAGGCAATCTTTCTGTTACATGGTTTGATTAGTACTTCATTTCAGTTCAGAAAAATCTCAGTGATGTTATTACAGAAGTTCAAAGTGTCTTTGAATGCTTCTGCAGTTCACTCAGATTGGAGCTAGAATGGACTTTTAGTAGATTTCATTTCTTATTTGTTGTTAGATTTTAAAGCCTGGTGTATATATGTTTGCTTCAGTCTGTTTCAGAAACAGTGCAAGAGAGGTAGAAGACTGCATGTTCTTCCACGTTTGTTTTCAAAACATTCCGTTTTTTAGTGTAGCAAGTGAAGAGTGACTGAAACAATTTAGCATTTTAGATTCTTTTACGGCTGAAATGCATGAGCAGACTGTCGAAATTGCTAAATCAAAAATTTCTATTTAGACAAAGACCCTGTACTTCAAGTTTTGCAGCGTGTGGGGGGTTTCATTCAGGTATTACAGCTATGCTCCAGAAAATAAGGTCTTATGAAAATTGATGCCTTCCCTCGAAGTCTCTTAGCTGATAGTCTGGTCATCTCATGTAATCCTCATTCTATTTTTAGTATTGTTTCATGTTTCTGTTTAGACGGATGGCAGGAAACTGCAATTGGATGTTTTCATTAAGTGTGATACACATTCTTCTGCTGACACTTCCCTTGCAACTTGATTGCTTCAGGATGCAAAGCTGCTATGGATTTCTTTGCCCACTGGTGGTATTCTTATTCCTATATGGCTTAGAACCAACCAGTTTGTCATCCCCTCTTCATGAGACAGGCCCAGACCTGCTGGCTTCCTCTGTAGGATCCATCTAATAAACCTCTGCTACATGGCAATTTTTTGCTTAAGTTCTCATTTATCCATTCATTCTTGCCAAGCTAAGCAAACTGTTTAGACCCCGTCTAGTGCTGAACTTGTCAGCATCAGAACTCTAGAAAACCCTGAAATAGAGGTCTGAATACATCTTGCTCCTCATACTAGACTGTTCCCCACCTTCAGTGGCTCTCTTCAGAACTTGGGAGAGTTAAGACAACTCTCCCAAGAAAGTGTGTTAGATCCTCTTACCTGCTTCTTTCCTGCCTTTTTGGTAGTGCCCCTATGCTGAACTACATTGTGAATCCTTGCTTTACATATTCCTCAAGAAAATGCATTTCTGTTATGCCTAAAAACATAGCTAAATGCCTGATTCTTTTTCTTGGAACTTGCTTAAATCTTCCATCATCTGAAAGACAGTGGACAGCAGAGAAGACATTCCCAAGTGAATGTCTGGACACTGGAAGAGAGATGCCGCTGCTCTTGGTGATTTTTCAAGTGGAACGGCTACAATGTCAGGGAATGGGAAGACCCTGGTTCAAGTTAGTCTAGAAATGAGGATGTTATTTTTAATTTTGAGGACAGCCAGATACAGGTCCCTGCCTCAAACTGTTTCATTATTTCTTTCTTACTGGAGCGAGTCCAGTGAAAGAAGGGTCTGGAGCACCTCTCCTATGAGCAAAGGTGGAGAGAGCTGGCACTGTTCAGCCTGGAGAAGGGGAGGCTGAGGGGGATCTCACCAATGCAGATAAATACCTGTAGGGAGGGTGCCAAGAGGGTGGAGCCAGGCTTTTGTCAGAGGCGCCCAGAGACAGGGTGAAAAGCAACGGGCACAAACTGAAACACCTGAAATTCCATTTTATCCGTCACTTCTCTACTGAGAGGGTGGATGAACGCTAGAACATGTTCCCCAGAGAAATTGTGGAGCCTCCACCCTTTGAGGATATTTAACCTTGATTTGACATGGTCCTGGGTAACCAGCTGTAGCTGACCCTGCTTGAGCAGGGGGGGCAGCCTAGGTGGTCTTGAGAAGTCCTGTCCAACTGCAGCTGCTCTAATCCTGTTTTCTGCAGCCTGAAATAATTTTAACCATAAACACAGCTTCATATTCCTGTTTACAGAATAAAGAATTAAATGTGGATCTCCCACAGCCTGGGTAACAGGGCTCAAGGTATTTATGCTGAGATGTGGCAGTCTTGATTAATCAAGTCATTAAGTAAAAATTTGGAAGCTATTTGGAACATACTGCTTGAATTCATTAGTGTATTTGGGATGACAAAAAGTATGATATTCATGGAGGGGAAACCTAGTACTGAGCAAAAATTTTTGCCCAGTACTACTTTTAATAACCTGCTTTGAGGGAATTAAGGTAAGCGATTCGTATGCAGGATATATTCAAGTGGGACCAGTCGTATTTAGTTCTCTTTTCTGAAAAAATGAAATTATTTAATGCAGATGCTTAGAGCTAGTTATATTACAGTACTTATGTCTAAGGATTATTTATTTTAATATGTCATTTTTAACTGATGGAAAATTGAGGGGCGGTGGGAGAAGGTGCTCTGTGTGTCCCACAAGTGCTCAGTGTGCTCCCCAGTTCTTACAGAGACTGGCAGGTTAAAGGATCTGAGGGGGTGGCGGGGGCGGTGCTCTTTTCTTTTTAGGTATTAAAGGATAGTTTTACCACTTGCAAAGCAGCACTACCACATATTATTTATTATTAATAATACTATTTTTTTTGAGATCCTGTTAGGGGAACACTTTCAAAATTTTGAGGAGAAAGATCATATATAAAGAGTAACATCTGTGCTAAGGAACACTGCAGTAACATTTTAAATTTTTCTTTCCATACTGTAGAAGTTTCAATTCCAGTCTGAAATAATTTTTGGAAGAATTGCTAAAAGAAAAATAGCTGTTTCTGTGCTGTCTGCCATTACATTACTGCACACTCAAATACATATGGAGATGTGCAGTTTGCATATATGTACCCTAATTGATCCTCTTGCATGTTGCAAGCATCCATGCCAACTGCAGTTTCTATGTGCACGTGTTTACATTCCCTCCTTGCAAACCATCCCACTACTTTTTTTGACGTTCATTCACACACAAAAAGACACACTGGGTGTCTTGTAGCACAGATAAACTTATCCCCGTTTCTAGCCACCTGTCCCATAAAATAATTAGCAGTATTGTCCAAGTAAGGTGGAGAGGGAGAGAAGTAGGGAGGTTTGGGTTTTCAGAACCTTGTGCCTTTTTCTCACTGCCCATCCCAGTCACGAGGATAATTTCTGACTTGGCCCTTTGCTCTCTTCCTGTAAAACATTTATTTGGTGAAGATGGCTGCTTCATAGCTTTTTTTTTTCCCCTAGAAAGCAGAGAAAGGAGATTTCACAAGGTAAAATACAGTTATGAACAGGCATCCACTGAGAATTAGTTACAGGAATGGAAGAAAAGAGGTTAAAAAGAGTTTAATGCTCAGCTAAATAATAATTATTAACTTTGGGAATGGAGTTGAAGCTGGGAAAAGTTGTATGTACTCCAAGAGAATAACAGTGTAAATGAAAGTTGCTTGAAGAACCCCAGAACTCAGTAGTTTTATTAAAAACATGGAAAAAACACCAGTTAATGCTTGGGTATGGTAGCAAACTGCACTGGACTTTTAAAGATAAACTCAGGTTGCAGGAGGCAGAAGTAACTGTTGGTTAGTCTGTGTGCATATAGCCTTTGTTACAGGCAGACTCTCTCTTTAACAAGCTATCTTTGAATCTGTTAATAAAGAGAGAGTTTAATTTTACAAGCACTGTAAAATTTGATGTTATTTTCATGTTGTTACTTTGCCTGCACTACATGAAAAGTCATAGCAGTGTTTAGTCTTTTGGGACTCTTGCAAAGAACAAAATATAATTGTTATTTAAGCAAAGAAGCAGGGCAAACACGGCATCCCTCGGAGATGCAACTTGCTGAGAACCCTGGATCACAGGGAGCGCTGGATTTGTGAACCAAAACGTTTCACAAGCACAGGACAGAAGAATTAACAGAGTCTGTGCACACAGCTAGTGAAATGTAGTAGAGGTGGAAAAAATACAAGTAAAGTATTTTAATATCTTAGTATTAAAGTACTTATTGTAGTATAGAAAACCAGATGAAAAATGGCTTAAATGCTTGTTCCTTTGAGGAATACAGAGTTCTGTTAGCACTTGACAAATCCATTGCAAAAAGGAGACATTGTTAATCCTATTGAAACCAGCGTGAAACAGATGAGCATGCAACTGCTCTTGACAGCACCAAGGTAAATCAGGGATCCCCACTGACTGAGAACAGTGTGCTCAAGAACACTGACCATAAGTCTCAATACGTTACCAGTTACTGAGGGCATGTTGTCCTGTTTAACCAATGCAGTGTGTCGGGAACATGCCAAGAGTGATTTTTGGCACGTTGAGCTAAGTGATCCATCCCGCCCCTGACACGCTTTGTTAAGAAGTGCAGCAGACCCTGTACCGAGAGGGGCTGGGGAGCCGGTTCCTGCTGTGCCCGGGAGGCTGCCGGGCAGCGGAGCTGCAGCTGGTTCCTCTCTTCCCACAGAAGAGCAGGATGTCGTGTGTGCAAGACCATTCTAGGCACTGGTCATGACCCTTGAACCAGGTGGCAGGGATCCTAGACTAATCTTGCATGGTTGGAAAGCTGACAAAAGGTGAAGTCTCTGTCACTGCAGTCCATTGATTTCCGCAGAGTCCTAGTTGGAAGCTAAGTGCTGTTACAGAAATGCCTGAGTTGAAGGATGCGAGCGGGCTCTGGTCTGTTAGCGTTGGTCTCATTCATTCATGGGTTTGTTAAGAAATTTACGTGTTATTGAAAGTCTAAGGGCTGAAGGGGAATTCAATATCTGAAGTTACCAAGATGCTTTTGGTAATTTTGCCTAAAATCTTTTCATAGGTGATTTTATTGCATATTACGCCAGTCAGCTGTGAATTGCACATTAACATGAGGAAAGGTGGTGCTTACTAAATGATTACGTATTGCTGATAAGGTTATAAATCTTAGTTTGTAAATGGATTACATGGGTTTCCTTCCCAGTCTCAGCTTGGCAGGATCACAGTATTGCACAAGTCTGCTGCAGGACCATCTTTTCAACCGTTTCTTCCAGGTTCTACAGTGGAAAGCACAGCAGGAAGAGGCTGCTAAACTAGAAGCTGCTGTAGCTGCCAGAAGAAAAGAAAAGGAAGATGAGAAAGACAGGCTACAGAAAGAACAAGAAATGATTCGCAGAGCTCAGGAGAAAGAAAAAGTATGAGAAACTCTTATATGTTTTTGCATATGTTAGTGTGCACAATTGCCTTTAAAATCTTTAACAGATCTCACTACCTTGTGTTCTTGTAAAGTATTTAGTATGGAGATGAGCAAATGGTTAGTTGAGTCTTGCTACTGTCCATTTTAGCTTCAAAGCTGCCTGCTCTTACACACCAGTTATGTTACTTCATTACGTTTCTAGAAAAAAAATTATGTACACACATAAGTGCCGGACTATCTCCATGTCACAAAAATCAACACAGAGGCACTACTGCATTTCTAACTCTTACAGATTTGTGATTTTTAGCAATGTGGCAACGACTACGAAAGCTTCCAATGCTGCAGTTAAGTGTGCTGCAATGCAGCAAAGGAGCCTTACAGTATATTGTCTGCAAGATAGCGCACTGCACTTTGCAGCACAAGGACCTTAAAAGTGGGCCTGAAGCACAGTGGTGACGTTAACTATTTCAGGGTATCAGAAGTCTGTGTTACATTTTTTTGAAGTACTTATGTGGTGACCAACTACTTGGGAAATTGCTTTGATGCATAAGTCTAAACTTCAGCTTAATAGAAAATCAGAAATCCACTCTAGTGAATGCAATGCTTTGAGAAAATCAAGGTGTGTCACATGTGTATTTGTGTTGACCTTTTTATTTGGATGATATTGCAAAAATCCAGGGGGTTGTTTTAATAGAACTTTACCTCCTTTTCTGATTATTTTTTGTACTAAAATCTGGCATGCTTAGAGTCCAACTCACCTGTGGTGTATTTAAGACTGCATGATTATTTCTGGAAAAAAGTCGGAGAATGTAATAAATTCTTATTGCTTTGTCTTTCAAATGCTGGTAAGTAGATAGTCTCTTTAATGGGACTACTCATGCTAACATGTTTTCAAGAAGGGTCACTAAAATCTGGGCTCTTACAACATGCCCGTTAGAAGCAGAGTTAAGAAAACAGAGCTAAACTGATCCAAATAGAGCATTTTCATGATGTAGATGAATGCTTTAGTGACATCAGTGTGTCACACAACAGAAAGCTTGTGCAAAAGACAAAAGAAAACAAAATTTTTATGTATGTTGTGTTTCTCTCTAGATTTTGCCTTTGTGTCTTTATTTCTGTGTAACATGCCTTATTGGGACCAAATGTCTGCTGATGGGACTACAATGTGGCCAGTTAGACACACTATAATTTGATGGATTCTCATGTTGGTAGAGGTGTCTATTGTACTGATATTCCTTGCAGGGAAAAAAACCCAAACACAAAACTATCCATACTTAGAGCAATTTGATCAAGTTGTTACTAAAACAGTTTACAACACTTACTAAAAGCAGAAAAGAAATTTATAATGGAGCAAAATAAATTACTCACAGGCAGATGAAACTAACTGCCTTCGCAGAAGAATGAAAACAGTCCTATGTTACTTGGATTTTCCCTATCTATGCCTCTAGCACTCAGATATCTTTTCCTTGCTTTGTCCAAAGAAATAAGTCTTTCTGCCATGTCAGACAGGTCAAGAGCAGAGGCTTCTTGCAGCTTATTGTGTTCATGGTGGTAGTTTGCATAACCTTTGAATTTGGTTATATCAACAATTCTGCAAAGCAGCACTTGACTGGAAGTGCTACCTGGAAAAAAGAAGCTGAAGCTGCTGAAGCCTTCTTGTCTCCAGATAGAGACTGTTATCTCCTCGTTACTTCTCTTCACTGCAAGTCCCCAGAGCCAACATTTGAAAAGCTGCCTAATTTCAAATTGATTTTTGTTTTATTTGTGAGGTTATTCTTCTTTGTCATGGCTACATTTGCATATTGCATATAGCCAGTTTCTTCTCTAGCTGAAGAAGTGTCTACTTATATTGGTCATCTGATTTCATTCTTTTTCTGCAGTTTATCCTAAAGATTAAATACACATTCTTGGCAGAGCACAATCTTTCTGTTAAACTATGCTATATCATGTAGTTAGCAAAATTGCAGCTAATTGTCTGAAAGTCACTTTAAAGAGATGCTACTCTTTCTGTTCTGTGTATTTTGAAGAAATCATAGATGTCCTGAGTTGGAACGGACCTGCAAGTATTTTCGAGTCCAACTCCTGTCCCTGCATAGGACAACACCAAAATTCACTGGTGTTTGTTCTTGGTTGATATGTTGTTACTGTTCTTACTTGCTGGATTTAAAGTCATAAAATGGAATGGATGGAATCCACCCGTCTAGAAGGGGCATGGGGAGGTATCGGAGGTACGGGGAGAGGGGCAGCCTGTATTTAATGATCAGTTGCTGCTTAGGTTATGAGAAACTTCATTGTTGCTTTTCATTTTGTTACAGCTTGTTCTGCTTGTCTTTACTCACACTGTGTTTACAGTGGCAGGTGGCTCTGAAACCACCAGGAAGGGACAAGGCTTGGTGAAGCTGTGTTGACCTAACCACCAGCAATGTTCATTTTATGTGTGAACACTTCAGTTGTGCAAACTTCCTACTTTTCTCTGGCCTACATGTAACGTCTATATAGATCAGCCCTCTGTCTATGCACAGATGGAATAGCAGCTGTTTGAGGTCAGCAGTCATATGTTTCATTTGAGTGTATTACATCTTAGATCCTTAAAAAGGGCTTCTAACCTTATACTGTGGCTGCTTTTCTGGTGAATGTTCTGTGGCAGCTAGAAGAATATTTAAAATATCTGTGATTAGTGTAAAAGAAATGCTCACACTCTACCTAGTTTGTAACCTAGGCAGGGTATGGCAAGTGCTTCCAAACCTGAGAATGGGTGAAATGACGTGAAATCTTAAATAACAATGCTATTTTTCCTCTGTTGGACTGCAGATCAGATTTTTTTCCTATATATTTAAATATGGAATACAGAAAGGGAATAATTGCAAAAGAGGGAGTTTTACTTCATATATAATATATAAGTATTCCAAATAATATTAAATGAAATCATTCTAAGAAATATGGTTATAGCTGTCCTTGTTTTCATGCCCTTCATGTATAAAAAATAGCCTATATAAAGAAATTGTTGGCTTATAGGTTGGGAATTCTGAAATACAAGCACTGTTGGGAAGACCTGTTTTATTCTGAATCATGATAGTTAAAGGTTTTTCTGCACAAAGTCAATCATACAAAAAGTATGGTATTTTGACTGCAATTTCAACTGAAATCTCCAAAAGAGGCTTAAATTCTATATAGTTCAGTGGATGATACAGAAATTATTTTTATTGCTATTTTTTGGAGCTTTTCCTTTGCAAGATGATTCCATAAGTAAATTTCATTGTAAGAAATTACCTATATTTTGAGAGATAGGATAAGGTGTCGGACCTTCACAGGAACTTCATGCATTTAATTGCAAAATCAACCAATTATTGAGGTATAAATTAATTGGTTTTTATAATTAATTTTATAACTAACATTTTGTTAGATTATTAAAATTCTTAAGATTTTCTTAGGGTTTTGCATCTTTCTGTAAAGCTTCTAGTCTCTATTTTTCCAGCTGTATTTTAAATTTTAGAAACATAATACTGTTCTGTCAGTGAATTACAAGTGGCAGCACTGTCATGTGCTTCTGTCATAAATAGCCTGTTCAAAAACTCCATCTTGATTTTCAAGGTAAACACTATCTTTATTTTGCTGGAAGTAGTAGTTTTTAGTGAATTTTGTAGCTTTTCTCTTTCTGTTTGTTGTAGCGATTGCCAAGTAGTCTGTTAGGTCTAAAGAATTAAGGGGTTTCTCAGTCTGCCCTGAGGTGGTAGGAAGCACCATGGCGTTATCTCGCTATTCTTTTGGTTTCTGATTTGGAAGTACATCAGGGTATGTCATTATTTCTGTGTCCCAGCTTGTCTTTCTCTGCTGGTACCTGCATGTGGAATGTGGGGTGGGAAGTGGAAATGAAAGTGTGAGAAGTACAACAGAAAGGAATTGCAAGAGTGCTGACCCTTGTAGACCTACCACGTCATCCTAAGTCGTCTTGTTGGGACAGCAGAGTACTTAGTATAATGCAAAAAAGAAAATACATGATACCTGTTGGAGATTACATGGAATAGGGGTTGTATCATTATGTGTTGTGTTTATTGTGTGTTAATAACTGGAGCAGGCAGGAAATGTGAGCTTAGCTTCAGTTAGAGCAAGAGGCTGCAAGATCAGGAAATACAGGAGGTTTTATACTGAGGTGTGCTGGCGTTTTCCATAGGCAAGAGGATACAAGAAACAGCTGGAGCATCGTGTTGCCAATAAGCATAATGATACCTTTCACAGACTGAGTGGAGGAATTGAGATCATATCCAATCGCCTTACGTAGGTTGAACTGTTTCATATTATTAACATAATGAGGAGTGTAGTGGCCTGAATACACCCTGTCTTTGAACTGATGTTCACACACAGGATCCTATCTACAGATGTCTAAACCCTTTCCTGAAAATTAGTTCCTGAAATTAGGTAAACTAAAGGGCTTTTTGTCCTAATATATAATTTGTCTATTAGTGCTTATTTTAAAATCTTGTGATTTTATATGTCTTCTCCTTCTCTTTGTTCTTTCTATTCTATATTAACGGTCATCATTTGCATACATTCGGTATCGCTGTAAATCCTCCAAAGAATGCATGGTTTTCACTAAGCCGCGGAGTGAGGTTAGCCCTAGCCCCTAGCACTGAGTTTTGCAGTGAGCAGCTGAGGTCCCATGGGTGGTGGGGAGAAGGGCTGCGCTGGCACCAGCCAGGAGCCCGCCCAGCCCTGTATTTTGTCTCCAGCAGTGGCTGTAACAATAGAGGAAACACATACAATAATTTCGCTCTCTCCCAGGTACTTTCTCTGTCTCCATCTGTTCCCTGATGCTGATGTGGTTTGTTAATTTAGTAACCCTTCCCCAGGGGTGTTCTCTTTGGGCAGTTGCCCAGTTTTCCTGAAGCACGTGTGAACTTGCCGCATCCATCAGTGAGGAGCTCCACCAGCCTTCCACCCTCTGCATGGAGAGCCGTCTCACCTCTTTGTTCCAAATCTGACTCTTGCTAGTGTGAGCTGAAGCCTCCTAGCTCTCATGTTGGAGAGACAGAATCGGTCTCCATCTAGCCTTTTTGTGACACTTGTGAATTTGTAGGATTCTTTTCAGAACCCCCATAAACTGTTACTTCTCCATCTGAATAGACCCGTCCTGTTCCTACAGGGCCTGTATGAACACTCATATGAACAAAATGGACCTTTGATCACCACTGTTTCTCTTCTTCCATATGAAAATGTTCCTTTCTGAGATGGAGGGATCAGAACTGCATGGGGGAACTACAAACATATTTTCTGGGTTTTCCTATTCCTTTTGTACCATGTACTGACACTAGACACATTTGATTTGCCTTTTGACTGCTGCTGTGCACTGAGCTGATGTGTTGCAGGAGGAGTGGAGGCACCCTCTTGGTCGGTGGCACTCGAATTTGGGGTGAGGCGCTTGTTTGGCTACACCATTCATGGTGCTCTCTGCTTGCCGTTCCCCAGGGAACGGTTTCTTGTCCTTTGTGAAATTGCTGTGTGCTATCATCAGCATTAATACAGCCTGCGGTCACTGGTTCCTGAAAGCCTTGCTTGATGTCAGCCCTGGGCCCTCGTTTGCGTGTAGCATCAACAGGAGATGTTGCTGTGCTGCTGTTGGATTGCAGAGCAAGATTTACAGGAGGACGTTCCCTGCATTTTGCTCTGCAAGTAGAATGGCTTTTTTTTTTTTCCTATTACAGGAGAGGCATTTGAAGTTCTGTGCCCGTACCAGGTGTCTGGAGTGAGAGAGGCTTATCTCTGTGAAAGTGATAGGTAACAGCTTATTGTAAATGTAGCTGAAAAATAAAAGGGCTAGAGAGTTGTCTGTACTGCAGTTGCTGCTGACCTTGTACCATATTACAAATATTACGCTTTATACCTAACTGATCGCTTGTTAGGAGCAGTACTGCTGGCATTCATTTTTTGGTGAAAATTAACAGTAATAGCTATCTCAGAAGCAAAGTAAATGCATTTGTATTTCAGGGGTGTCTTACCTAGGCGGGAATGATTTAATTGATGCTGATACTACTGTGTGGGTTGGATGACCTCCTGAGATCCCTGCAAACCCTGTGTTGTAGTGGCTCCAGCATTTGTGACCAGTACCTGCACAGGCTCACCGAACATTAGCTTAGGAATGCAGCATTGGCATCATGCTCCTGAATTTCAGTGTAATTCAAATGTTCTTGAAAATTGTGTTAAAAAAAAAAATATCTGAAGTCAGCCAGATGAGAAGGTGTTTCTTCTTGTTGTGTCTAATAAAACCTGCTCTATCAGCTTTCCAAGCTGGTTGGTGGCTTGTGAGGTTCGGTTGAGTTGCCATTCGAAAATCTGGGAGGTGTACCACTGCAGCAGTTTCCTCCTTAAGGTACTGTTAAGGTGCTGGCTGACAGCCAGCTGGGCATGAGCCAGCAGTGCCCAGGTGGCCAAGGAGGCCACCAGCCCCCGGGCTTGTGTCAGCACTGGTGTGGCCAGCAGGAGCAGGGCAGGGATGGGGCCCCTGTGCTCGGTACTGGTGAAGCCCCACCTCGAATGCTGAGCTCAGGTTTGGGCCCCTCGGGACAAGAAGGGCCTTGAGGTGCTGGAATGTGTCCAGAGAAGGGCAGCGGGGCTGGGGCAGGGTCTGGAGCACAAGTGTGCTGGGGGGCGGCTGAGGGAGCTGGGGGGGTTTAGCCTGGAGAAGAGGGGGCTGAGGGGAGCCCTTCTCGCTCTCTGCAGCTGCCTGAGAGGGGCTGGAGTGATGGGGGGTTGGTCTCTGCGCCCAAGTCACCAGTGACAGGACGAGAGGAAACAGCCCCAAGGTGCATCAGGGCAGGTTTAGGTTGGATATTAGGAACTATTTCTTCCCTGCAAGAGTGGTCAGGCACTGGCACAGGCTGCCCAGAGAGATGAGGGAGTCACCATCCTGGAGGTATTTAAAAGCTGTGTAGACGTGGTGCTTTGGAACATGATTTAGGTGTGGACTTGGCAGTGTTAGGTTAACGGTTGAACTCAGTGATCTTAAGGGTCTTTTCCAACCTAAACTATTTTATGATTCTGTGACCTGTGTGTTATGGCAAGGATGGGAATTACATTACAAACTGGTTGCGAATTTCACCAGTTGCTTTGAAGAACTGCCCTGGTTTTAAAAGTGGAATCCTGTAGAATTTATTCAAATGAATAATTCAGAGTCTCACTTCAGCAATATTTACATTAAAATCCAGTTCCTCATTTTGCATGCAAAAAACCTCATCTTTCCAGATAAGCTTCCCTGCTCTGGTTTCACCATCTTGCTTGAGGTCTGTCTTTCTTCCCTGAGTACCACTCATAGGCTTCTTCCTGTTCCTCAGCGGGCTCTCCACCTCAGCGGAATGGACTGGCTGGCGTGGGTCCAGCCGTTTGAGCTAACCTAGGACATTTTAACTCAAGGAACGTTTGCTCACTTGAGCAGCATAGTCGAAGGTTTTGATGGCAGAGTAGGAAAGCACTAGGAAAATGAGTGTGGTAGTCTTCAGTTTGCAGTTGAAAATTATATTCAAATTAGTGTCCACAGTCTGATTTTACTAGTTCTGTTGTGGGGGCTCCACACTCTCTTGTTCTCCTAGTAAATCTTTTGTCAGCCTGTACTGTTCTAAAATATAAATTTTATTCTAAAAAGATCAAAATTGGATTTTCAACCTAATGCTTTTCTTTTTTTCTTCTCACTACCTTGACTTGTGAACAATTGTTATTTTGTTTACTGAATTTGTTCAAACTCTAGGTGAAAAAGTACTGGGCTGAGAAACAGCTCAAGTGGCAAGTGCAGGAAGAGAAAGATCTACAACATTTGGAGGAATTAAGAAAATTAATGGCTGAACAAGCAGTTAAGGACAGAGAAAGGTAAAAGAAATTAAATGTGAATATATGTAATATCAATAGGAATTTCTTATAATCTAATTTGCTTTGATCTCCCAACTTTCTAAATTAGAGTAAATGGACATAAGTCTTTTTTTTTTTTTTTCCCTTCCTGTTTGGCAGTTAGCCCAGTATATACACCAAGGTTGCATCATGATTGTATCTTGGATGCAATTTATTTGTTAATTTGAATTAATTAATATCCATCGAAGTTTTAGACCTCTATATGTGTGAAACTGTTGTAATCAGGATAGGGTACACGTATTAAAAACAGTCCCTTTGTGATTTTTTTAATTGTAGCTGGGCAATAGACCTTCTACATTCCCACTTTGCAAAATTATTTATAATCAGGTTTGTTTTGTTTCAGAGGCAAGTGAGAGGAGCACATTAAGCACTTAACAGGCTCGAAGATATTTATTATTCTTTTAGAGGGTCTTGAACTATGCATCTAGCTGTAGATGCTCTTCACCTGTTTGATGTAATTTAGGACTTTAGTCTGTTAACACTTGAATCCTTGCCCAGTCTTTGTTGCAGAATATGCCCCTTGATGACCTGTTGAAGGAATACTTGATTTCAGAGGAATTCCTCTGTTACAGAGGAGTGTAAAAAAACCCTGTATGTAGTCTGGCTATAACTGCTCTCAAATTGCAGGCTTACTTTTTTTATATAGAAGGAGCCACCGAATTGCATGAACCAGAAATGTAATTAAAATAGGGTTAAAGTACCATTGGCATTAGAATATTAAACTTTGTCTCAAGCATTCTGTGGGAAACACTACTTCGATCTTACTTCGTTGCAGTGCCTTGCTGGCAGCTAAATGTAAATGCATGTATCCTTATGCTGCAAATATATCTATACCTTTCCTTAAACATACCTGCAATGATTTTTAGCTCATAGCAAAAGAAACATACATGCTTGAATTACTGAGTTTTCAGCAGAACTGATCAGGAAAAAAATGACTTCTCTTTAAACCTGTGTACTGCACTGTGCCATGCACCTGGGGAATGTTCTTTCCTTATGCTAATAAACGTTGCAGAATAAAATATAAGGAAATGGCACAGTTCACTGAGGTATGCAGGAGGGAAATAATCACACCTTCGGGCTATTATGAATCAAAAGTCGGCAAATGCTTAGCATTATGTTTCCCAGAATTGGTGTACTGTACAAAATAAAACAGTTCAAAGAAAAATGCTTACTGTTTATGGAGATTAATAATTCTTTGAAATTACTTAATGCTTTTCATCTTCAAAGCCTTCAGAAACATTAATCAAAGAAGGGCAGAGATGCTACTGTTATTAGGCAGCGTAGTGCTACAAGCATGGTGTAAGGCATTTTAAAATACGTACTGTACTGAATTAAGGTAGACACACTGGCATAATGATTTCACAGTGCAGAACTGCGGTCCTGTAGGAACTAATAGTATTGTTATATGTTTCACCTGTTGCAGCACATAAATTGGGTTTGAGTCTTTGCAGAACTGATCATGAAAGACGGCACAGGCCGGTACCACAGTTCTGATCTGACATGTTGTCAGGCTTGTTGGGGAAAGGAAAGATTTTTGGATTGTGAGCTGACTGACTATTCCAAGTACAAGATATGGCCTGGATAGTGCACTGAGCTTCCAATAGGTACAATAAGACATTAAAAAAATGGTCTGCTGTTATCCTAAATGGCTTTGAAAATTAATTTCAAAATTAAGTAATCAGGTTTATAACAAAGAAAATTATTATCACAGAGTCACTGTGGTGCTCTATTCAGGTCTCCCTTTGTAACTGAGATCGTGGATAGCAGGAGCTATGACCAGGTCAAAGAAAAGGATTAAAGGCACCTGAAACTGGATGTAGAATTTCAAGTGACTAAGTCCAAATTTGCTTTCTACAGCTCCTCTGCTTAGTGACTACCTGACAGTGGAGACATTTAACTGATTGGACATTTCATTTTTTGTCCTGGAAGTTCCCAGGTAGCTGCAGTTTTGTTGTGTGCATGTCTTGGAACGGTTGTCTTCAGAGTAGCTGGCTGGCTACCCAGCACTTGCCTGAACCGCAGTGGGTTTAAGTTTATGTAAGTTCCCACAGATGCTGATCAAGTAAAAGATGGTGAGAGTAGTGAGTTCAACACAAAATCCTAATAAGCAATGCTATCTGCATTCAGAAACATGGGGGAGGGGAAAGGGGTTGTGCTGTGATTTCTGTTCCACACACAATATCTATTCCCTATTATTTTTTCATTCAACAGTCATTTCATACCAAATCTGTAAAACAGTGTTTAAAAAAATCACAAGGGCTGGGGTAAGAGCCTGGGTCTGCCCAGATCCTGTCAAATGCCCCAACAAGCAGGCAAAAATCATATTCCTTTTTTGCTTTCTTCTACTCCCATTCATTCTGTATTGTTTCCTGACAGTGGTCCAGCTATTAAAACAGGGGTGGAGGTGCCCTTACCTAGACTATGGTATATTCTTGCTGGTTGTGATGCTTGCTGATAATGCAGAAAGCACAGATTTGAACTCCTTCAGGCTAAGAACCTGAGACTAAAACTGTCTGGACAAGAACTAATTACTGGCGTGTATCATAAAATGTCTGGGCTGGCCACATTTGGAGAGGAAAGCAGAGAGTTCTGATCCCTTTTTTTGATAAATATTAAAGGTTTAGTAGATGACAGCTCCAGAGAGAGAAATGCTCCAGAAACACAGCAGGTACTAGATGAATGTTGTGCGTACTCCTTACTGGCATTCAGCAGGACTTAACCCCATTAAGCTGGGGTAGCTGGTGGGACTACTTCAGGGGTAAGAAGTTAGTGTTGGCAAAATAATTTTGCATGTGGCCCATCAAAAGTAGAGATTTCAGCATTGGGTGTACATCTACTGGAGTTGGTCCTTTCTACATACATGGGATCACGCATTCAGCTATTCTAAATGTCTTGTTAGGTCTATGTGCCTGTGGCTCTAGGACACTGAATTACAAGCTCTCTTTTAATATGGTATCAAGAACTACAAACTGCATTATTTAAGTCTTATT
Organism: Phalacrocorax aristotelis; assembly: GCF_949628215.1. Lineage (NCBI taxonomy): Eukaryota > Metazoa > Chordata > Aves > Suliformes > Phalacrocoracidae > Phalacrocorax > Phalacrocorax aristotelis. The sequence goes on from NC_134280.1 coordinate 629,274, forward strand.
GTGCTTCAAGAATTGGCATCCAAAAGGGCAGATGTTTGTCTGTTGCAAAAAGTCCACTCCTCCCTTTTTTAATCTATGCAGTGACTTTCAGTCAGGTCCTCCATTGGGTCCCTTAGGTATGGAATGGATTAAACATACAAAAAATATTCTAAAAGAACATATTCCCCCCCCCCCAAAAAAAAAAAAAAACAAAACCCAGCTTTTCATTAGTGTTGCAGGGTGAGAATTAAATTCACATGAAATTGTACAAATATTTTCACTCACTACCTGGCACGGTCCTGTTCTCCAGTGCGGCAGTGAGTGGGAAACATTTGCAAGCATTTTAACCCAGCACCTGTACTGCTGCCAGTCCTGGCCCTGAATTCAAAGGGCAGGGAGGGAGAGTCAGAAGGAAAGGATTGCTCTTGGCAAGAATCTTATCTGACTGTCAGACACAGCGCAGTGGCAGCTGCTTGCCACACAGCTCTGTTCATCACACACCGGGGTGAAGGTGCTTCCGAATCGTGTCTTCCCCTTCCCTTGTGCTCTCTGCAGCAGCACCTTGCTGGCAATGCATGCGGACAGCCTTTCCCCTCTCCCCTCTTGCCCCACCTCAAGGCTTTCCCCTTCCTGAAGCACAGCTCTCGCCAACTCCCGGAGACCCTCCCGCTCGCCCCAGTAGCTGCTGCACGTTGAAGGGACGCAGGACAGAAAGAGCCAGAAAAAACTGTGGACAAATAGTGGGTGTTGAAGCCATTCATAAAGCTGGGCAGGCAAGAGGGCTGTTGGTGGAGTTGATGCTCGCAGCAGCTTTGCTTCAAGCTTGTGCTTATGTTTAAGAATGTCTTCAGAGCTGAGGGCTGGGTCAGGCTGTGCACCTCCGCACAGCCACAGTGCGCTCTGACTGCAGTTGTGGCGTAAATTAGCAGAGGATCTGGCCCATCAGTTCTGTCCTGGGAGCCGGTGGCTACTTCTGAAGCGTTCAAATTAGCGTGTAAAACACTTTCCATCCCAGCTGCACGGTGCATCGAGTCAGCCTACCACAGGTGGGAACACAAGCGGACCTTCTTAGCCACTAAGATAATGCGGTCTACTATTTATATGAGATTTATTCAGCTGACAGCAGTGAACAGGTTAAGTTGTGATAGAAGGCAAAAACCATCTATGTTATAACCCAATTTTTAAAATTTTTGCTGAAGCTTTCATAATAAACACAGTAGTTCACTATTTCCTATTGAATATTGATGAGACAGTGTCTGAAAGCAGAGTTTTAATGAAACTGGTCATCAAAAATTACGTGTGTACCCACAGTACTTCAAAAAGGCAGCTTTACTGAAACTAATCAGCTAAGCTCATTTTTCAGCTGGTGATTTATTAAAATTGTTACTTACTGTGGTACTTAAAGTCAAAATTGAGTATTAAGATATTTTAATTTTAAGCTTTTCTAGAAAATTAAGTTTACTTTGAAGAAATAATAGCTAAAATATTACTAAGTATAATAGAGTGAAAGAGAATTAAGAACTTTATTTGGATAAGGACACTGTGAAATCAAAGCTTAAGTAAACATTTAAAGCCAAATATAAAAAATATTAGAAGAATGTTCCAAATTAGGAACACAATGTACAGTTGAACCTGTATTTACAAGGTTCTCTGCCTTCCCGGAGTGTACATCTCCTAGCCCTGCCGCTACCCTCTGACAATGACACTTAATCTTTGTTAGTGCTGGCCTTGGTCTCTCCGGCACGAGCAAGATGATGATCTCCTTAGGATAAGATAGTCATGAAAACATGAACCACCTTCTCAGGAGCAACAAATGCTGCATCAAGGTGCTCATCCTTGCTCTGCCCTGGGCTGCCTGCTGGTTACTTTGCCAATCAATTGCCATCACTCACACCTGTTCAAACTGGGTATGGAGGTGCTGTAAAATGCTTCCACTTATGATGATCTACGTCCCTATGGGCATGCAAACTTCTGCAGTATAGGCAGTGTGTTTGAAATTAGACCTGGATGAGCTCCCCTTGGTTTTCCTTGGTAATTTACAGAGGTTTCCAGGGTACTGGATTTCATATTTGATAACACTGGAGTGTTTTAGAACATGTGTCATAGTAGTCAGCTCCAGCACAGTGAAAGGTTTTCAATGTAATATAGTTTTTATAATTTTTCAGAAAAATATGAATGTCTGCTTTTCATTAAATTTTATTCATAGAAGAAGATTAGGCTTTCTCCCTGGAACACAATTACTTCTGAGGATTACTACTGTAAGCATTCATCTGCCTAAACTACAATGGCTACAGTAAGAAACGGAAAGCCTCTCTAGGGCATCCTCAGGCAGCTTTGTACCACCCTCTTGGGACAAATTTGTTTGTCCTGATAATTGCTTTTGGATTATTGATGCAGTGGTCTTTTCTAGCTGCCAGCATAACTGTATGTTGAGTTCTGATTTTTCCAGTTTATAGCCCAAGTTATATGCTCCTTTGAGCTTACTAAAATTTCAAGAGTAAGAAGATTAAAATATATGTTTTACTGTAGTCGAAGCAGCTCTTTCTCCATTTCTCTAAAGGCAAGTTAAAGTTTCAAGAGCAAAAGAAGGATAATTCTCCAAATGCAAAGCATGGCAATGGCACCTCCTATATAAGAACTAAAAGTGACATACCAAAGAATACCCTACAGCTTTGTAAGAAACAGAGTTTGGTGGTAGACTGAGGGGTATTAGGAAATATGGTTGTGGTATGGTCGTCAGGGCTATAGAAACCTATTGCGAAATGTTGACTAGCAAAAATAATGCTGTAGGTAAAGTTTCAGGATTATTTGTGCTAACCTCTGGTTTTTTCCTTCTGAAGAAGGATGTCATTCTCAAGTTTTCTTGCTTTTTCCAGTGACAAGATCGGGAGTGATGTGATTCTTTTAATGGAAAGGGTTATAGGAAAGAGCAGTTCTGCCATGCACAGATGTCAGGGAACATTTCTTCTTGGCAAAGAAAATGGAGAAAAAAAAAGAGTAACAGGGCTATATAAAGCATGCTAGAGAAAATCTGCGTTCTAGAAATGAAATCTGAAAGGGTAGCCAAGTTATTTATAAGAAACAAACCAAAATAAGAACCCCCGAAACAAAAATTACAACTCCCCAAACCTCCCAAAACCCCAAATCAAAAACCTCCAACAAAAATAACACGTTCAAATGAAAAAGCACTTTTTGCATTTTTTCAGGTGTTCTGATGAACCTCCACATTATTATTATTAGGTGTGGATATAGAAAACATCGGGCTAGTTTTCAAACTGAAATATCACAACAGAAATTTAAAATTACGCTTGACCAATGTTTTTTCCATTTGTACGTGTGCTGTTTTGCAGGGTGAAGTTTAGACAAGCATTACTAGAAAAGCGGTGGCTGGAGAAGAAGGAACTGGCCCTTCAGGAAGCACGTGAAGAGGAGGAAAAAGAGAAACGCCTTGAAGCACTCCGACAACAGGTGGTTTTATTTCCTGTATATAGTGTTTTCATATATATATAATGATACAAACACATACTGTCATATTATGTGAAAGATAAAAAGAACATTTTATCAAAAACAAATAAATGAAGAAGTTAAAATGCACTTTTGGCCTGACTTTAACAGTCATTCTGTCATGTTATAAATCCTGTGTGCTTTGTAACTCTGACAACAGGAACATCATGATGCTAAATTGCACTGCAGAAGCTGTTGATGTCTGAAAACAGATACTGTTTTTTCTGGGTTGGATGTGATTTCACTTTTTCTTTTTTTTTGTTTGTTTGTTTTTAAATAATCTTAAGTGTGCCTTGAGTCTCAGGCAAGATTTATGAGTAATTTAAATTCTTTTTAAACTCTGAAAACTTACAGACTTTGGACAACTTTTCGCCAGAGATATATGTAACTCTGTGAAACACTTGCATGCTATTTTAAAAAGGACATCCCAGAAAATGCTTGCTGATGTTTGTCATAGTAAATGTGGGGGTTTTTTCTACTGCTGACTTCGGAAGGAGTAATTTTACCTTCATTTATATTTTTGTACCTAATCTCCTTGTTTTTTCCTCCAAAGATTAAAAGGAGAAAGTTGGAGTGCAGCCAAAGGAAAATTAGGGAGGGAGAAAAGGTGCTCCTCAAACCCTTTTGATTTTGGATAATTTAAACAGCAGTAATGCAGCAGCTTTCTTCCTGGGACTAGCTGTGGTTGAAAGTACGGTATTTGATGCAGCCTTGACCTCACCTTCAGCATGTCCTTTGGCTTCGGGGTGAGCCACCCCAGTACAGTGTGCATGCCAGTGAAATTCTTCCTTAGTCCCTTGTGGACTGTTTGTGGCCTTATAAGTGCTTTCATTTCAGCATTTGGGTGGACAAAGTCAAGAAGAAAGAAAAATATAACAGAGGTCAAATACTCTGAGCCACCTTCTGTGGGAGAGCTGAGCATAACAGGAATAAACAAACCCCTAAGGGATCATTGGTCTGTTATTTCAGTCATTTTTTAACTGTTGCACTGAGGCTCATTTCCAGTCAATAATGCTTTATGGTCAGTAATCTGATGTAATTAAATATTTTTTAGTATGTTGTAGTAGGTTTTTAATGCGTTTTTACTAACAACTCTGTTATGTCTTTTCTAAGTTACGGGCTGTAGTTAAGGTTGAATTTCAGTGTCTTTTGTGTTGGATTTTACAAGAGCCTGGTTGAAAGTCACGATCTGTTCATCTCATCTGACTGACCCAGTTCTCCTACCGAAGTAGGAAATGCTTCTAGAATGGCCTTTGACCAGGATGATAAGAGTTCCCACTTCATTAAATTTTTCCAAGTAATATTTCTTCTCTGTGTTTCACACTAATGAAATTCTGCTTCATAAAATCTGCCCCTTGGTTGTATGTGGGGAAAAAAAATAAATCTTATCCAGTCTGTGTATTCTGACAGCCTGTAAATACAGATGACATTTTATTAAAGAGTTGGGAAAAAAATGATCATACACAATTTTAAATATGTTTTTCTGATTTTAGCCGTTCAGATGGTGTCCTGACTTTGTTTTGCTCATGCATCTTTCTGTATTTTTCCGAAGTAGTATTAGCCTGTATCTGAATATTTTAACACAAAGGAAATAAGCAATGAAAAAAGGTTGGCTCTTGCACAGTGTAGTGTCTGGGAGGATCTTTGATACTCATCTAGCTACAGGAAATTAAACAGTTAAAACAGACGCACTTAACTCTTTGGGTTTTTTTCTTATTTGTGGCACCTCAATGTTGTTGCCCATGACTCTGTAAAAGCTGTGAACTACCTATCTGAACACCTTTGTTTCCATCCAAAGGAAAAGAAGGTTTGGACTTCCAGGAACTGGGTATTGCTAAATTATGAGTCTGCTGGTTCCTTTTCGTTACTGGTTTTGAACATCAGAGCTCATGCCAGTCTCTGCTAGAGAGCCAGGATGCTATTGCTTCGCTCTTACAGCATCCTTGCTGAGCCGAGGCCGCCTCCGCAGCCAGGCCCACACGCCACTGTTACGGTGGGAAGATTGGTCGTGCACTTACTTGGGAAGTGCTCTTTTCTGGTAGCCTGAAGCTTAGCATAAGCTTACTTCTGATCAGGGGGATGGTGAGGTAGCAACATAAGCTCTCTTTCCATGGAAATGCCATCCAGCCTTCAGGTTAATGTTTTCAAGGACTGACAATTGGCATTCGCAACATGCAGGTTATTCTGTGTTAAGCCTGCCCACGTAGCAGGCGAGTCTCCGCTTTACAGCAGTTCTGGGCATGGACAGTGCCATATTACGTACAGCCCATTAAATGGTCTCCATTGTGAAACAGGAGAAAATATCCCTGATCATTATTCTCTGTCAAAGTGGTTTTACTCAGGATTCAAGTTTTAAGCTCTATAAATTTTATATATGGATACAAGGTGGTTTAAGACAACTTTTGGAATTTTTAAACCAGGAAAATGATTGTGTTCTCTAAGGATGTGTTATTGATAATAACATTTTCTCACCTTAGGCCTACGCAGACAGGGTAATTGTTATTGTCATGTTGTGTATTTTAGGTTGCCGTTGTTGCAAAATTTGATCCAGCTAGAGTAGTGGCTGATACGGTGGCGTCCAAAGCTCGGATGGGCATGGGAACCAAAGAAGAGTTTGATCTTCAGAAGCCACTGTTTAAGTTGCATACGTACAGTGAACAGCAGGTAATTGTTGGTAATCATACTATATAGCTTGTTGTATGCACATATATCTTAATAGCGATTTATGATAGCAATATCAATAATATATCCCAAATAGCAATATTAACGTGGAATATAGAATATAATGAGTGTAAAAATAAAAACTTTAGGAGTAATAGGTGGGGTAATCTCTCTGACCCAATGCAGATGCTGGAGGAGCACAGCAAGAGTGGACCGGAGAGGTCCATTCAGATCCAGCACAGGACTCCCACGCTCCCCCCGAACGGCGTCTCCCATCGTCCCCACTGGAGAGAGGATATGGGGCTAAACAGGCCATTGGGCAGTTCCTGTGTTTGCTAGGTGTTTTGACTGATCTGTGTGCTATTTTTTCATCACAAAACTCACCCCTTTTACACTGTTATGCATTTATTTAAGAGCGCGCCTCGTTTTTGCCTGCTCCAGTTAGTGTTGTACCATTTGAAGTGAACTGACTCAGCATAAGTTCTCCTGACTGTATACAAAAGAGCTGGGCCACAGGTAACTTAATTATGGGGTATTCTTTTTTCTTGGAAGATTATGCACAACATAAATCTCTTCATAAGCTGAAAGTTAGTATCTTGACTATCTTTACACTGTTGCTGGATTGAAGATCAGCCGGGCTGGGATATGCAAGGGCTACAGGAGAAGAAACCAGTGAGGTGTAAATGCAGCAGGAAACTGAAGTAACTATACTCCTGTTTTCACATCACTCGGATTGCTGAGGACAGTGCTACCTCAATCTCAAATGGAATTAAGCAACAGAGGGGAGGATTTTTTTATTCCCTTACTGTTCCCCATCTGCTCAGTCTGTGCATTCGAAATTATTCCCACTCTGGGATTTGAAAATTATGTTTACAGAAAGAGAAGTGCTATGATATAATTCTATGGCATAAAAGCTTTCTTTTAGCACTGAATAAGATGAAATTTAACAATGTCTATAACCAAGCTTTCCCAGCGCTTCCATTTTAGGACATTTTAAAGCTTCTCACTTTGGTAAAGGAGAGATGTGGTACAAGAGATGTAGTTTTTGTTAGACTACTAAAATTTACCCAAATCCGACCAATGTACGAGGTTCTGAAAAGGCTTAGCTCTGAACGTGTGTATTTGGGATTGATACCTGAAGTCTCAGAATATTCTTCCTGTTTCAATGCCAAACAAGTTTTGGTACTGCTCGGCTGCAATTCATGTCTCCTGCCACGCGTATTAGCGTGCTCCATCCCAGAGCACAGCGGTTGTGGGTAGCGTTCCCAGTGTTGGCCTTCCCAGCAGCTCTGGGCACTGTGGCAGGTGGTGCTAGGGCTGAAGGCAATGGGGCACTCTTGTACTGTCACTGCTCCCCCGCTGTGGCCCATGGAAGGAGGACTTGAAAGAGGCTTACGGATTTTGCCACGTAACCTTTTGACAAATTTAGATGTAATTTCCCTGGGTATTAATTGCTGTTATGTAAAATGGAAGTGGTACTGCCGTGTAGTCACAAGGCAACACTGGGAGAAGAATCATAGACCTGTTGGAAGCACTCGGATTCCATAGAAACAAACAAGAAGGGATTACAAGTCTTGTGCTGAAAGCGGGACTGTATTGATGGGGAGCATTAGAGAAGTCAGCAGCTCTGCAGTGAGTAGGCTGAACTAGAAGTCACTCAGTTTCTCATCTACCCTTTGAGTTTTGCTAAGGAATGATAACCAGGGCTCTGTTTAAAATAGTTTGTGATCATTAACATTAAAAAGGATAATATCAAGATATTGCAGTGAGATAAGGCTTGTTCACTGTAGAGTTTCTCTGCTTTTGAAGGCTTTATGACCATAATTTTGTCTTCTAAAACTTTTAAAATATATATATCCACAGATAACCTGTAAGATATACTGTACATATGAGGATAGTATTGTTTTTCTATTTATCCTTTCTGTGGTTTATTTTAACAGATCATTTCTGACCCTAGACTCCGTGTTGAGCTAGCTCTTCGAGAAGCTGGACTTCATAAAACACCTTATGTAAAAGAGATTTTACCAAAGATTCCTCCACTGAAGCTTCCAAGAAGAGATATGGAATCTACAGCTTTTAAAATGTAGAGCTCCTCTCATATCAGGAGTAGAGAAGCTTCAGGGGTGCTGTCCGGCCTATAATGTGAAAACTTTAAATAAACTTCCCTTAGGCTGTGTCACAGGACGACTTAGCTCTCTGTGTGCAATCATTCAAAAAATCCAACGTGCCTTTCCCAGGCAGTGCTACACCACTTTACGCCTGCCTTGGTGAAGGTTTTGTCGAGGTTTGGTGGGTGTAGGCTGCTCTTGTATAACTCCCCATGTCCCCTTCTGCTGGGAGATAGGACAACTGTACATGAGAGACTCCTACAGACGTTACAGGCCCATCTGATATATAGTGTCTTGAGTGGGAGCTCTGGTTTTTAATTAGCAGCATAAATCCAAAGTAGCTTTGCAGAACAGTCACTTTAGATTAAATTATGATACCCGAATACATCCCACAACTTTCATTCATTCAAGGTTTCTTGAGATTTTTATTCTTTTAATTATGAAATCTTCATCATGAATGTTTCTGTTATTCCTTGATTATTACAAGAAACTTAACCTTTAGCTATATTTAGAAACCAATTTGCTGCATCATACTGACTGCAAACTAGTCACGCAATTTCCTATTACAGATTAGCCGTTCAGTATAAATTAGAAGTTAGAAATAATGTTTCAGACCTGGGATCTTTATTTTGGAGATGAAACTACTGAATATGATTCTATCACATAAAAGGGAAATTGATGTAATTTCATTTTGTAACTGATTATATTTTCAAGCCTTACATGAGTGTAAAATATATGCGAACAGGTCATGATTAGCAGTTTAACCCAAAATTTCTAAGGACGATGGGTATGAGAAAGATCTGAACATCCATAGTTGTGTCTCTAGATAATTATAGGAGCTTCACTCAGGTAATATTGTAAAGCCCTACAGGTGTTAATGGATCACATCCCTCCAATGCCTTTGAAGCAGACAGTAATTCCTCACTGTTGAAATGAGAAGTTGAGGATTAGGGTAGACGAGAGCCCTGTCTGTGTTCCCCCAGCGGAGCCCACGGTGCAGGTCCAGGTCCAGCAAACACCAAAAGAGCAGTTTTACTGCCAGCTACTGTGTGCCACCTCCTTACCTGGTACAGAGGGCAGGGCCCCTTCCCCTGACACATTCAGTGACTCCGCACCAAATGTTTTGCAATCAGAGACAAGCAACGTTAAGCTTTCACACCTCAAACTGATGGTAACGTTGGCAAAACCTTGTCGCGTAAGCCTAATCTCGGCAGGTGTCTCTGAGCACCTCGGGGAGGGAGGCTTGCTCTGGCCTGGGTGTTCGAGGGTGCAAAGTCAGAAGCAGACGGAGGCTCTGGGAAGGCTGCCAGGAAGGCAGGGGAAGAGCTGCTGCGGCAGGCTCCCAGCAGCAAGCAGGGTTTAAGACCAGGAGCAACGTAATCTGAGCACTGAAGCTAAGTTAGTTTAATGTGGGGAGAAATGCTACAGGGACTGCTCAAAAGCCGTGGGAGCTGTACGTCTTCTGGATTCAGCTTTTGCATGTTTGTGCTAAAACTATAATTCTGTGAATGTTTGTGCATGTTATTTTGGTATCTCATTTGGGGTAACTCATTATTTTTAAAACACACTTGGCCAGCTTCACAACTTGTTGGATATTCCTGCAGGGGAGACCAGCATTGCTTTTCTTCTCTTTTGGAGGCCAGATTGGCTGCTAGACTGCTTCCCAGAAACAGATCCCAAACTTAAGGCAGTTGAGGTTTTTTTTGTGCTTTTAAAGGCAGTTCTACAAGATAATTTCTGTGGCGCAAATCTTTTCAGATTACAGTTGTCATCTTTTATAAATTCAAAGACGTTTATGGAAAAAGGAAGTTTAAATGTAGCAGACATTTGGTTTTGAAATGAAGGGCACTGATTTTTAGGCAGTGTCTTTGTGATTGTCGTCACGCCCATCGTTTCTCAGGGAACAGACTGAGGAGAAGTCTACATCGATGAGTTTGTGCTGGCTCACTGCAACCATGATTTGGGACTTGTTATTGATACAGTGAGGCCAGGATGAGGATTTTGAGAGGGATTTTTCTGTAAAAACATGCAGGTCAGTGAAACGCTTTCAGGTATTTTGCTCGGCACAAGCGGAGGCTGCGCTTGCCCGGAATGCTCCGGCCGAGCACCTCGGCCGTTCTCCCTGGCCTGGCCAAGCGCCTCTCTTCCACGTGCCTGCGGGAAGGGGGTGGATGCTTCGCCGTAATTCATCGTCCTCACCTTAGCGCCGTTCACGAGGGATGATCAAAGCCCTTCGGGAAATGGAGATGCTTACAAGGACATTTGTTTTCATGGTATATGCTTTCCACCCTTTTTTAAAAAAAAAAAGAAATTTTGCAAGTTAGTTTTGTACACACATGTATGAAATTACTTACACATAAAAGTAGTACTTTAGAAAATGTTAATGGGAAATAGACTTCCCAACTGGCATCTCCTGCAGCCCTACTTTGTTGTTTTTGACTTGGTGAGGGTAACAGTTCGGAATTCATCTGTCCTTTATGCCAGTGGATGAAGTGTGTGCAGTTTGACTAACAATCTGATTTTTTTAAAGCCTAAGAAAAACTTTTTTTGAGAAAATTAAGTTATTTGGTTGCAAGATATATGACTTATCTGTGAATTTTGGTAGCCAGAAAAGTTGCTTAAATGTTAAATAGTGCCTGAAAGTCAAGTACCCAAGTGGAGCCGGATCAGTTGATTTAGTATCCAGCTGATGCAAAACACTTCAAGTTTGTGCCAGCTTACGCGCCCCTGAGCTTAGATGCACATTTACGTGTGTGTTCATAGAAAAAGAAGAACGTAAGTGATTGTGATGACAGTTCTGACCCCCCTGAGAATAGAGAGGGCTTTGCAGTAATGGTCAGTGCTTTGCGAAGGAGCTCCCCAAGGACACGCATTCCCAGCTCCGTAAACTATTCACTCATCTGAAACCCGTAAAGAGCACCAAACTTAGAACGTGCAGCAGAAAAACCGTTTAACAACATAATCATTAAGATAAAAGCAAAGTAAGAAAAACAAGAGCCTATTCACTGGAAAATAGGGAGTTCACTGTCTCCTGCAAAGTTAATGACCAGGACTGTGTTTCTGTAAGATACAGCAGAGCAAGCCTCACCTATAAAATTAGGCAAAATGTTAAAGAATCGTATTTCTTTTCCTGGAGTGGTTTTAAATTATGTTCACAAAGGACTTAAGGTACATTCCTATGAGCGTACAAGTTTCTTTAAGTGGATTTTGGACTTAGCTGAGCTGAGTTTGAATGGTAGGTTAGATTGCACGGTGACTGGAGTGATTTTGTTTGCATTCTGGGAGGACACTGGCTCCTTCCTGGGATTCCTCCCCCCTCAGATTAATATCTGAGCCTAAAAATTGCAATCTCGGAATGGAAACGAGGAACAATCTCTCTTGTAGAAAGTGGCGTTTGCTTTTTTCATGGCAGCGAGCTGAATGTGTCATGGGTCGAAGTGCGGGAAAGTTGTTGGAGTAGCTCAGGGGGACCACGGCAGTGAGATCCCAGTATCCTTAGACTTACGCTTTTTGTGCTCTTAATATCATTAATATCTTAAGATCCTCTCCCGTGTTTTTTGATAGTTAAAATTTTGTTTACCAGAACTCTTAAATCCTGTAAGTTATTGTTCCAAAGGTGTCAAAAATAATTTGGAAGCAAGCTTGTTTGTGAATCTTAACAACTGGCAGTGAATTTGCTAGGAAACTCTTCAGGCTGTAGGTGACCCTCTGCAAAACCCCCCGCCCTCCACTCCACCCAGGCGCAGGTTAGTCTCTTGCAGCTTGTGGAGATGCTGGAAGATGATTTTCTGGACGGTTGATGGGTGTTGATTATCAGATGAACGTGGAAGGTGCAGTTCCTGGCAGTTACCTGAAATCAGTCAAGGTTATATCAGTACGGTGTGCTCCCCATCCCTTTCCCTCTCGGGGGTCCCCGTGTGCCCCACGCCCAAACCTGCCAGCCACACGACGGCGGCAGAGCTGCTCCTGCAGCCGGGGCAGGGTGGGCAAGGCGGGCCTCCTGCACGCTGACCTCTTGTGTTCAAACGCTCTAGTACGCGACAGGTTTTGACGGACCTTTAAATATTGTCTGAAGGGCCTTTGTAACAGCAACGAGTTAAAATAATGGTCGCAAACATGGATTAATCTTGTGAGTTGTTTACTTAGGCTTTACACCAAATGCAAAGGGATCTCCTTCCTGGAGGCTCGCTGTGAAAAGGAGTGACCCTAATGGGACGGTCCTTCGCGACCGCTGAGGGCAGGAGTGGGGCGCGTGCGCTTCGCTAACACAGTTCTAATTTCTGTGCAGATTTCGGCTGGCGCTCGCCTCAGGCGGGCAAGTGTTTTCATGCAATTCAGGCCGTATCGGAGGTCTGCGGTTATTGCACGGCAGCGTTTGCTGGCTCTGGCTGCCCTGCTCGGCCATGGAGGGCACCTGCCTGTGGGAGTGGATCGTGTCTGTGTCTCTCTTCCATCGCCTACAAAAAGGGTCCGTGGTGCACGGGGGGCACAAACACGCACTGTGCCGGCTGGGACCCGGTGCCCCGTTGCTCGTGCTGCGTTGCCTATCAGTTGCTGGAAAAAATGGTGCTTCCCACGCCAGGCACGGCCCCCAGTGCTTTCGGATGAAGGCCGCGGTCAGGCGCTGGGGCCCTGGTCCCAGTCCACTCCCGTGACAACAGGCACCCGCCACCTCATCACGCTACCCTGTGGGGAAGGAGAGGAGGCCCCGCTCCCGCGCCCTCCTGGGGCTCGCTGGGGGACGCGCCCCGAAGCGGGAGCATCCCCGGGGTGCCGCCGGCCGCGGCACCGCACTGCAGGTGCCCTCTGCTCACCACCTTCCTCTGCCACCAAAGCCAGGAGGCAGCTACAGAGGGACGGTGACGACTTCTTTTAAGGCTGGGAGAGGGATGAGGGGACATTAAGTTTTGCGTTGTCCACCACGTGCTTAGGCCTTTTAAAACAAACTTGTGTTTTATTGAGCCACAAAATTTGTTTTAGTGTACTTTTCCAGTGAAAATTGTTAAGAATGCATTTTTGGCCTTCAGGTTGTCTGAATGTTGCACCAAACTGAACCCTCAGTCGGGTGAAGCCGGGGAGCACAGCGGGGCGGGGGCGGCTGCAGGACTCACCTCCCAGGCCACACTGCCCGCACAGGGCAGTGGATGCCAAGGACTCCATTTCAGCGTTCCTTGTGCTGGCATCATAGCCTCTTTTCAAGTACTCTGATTTTTGTTTTTTCTTCCACTGGAAAAAGAGCACAATGCTCCATCTAATCCCCCCCCGACCCTGGAAAGAAGCAGAGAAGTGTCACTGCTGGCCCTGTGCGGGTTTACAGTCATGGTGAGCGGGGTGTAGTTTCAAATGGGAAGTCCGGCAGTGCCTATGTTTTGTCTGAAGCCAACTAAGATTTACTTTGAATAGTTACTTAACTCACATTAACTTCCGTGTTTAAAGCCAGTCTGCTATGTCTCTGTATAGAGGAGAAAATTATACAGGTTTTAACATTTGTAAAAACAATGAGTAGGCTCACAGGTGTTAAGCGCAGGGGGTATATTGCACTCTGCAGGTTAAGTCTCTGCAGCTGCTCTGAGGTCCATCAGCTGTGAAGGTCTACCAGGTTAAATCCAAAAAATGCCAAATTACTGTGGAGGAGCAGCATAGCAAGCTGTGCAGAATTGGAAAAGTGGGGAAGAGGAAAACCCACCTTAATCTAGATTTAATTTTTTTAAGGGGCTGCCATGGACAGCAGGCAGCTGGAGCCACTGGCGAGTGGCGGTGCCTTCTCGGGTGGCATTGGTGCTGGCCGGGAAGCTGCGTCCCGGGGCGCTGCTGCTGCTGCTCCCTCCCACTCCGGCCGCAGCGCCGGGGCAGCGCCGCAGGCAGGACCCGATGCTGTGCGCAGTGTGTCCCGGCACGGGCACCCATCCTGGCCCTCTCTCTAACTCCACTGGTGCCTTTGGCTGTCCTGCAGCGCACCTGCGTCCACAGAGCGGACTGTGCCTGCTGCAGCTACTCCTCTCACACGGTAGGTCAGGTCCTTTGTGCGAGCAAACTATATGTGTGGCTGTGCTAACCTGGGTGGAGCGCTTCATTTTATTGCTGTTCCTACTGCTAATCCTCTCAAATGGCTTTTTGTTTAAATAAAACATGATCTCGAGCAATACACAGATGGTCGCATTTGCAAGCAGATCCAAAGGTTTATAAATAGTCCTCAGATTATTAATTCTTCATTTATTACATTTCATCTACTCCATAATCAGCATTTAATTTTGCAGAGGAAACGGTTCCAGAGTAACCAAAGTTTGTTTATGTAAATGTCACACACTTCCTGACATTTTTCTAGTGTTTTGTAGTTCTGAAGTTACAATCTCGTTGTAGGAAACGAGTCAGTGTAACCCATCTGCTAGGCTCGCTACAGGATCGTGGACCAGGGGCTTTGCCAGGACAAGGCTGTTGGCCACCTGCTTTCGGAAGGTCTGTGACTGCACGTGGCTCCCGTGTAACCTCTGGCCTGGGGGGCAGCAGAAGCCCCCCCGGGCACCTGCATTGTCCCAGGGAGCAGCTACTGCTGGGTGGATTTTCCCTCTTGATCCACCGCCAGCTCCAGCAGTGCTGGTCTTGCAGGTGACGTTACAAAATGTAACTGTCAGATGCACGAGAGACCGATAGGCAGAGTAGGTCTCACCTGGCAAAGTGCTGAAATTGGTACTGTGTGTTCTGAAGGTGTACCCTGCTCTGGCCAAGCTGAACAAGCTCCAAGTGTCAGGTGGGTCAACTCCTGCAGCCCTTCTTAGGCTTTGGTAGTGTGGATGATTTTGCCTGCGTAAGAACATAAAGACCGGGCATTATGTTTGGGGGGAGGAAGGACAGCCAAAGATCATTTTACCTTCGTAGAAGTCATAGGTGCACGTGGTATGGCTGATGAGCGTGGGAAGGTCAGAAACCTCCTTGCTGCAGGTTCCTCCACGAGCTCCTTGTTCCGCTCAGTGCTCTGCACCACCACGTCGGCCTCGATCCCTGTGAAAACGAAGGCTCAGGCCAAGGCAGAGCTCATAACACTTGTGTGACCTGCTGCAAAACTTCAGCATGCCAGAAAAATCTCTATAGATGTACGTGTGACTGTGGGGTGGTTCTTTTTAGCGAGTAAACCAGATGTGAGAGAGTAATTGAAATTCTTGCAGTAGCACAGATGTAGGAGTAAAATGTACAGAATCAGCACACGATGAGTGATTGTGGGAACGTGCTGAGCGACAGCGTTTTAACTGCTTCTGGCTTGCAGAGATCGCGTGCCGCCACCAGCTTGTGCAGGCACGAGCAGCACCTCTGCCCCAGGTGGGGGTCCTGCCAGCACAGAGGGCTACAGGCACCAAGACAGCTTGGAGGATCATAAAGCATGAGAGTGACTTCCAGTCAAGTGGTTTCTGTTTGAAGTGTGATACCCATTTGTTGTGAATTCAAGGCCTTTGTTCATTATGAAAACGTGCACCCTGCTAAGCCAGTTGGTAGAAGTTTGCTGGGTTTTAACCCAAAACAAAATATCATGTTGTTTGATGTTTGGGGACCTGACAAAACCCTAAAGCTCATAATTACATGACCTATTGCTGAGAATGTGTGGGTTTTTTTTTTTAATACCCTCTTTCCCCAGAAGAAAGACCGTGGATACCTTACCTAAGCCTCCAGAAGTACCAATGTGTACAATAGTAATGTCACAGCGTTTTGCATGGTGCAGCAGTTTGATTAGCTCATGAGGCATGATAGAAATGGAAGGGGTGCCCATCCCATGTTGTTGGGAGCAGAGAAAAGAAAAATGCCATTCCCTGTGATGCTGCAGCAGATAACGGGTACGTGACTGCAACGAGCCCAGGGTTATGATGTGGCCTCTTTCCACTGATGAGGCCAACAGAGACTTTTTGAGGGGGGAGAGACATCTCAGGGTCTATGTAGCCTGTCCAGGTAAAGCATCTAATCCTCTTCTCCTCCCCTTGATGGTTTTAAGGCTGCGCTTCTTAATAGAGCTGACGTTCATCCCTGGGGACCAGTACATCAGGGGCACAGATGGCGTCTCTCCTGCAAGGAAGGCCTCTCTATGAACACGCCCCGATGGCTGAATGCTCCAAGACCTTCCCCTTGTGTTGCCCATCCTTATGCTACGTGCTGACTTCCATTCTTTGTTGTGTCCTGCTCATACTCTTGGAGCAGTGAATTTCCGTGAGGACAACCTGGGCCTCTGCTTCTCCAGGCGCCTCCCAGCCCCATCCTTGCCCCACGCCAGAGCACCTCCGCCTGTTTCGCTGTGGATGGGGATGGCAGATGGGTTTGTGTCCATCAGCGAGGACCGTTTTCAGGGTCGGGCGTTTGCTGCGTGAAGCCTCACGCCTTGCAGGCCACCTGTCCTGCTTCCTGGCTCCCATTGCTCACCCTGGTGTCCCTCTGTCCCCAGTGCCCACCTGGCTGCCCACTGGCTCTCCCCTCCACTGGCACCAACCTGTTCCCCGTCCTCTGCCACAGCTCGTGGCGCCCTGCTGCCCCGTCTCTGCTGCTGCTCCTCTGGGCTGGCAGATGGTTTGCACGTCTCGAGCTGTCGAGGCTGCCTCTGTTTTCTGCCCAGCGCTCCCTCACGTGATCGTCTTAGTTTTCTGCTCCATAGCTCAACTGCCATCCTTTTCTTGGCTTTACCTTTAAAAACAAAAGGTGCTTGTAAGTGTGGGGTTTGGTATTTTGCCCATGAAAAATGCCTTGCATTTTTTTGGTTTAGTTATCATGTTCAGAAACCTGAAGGAAGCGTATGTAAAGAAGCACAGCTAATATAACATATGCAGTTTTCATATTGCTTTGTCTCTCTTCATTTGGCTGTGAGACTGATGGTCTATTAGGCTTGTATCATGTTTTAAATATGAAAACATTTTGCATGTTGTTATTCTGGAACATCAGCCTGACTTATTTGCCAATGACTAAAAAATTTATTCTCATTGTAAATATTCAAAGCAGGAAACTCTGTTCCTGCCTCCGGTATGTTTGAGTTCATTTGTGTTTCTAAGCAACTTGCAAAAATGTGATGTTGGCAGCTGCTCTGCACGAAGCGTTTTGGGGGAGGCTCACTGCGTGCTCTGCCCCGTGTCGCCTCGCGGGGACGAGCCCAAGGGTTGATGGCTTCTGCATTGGCAGAAAACTGGTGCATGGCCAAGAGCTCAGTGTCAGCTCTTCTTCTAGCTGTGTCACCACTGCTGCCAGACTGGGGAACAGCAAAACCTGTGGGTTTTTTCCCCCTTGGATCCTGTCAGACTGCTTCCCTCAGGCTCTTCTGTCCGTCAGGTTTGGTTTGGTTTTGTCAGAGGGACCAAACGTGAGCTCTACTGCATGAGTGATGCCGTCTCCTGTGAATAAGATTTAAGACTAATCTTGCGCCTGAAGAAATGGTGGCAGGACTGAGCCTTGGGGTGTGAGCACCCACCAGCACAGCCTGTATTTGCTTTTTCCATTGTGCAGTGCTAGAAATTCTACTGCTCTTAAAGAATAATTAATAACAAAGCCAGATTTTTACTTTAGAGTTGTCAATGTAATACTTCCAGCAATATTTCATAGTTCATGTGTGGTAGGAAGTGGTCTTCACCTCTTGAACTGCCAGACTGCTGAGCTGAGCAAAATAAGCGTGCGTTCATTTTTAATACGATGACTGTTAAACTGAATGTGTAGGGTGCTGAGAAACATCGTTCAAACAGAAGAAGCTTTACCATGGCTGAAAGGTTGTACTGGTAGTAATGGCTGAAAACTGAGAAGAGGGGAAAAATCTGCTGGCAGGTGTTGCGGGCAGCAGAGCCACAGGAGGGAGAGGTTGCGCCGGCTACCCTCGCTGCTGCTGGGGGCGACGGGGCCCCTGTGCCAGCCCACTGCAGGTCCACGCCAGCAGCAGCAGACACCGGGGCAGGGGCTGCGGTGAGTGCCTGGGATGGGAAAAGTGTGCAGTGCGGTGCAGCACCGCGTGGTATTTACACTGGCGGAGAGCACCAGCCCAGCCCAACACATGGCGAGCTGGTCCGTTCCCACACAGGTGTCTGCGGGTCCTCCTCATCACATCAGTCCCAGCTCCTTGTGCATGAACTGTGCAAGTGCCCTCATCCTGTTTGGGCTGCTGCCAGCACAGACAAGCTGGTATAAAATATGAATGTCTTGGTACATTTTAGGTAACATAGGTGCCGAGATTCAGTTGTGGTGTGGCAGCGGCGGGTTGCACTGCACGCGTCTCCCCAGAGGGCACAGCGGGATGCCGCTTTCTTGCAGGCAATCAGGGCATGTCAGACCAACTGAGGGTCTCAAAAACAGGAATTAACATTAAAACCAAACTGTTGCTCCTTCAGGGTTGTGACTATGCCAGGTCCAGACAGCTGTACAGCTGCACATACTTGGGTATCAGTCCCAGGCCAAGAAAATGTAAAATAATTCAGCAAATTTAAGCTGTTAGTATTCTTACTACCAGCAAAGCAAAACCAGATGTTAGAGTAGCTCATCGTTTAATTTATTTTATCAACAGTGTTGACTGCAATTAGCGAGCACTGCTGATGACACAGAGGCTGTAAAGTCAGGGAGAAAAAGGACAAGTTTTACTTATTAGAAGAAAAAATGCTCCCTGAACGTAGGAGGCGGACCAGTATGCGGCTGCAAGGGCAGCGCCGCTGCTCTGGCTGCCAGCAGTGCAGGGGAGCGGGAGCCTGTGCGTGGCAGTGGCTGTGCCAGGCTGCTCGAGCCCAGGGGCACCATGGCTCTTCCCCCACGCAGCTGGGGAAATGCTCTGATTTAAAATGGAAGAGGAAAGCGGTTGTGACAGGCTGGTTTTGACAGCAGGTCTCAGCCAAAAATAAGACATCCTTTTTTCCTTGTCTCTAGTAGATGATGATCAGATGCTTTGGACAAATGCTTCCTCCGTCTGTCCTCCAACATGGGGGCCAATATAAAATCAGATTTTATGGAACTTCAGGTTTTTAAAAGAATATTTTTCTATTGGTATTTCTGCCCAAAACACGGAGGCACAGACAACCTCCCTTCCCCGGGCTGCCCCGGGTGCCTTTACTGAGCAGCCAGGCCCCGTCCCCGGCGGGAGCATCGCAGCAGCGGGGCCCTGGCAAGAGGCAGCAGGGCTGCAGGGTGAGGGGCTGGAGAGCCCTGCGGGGCTGGGAGCTGCTGCCTCCCTTTTGCACCTGCTATTTACCTCTGTGTCCCCAGACATTGCTGGCAGGTTTTGCGTCTTCGTTCCCAAGGCCAAGTGATACGGAACGTCCTCCTCCACAGAGTCCAAGTGCGAGTTTTTAGTGTGGACAAGCCCATCACTGCGGGGAGACGGGGTGAAGATGCGTGATGGGCACAGGCAGAGCCCGCAGGAGCGGGGACAGGGCAGGAGGAGGTGCGGGGTAGCCTGGAGCCCCCGAGGGGCACACACGGCCCTGGGGACGGGATGGGGACAACCCAGCTCTGCGTGCGACCAGGATGGCTGCCTTTCTGTCGGAGCCCAGCTGTCACACAAGCTGTCCTTCTTACATCCATCGCTATTGGTAACCTCTTTGACATCTCCCTTATTATGTCCGTGTATTTGGCAAAAAATGTTTCTCAGTATTTATCATCAACTTTGTTAATGGCAACCTTAGCTCTTTCCTTCATATAATTCTGCCAGAAATATCTAGCGGGTAATGTACTGTGCAATTTTGTATGTGACAGCTTATTAAGCTCTTAGCAAATCGGGATTTTATATTTATATTGTCCCAAATAACTGCCTAGCAGTACAAGTGCAAATTAAATTCAGATTCTGCAGACAGCGGGAGGCCTGTTTGCCTTCCCTTTCCACCTGCTTTAATAGATGGAAAGCAACTGAGTAACAATACAGGTCAATTTTATAAATAAGGCTTAAACAAAACCCAGAGAACATTTTTCTGGTGTTATTAAAACAAATTCAAACCCTCCCCTGTCACTCACCCCGAGTAACCTGTTGTTTTGGTCATAGCGGCTCTACCAGAGTCAGCTGAAAGCAATACTCTGCAGAAAAGGCAAGGAAAACACCCCTCTGTTTCTTCAGCTGTTGGGTTTTGGAGCTCAGAAGGGGTTCTAAGGGGCTCTGCAGGAGGGGGTTAAATACCCGCCCTCTGCTTTGTGCAGCTCCCAAGATCGCTGGTGGCTGCCCCCCACTGCCCGCTCCCCTTGGCCCCTCGAGTGTGAGGGGCTCCTCTTCAGGGCCGGCGCCGCGGGCCGTCCCACGCCGGCTGTTGCAGGTGTGTCACCCTTAACTCGAGGCGCTTCCACGGCCTCGCTCAGGTGCGAGGGCCGGGCCGGCGCCCGCTGGCCGGCGGGTGGGCGCTGGGGCATGTGGCAGGCACATGTGGCGCTGGGGCGCAGGCCTGCCCGCCTCCAGCGACGGCTTCGTGCCGAGGATTTGCCCGAGTTGGCTGCCGTGGCGCTCCGCGGGGATGGAAACGGCGCTCCCGCCCTGGACGTCAGCTCCAGACCGTGACTTTCTCTGGCCCCGTTCGGTGCAAATCTGAAACCACCCTGCGTTTTTCTCAGGCGCATAACGAAAGAGTTAACGCCGTAGTGAACGTCCGCGGGCTCGGCGAAGGGGTGGTGGGGCATTAGGAGCGGCTGTGCTGCAGCTGCAGCGGCCCGGGCTGGCTCGTGGGTCCCCGTGCGGGTGCGGATCAACCCCACCAGGGAGCAGCTGCCCCGCACCCGGTGCTCGCTGGGGCCTGCAGATCCCAGGTCTCCGTCTGTGTGGCGCCAGCCTGCCAGGGCATGGGGGGATGCGCTCCCCGGGGGGGACGGGGCTCAGCACGGGGACTGGCGTGAGCTTGGCTCCCCAGTCCTGGCCAGCCTCTCTGAGCACGGGTTGTCAGAGGCCAGGATGCCTTTTATCTCTTGAATTGTCATGGTCCCCTGGGCAGCCCAGAAAACTGTCTGAGAAGGAAGACGCTCACAGGGTAAGCGTCAAAAGATGGATGTGCCCGTTCCCGCTAATCCCCGTCTTCACTCTTACGGCTCTTAACACAAAAAAGTGACTTGCAGTAGATTTGTTTCTCTCACCGGCTGAGGTCCCCAGAGGCAGCACTGCTGATTACCCCAGCTGTGCCCAGGTACGGCGATGGATGGAGGTAGGCTACTGCCGCTCAGAAATGGATCCTGGAGCGACCGGTCCTGGCCTGGAGAGGCTGATTTTATTCTTGGCAATGTCCAGACAATTATTTTTGTTCTTGCTGTCTACACCTGGCTCCGTCTCAGCCCAGGAGCCCCTCGGGACTGTTGGGGTCAGGGCTGTCGGCTGCAGGCTTGCCCCAGTCCCGCGAGGCCGGCCAGTGCTCAGGGGCTGCGGCTCCCCCGGGGCCCCTCTCCCGCACAGCCCTTCCCTCGGCTCCCTCAGTTCGGGAGCCGCCTTTGGAGCCGCTGTGCCCCACACGGGGTCACTCTCAGACCCCTCCTAAGGACACGAGGAACTTTGCTCATTGCCCCTACGTGCCCAATGCCGGCTGTGGGTGTCACAGCAGAGCTTGGTGACCGCCTCACGCGCGACGGGCCCGGGCTATAGCTGTGCTCCGCGGGGAACACGCCACTGCCTGCTGTCCCCAGGGCCACGGTGCAGGCGCTGGGACGTGGGGCATGCCTTGGGGTGCCGGACAGGGCGGGGGAGCAGGCAGCAGTGCCGGGGCAGCCGCCACAGCCCCTGCCTGTGGCTCAGACCAAAGGGCAGCGTGGAGGCAGCGCTGCAGCGCCAGACCAGGTCCCCCCTGCTCGCAGCGTGAACGGCAGGACGCTGAGCAAGGCTGCGGGTGCTCGGTTTCTGCCTTGGTGCTTCTCGAGTTCATCTCATCAGCAATGAGCTGCCTTTTGAGACAGATGTGCACAAGCGTCCTGCACTTCAGGAGCGGGAGAAGACTGGAGATACTGGTCCTGCTGCTTGTCCTGACACGATGTGAGATGTTGCCAGGAAGACAGTTTAGGCAGCGGCTGGAGGGGCAGAATCTGGCATTCGCCATTGGCCTCTGGGAATGGTAGATGAAAGCTCTGGTTAATAAGATAAGTGCTAGGGAATTAATCACCATGGTGAACTGAACCAATAAAAACATCGGATTTCAGTGCAGATTTTGTCAGCCAATGCTTTTGATCTGCTGCAATCTCGGATCACTTCTCTGTGATTGATGTGATCGCCATCGCAGGTCCCTCAGCTGTTATGGCAAATTCTTGTCCTAGCAGTGAACTGCGGAGAAGCACGAAGAGCCTGCAGAAGCAGCCAACACGCTCGTTACAGCCTCTGGGCAACCTTCAGTGCCTACGGGGGTTTTTATGATTTTCTTTTTTTAGCTTTGACAGCTTTTGTAGTTGGAGCCGCGTAAATGTGGCAGCGCCTGGCCAGCCACGGGCTTTGCAGCCTGAACTAACCAGATCTGCGTTGGGGGGCCGGGTGTCCTCGAGTGCTGGTGGGCTCCTATGCCCAGGATGCTGGCCTGACCACCCCACCGTGCCCAGCCGAGGATGGCTGAGCAGCCTGGGTTCCCTCCCCGAGAGGAGCTGATGCCCCCCATGCTCCTGGTTCAGTAGCTGGTCCCCCAGCATCCTGCCTTCATCTGGTCGCTGGCCTTGCCTGCGGGGTCCTGGGCTGAGTGCTGGGCTCATGACACGGGGCAATGGGCAGTCCTGACTTAGCCAAAATCAGCACAAAATCCTAACGCTGGCTGGGCGCTCGGCTATGGCAGGCACATCTTCTGTGTCCCAGGCTACGAGGTATCGCATGTGGCCAGGTGATGGGGCTGCCAGGCTCATCACCCTGCTCCTGCCCACCTTCCCTCCTGCCATCACGGTGTCCCCCCATCTTTTGGACTGGCATTTAATGGCAGCTTTGTCTTCTTTCAAAGTGATTTGCAAGGGCCCCTCCATCCAGATGTCTTTACCTTTCATGCATGGTGGTTCATTTAGATGGTTAATAAGCACTAAAAATAAATGAAAGAAAATCAAAGCATGATTGCTATCCATTCAAAGGTGCAGCCCTAGTTAAAAACATATTGTGCATGGCCGTCTTGCAGCACAGCATCTAGGCAGCAATGAGGTCCTGTTTCGCTAATAGGGTGGGGAAGGTAATTGATGTAACTGAGGCAGCCTTTTGCTGGGTAAATACAGGTCCAAACCCTTAAAATTGCAAAAGAGCGTATAAAAGCAAGTAAGCATCACAAACCAGTGGTACAGAAAGGTGTAAATTGGATACCTTGCCCAAAGCAGGGTCAGGATGGATCCGAGGAGGGATGGGAGCAGAGCCCTTTGGGATCTTTCAGACTTGCTGGAGTTGTACCAAACTCAGGCTGGAATGATTTCTCTGCCCTGATGAAGTCCTCCCCTCCCTGGATGCTGTTAACATATGCCTGCCAAAGATGAGTTATTACTGACGCTCCACAGCACTCCCGAAGAATAAGAATCTGGAGTGTCTCTCTCCTTTTAGAGTGCACCATGAGGTGCACAGAAAAAACTTTCCTTAGGGATACACACACATCTTCCTCCTGCACCCTTGAACTGCCTAAGCGACTCAATTAAGTTGCTCTATTTTTCAGCATAAAACTCAATGTTTCAGGCATGTTGCAGTTAATGCAGTGATTGCCGTGCAGATCTTTACAGTTTTGTGCACTAAGCGTTACTTGATGTAAGGAATACAATGGGAAGGTTGGCTACTCGCAGACGGCAGCTGTAAACACTCTGGGGGAGGTAAGATCACGGTTTAGGCTTCCCACGGGTTCGCCTGCTTCCCTGGGCGCACGCGTTTGGTGCGGGGAGACGAGGTTCCTCTGCCCTGCGCCTGCCTGTAGCATCCCTCGCTCCTCAGTGGAAACTCCAGAGCCCCTGGCCGGAGGCAGCGCCGAGCCCTGCCCCCCACGCGTGCCCTGAGCCCACCACCCGCCTGAGTGCGGAGGGGCTGAAGCAGGGCAGTTACCCAGCCATCGCTGAGAGGCTGATTTGGCACGCGGGGCCCGTATTGTTGTTGGTGATGCAAAAAGGAGGAGGAACAGCTTGTGTATCGAGCCCAGATGAGTCCGTGGGATGAGTGGGCACAAAAATCACCTGCCTGTGAAGGGAGTGCAGCTGACAGGGAAGGAACAGCATGAGTCCCTCACCCTGCTCCATCGTTTTCCAATGGCTCCAACACTGACTTGCAATCCGCAGCCCCGAGGGAATTCAGAGGAGGAGGGACCTTGGTCTTCCTCCAGCATGGAGGCATCTCGGCCCCTGTGAAACGCCGGCTCTGCAGGGGGCTGAGCCCCTCCGCAGTGCTCTGTGACCCACAGGGCACAGCTGGGCAGGGGCTTCATTGGGGAGCGAGTATTCAGTGGTGCTGGAGGGAAAGGCAGGATTTGGCAGACTGACGGACAGGCAGATAGACAGACAGACGTCATCACGGGAGTGTCCCTGCTGCAAGGCAGGAGCATCTATAGCCCTGAGCCAGCGCACTGCGTGGGCAGAAGTTGCTGCCTTGGTCTGATGCATGCAGTGCTTCTGTGTCTCCCCCTTCTCCATGTGTCATGGGGGACTATTTTTGGATGCGCCTGGCAAGGGCTGTACCTGCACGATTATAAAATAACTTCCCAGAGCACGTGGACAGCTTCCTAAGTCAAATATTTACTTATGAACTAAAAATAATATTCCCATGCACCCAGTTGCCATTTGTGACATCCTTGCCTGGTGGCCAGTGAACCCCCAGCCCTGACCCACCACAGCCCTCTGCCCCTGGTGTGCTCGGCCCCGGGCACGGAGCCCCCTGCATCCTGCATGTGGCAAAGGGGCAACGTTTTGGAGGGTGGCCCTGCTGAGCAAGCAGAGACAGAAATCTCCTGCAGCCACAGCTCTGCCTGGAAAGGTAGGCTGAGAAATCATGAGTAAGCAATGTTCCTGGTGGTGTTTGTCCCTGCTGTGTTCAAGGTAAAGGAACAAACGTGTTCTTTTTAAGTAAACGTGATGGTACCAAGGGAAACAGTTGACTTGTGCTTTTGGCTTCCCAGAACCGATGTTGAAGGGATGGGACAGCGGCTGCACAGGTTTCGGTGCCTGCCTCCATGCAGGCTGCTCACTGCCTGCCCTGTGCAAAGCGTCCCTCACATTTGGTTTCTTCCTTTGTGATTATTTTTCCTGCAGTTGTTCTCCTTTATGATGTCTTTAAATATACCCTGAAGTGCGGCTGTTCTTCTCTCACTGACTGCAGGGCAACTCATGTGCTGCAGGCATGTTTTGCCCTCCTGCTTGCCACGGCAGAGGCGGCAGGACTAGAATGGAAGGGAATGGAGTAGAAAAGAAAATATTTTCAGTTGAAAGGGACCTGCAATGATCACCTATTCCAACTGCCTGACTGCTTTCTCCTTTTGCAAGGCAGGGTCTGGAAGTGAGGAAGGTGAGAAGCAGAGATTGTGGCCCCAAGCGAGTGTTTGTTTGTGACTGACTCAGAGCTAAATTCAGACTTTCTGAGTGCCAGGCAGTAGAGCTGTAAGCATATGTGCTAAAGGATGACAAATAAAGCACGATGAAGTATACGGCAGAATAACATATGGCAATCTAGACAGGCTCTCAGCAAGAGAAGAGCTCAGGAGAGCCAGCGCTCCTGCACCCATCCAACACCTCTAGTCATGTTAAATGCTATTTTAAAATAGACAGCCGCATGTCAGCCTTTGCATGGCAGAAAGATGTTCCACCCGCTGTGTCCTGCCCGAGCTGCTGTAATGTCTGCTCTGAACAAGCCTGGGCAGTTTCTTCTCAAGTCAGCTCATTTCTGCCTTCGCTCCTCTGGTACCTCTGTTGCAATGCTGTGCTCCCTGAAGCTGCTGATAAACAAGATGCTCCGAGTTTGGAGAGCGGCCCTGGTCGACGAGTGAAGGCAGGCAGCCCTGGCTGCCCCTTGCGGCCGCGGGTCTCGGGGCCAGGCAGGAGGGAACAGATTGTTCTCATGGCAGGAGCAGGCTCTTCCACCGCTGTCACAGTGGCGCGCGAGCTCGTGCTCGCACAAGTGCATTAGTGTCAGCTTTTAAATTAGCAGTTCTGGTTCGTCAGCAGAGAGCTTAGAAAATTCACAATCTAAGGGATGTCTGGTGTATTCCTCTAGCAATGGTTTCTGGCAATCAGCATGACGGAGCAGAAAAAGCACTGGGGAGCATTTTTACCTGACAGAAACACGGCTACGTGCCAACAGTACAGAGCTTTCCCTCTCCCCTTCCCTGGCCCCTGCCCCTTCCCTTCCCTGTGTTGCAGATCCAGAATAGCAAACAAGGTGGGCAAAATGTAGATTTTTTATCAACTGTTTGCTCTGGTTCTTTGTTTTGCCTTGTTTATTATTGGTATAAATCTGTTCCTAGCTTTGGGAGAAGTCAGTAAAATGCCCTCTGAAGAAACCAGGCACCGCAGATCCTCGAGGCACGTGAGTCAACTACAGCTTGTCAGGACATGTTTTCCCCTGAGGTGAAACATTGTCATAAGCCCATTTATTTCAGGGAGAAATCAGCTGCCAGACGTGTGCAGCTATTCAAGGAGCCGCTGATCGCCAGTCCCTGTGTTTGCTGCACCAGAGGGGCTGAGCACTGCTGCTTCATTGCAGGAATGTTTCTTGGAGTTGTGGACAAGGCTGAGCTGCTTTTCATCCATAACCACGCCGTAGCCTTGAACACTGCATGCTGGCCCGTTCCTGGGGACGGGCAGCAGGTCCGCCTGCTCTGCAGACACCTTTCTGCCCAAATCCTGCCCGGGCGGGCAGGAGGTGCCGTGCCCACATGGCGGGGCTCCCTGCCCCGCTGGGCTGCCCAAGGGGTGCAGGCACAAGGGCGGCAGCCACACACGCCTGCCCGCCCACGCTTGGGGAGCGCCAGGCTGGCCCCTCGCATGCCCTGGGAAAAGCTGCTCCGGGCTGGGTTTAAACCTGCCAGTTCCTGGCCGGGGTTGGGACTGGCTTTGCTGGAGGATGACGGGGCGCTGCCCCAGCCCTGCCTGGCTCCACCGGCTCCGGTGGCCTCGGCATGAGCGGCCACGTGCCGTTTCCCTCCCGGTGCCCGTCGGGGTCTGCTCCACTGCTGTCTTCTCAGTCGGCAGCCTGAGGGTTTATTGCAGTTACTGCTGTATCGCTGCTGCCCATCGGTGCCCTTCCTGGACAACTTCCTTCGCTGGCCCAGCACAGAGGATCAGCTTCAACAACAAACATTGTTTTTGGCGTTTCGCGTCTCCAAATGCAGAGCTCCTTTTGTGCCTTTATGCAGGATGGAAATGAAAGCGAGAGGAAAGATCAGCAGTGGGATGGTCTGATGGCAGGGACCCCACGCCAGGCTGGGTTAGGTTTTACCTTGCCTTCCTTTAAGCTGCTTTTTGTTCCTGCTTGTTGCAGCCACAAAATGTGCTTTGAAAGCGTGAGGGCAGCACAGCAGGTCCCTGGGACTGTGCAGTAAAGCCACGGTGAGCCCGTATCTGGGGGACGGCTGCTGCAGTCACGCTGGACCCTCTGTGCAGGGCTGCTTATGGAGATGGGCTGGAGGGAGCTGCACCACCTCCCCTCTGGGCATAGAGACCTCCGCAGGGGCACGGCTGTGCTGGAGACTAGCATGGGGTGATGCTGCTGCACTACTGCTGGCCCTCTGGGATCAGATCTTCAAAGACTGAACGAATGCCAGTGAAGCCTGTGGCAAGCAGAAGCCTTGCCCATTGGCTCTGCCAGTCCCCACGCCGTGTCACCAGCAGAGCTCTGGGCGAGGAGCTGCCCTCCTGTCCCGGCACTAGCGCGGTCCCCTTCTCCTCCGGTGTACGGGGCTGTCCTCTCCTGTCTCAGATGACATTTACAGGCTCAGGGCAAACCACGCCACTGAGGGCTGCTCTGAGCAACGAGGCGATGCACGGTGAGGTTGTTCCTGCTCTTTCCTGCTTCATGGTCGCGCTGTCGGCTGGCCTTCTGCCTGCCTGCTTCTGCCACCAGCAGCTCTCTCCCCCCACCCCAGAATAACCCCTGGCTGCTGCCAGACCTCTGCCACCACCCTGTGGATCGTCTTATCCTCACTCCGCCTCGGCTGGTAGCACAGAGAATAAGCGTGCTTTATCCCATGAGGAATTATTGGTCCTAAAAGGCAATTTCCTTAAGAGCTTTCTAAACACGGTGGTGGTGATGTGATGCTTTACTGCTGTTGCTGGAGCCATCACTGCTACTGGTCTCTGTCCCGTCGCTGGGATCCTGTGCCGATGGGCACAGGGTGCCCGGATCTGGTCATCCTGTTGTCCCCACCTGCCTCGTGCCCCTCTCTGCAAATGCTCCTCGTGCGCTGGCTGGCCCTGGTACTGCTCTGGTGGCAGCTGCAGACTGCATGGCCTTTGCGAGGGGAGCGTCAGGGTGCGAGGAAGACAGAGCTGTGGCGTTGGAGCAGCCCCCGCTCCGGCTGCATGTCCCCTCGCTCCCTGCTGCAGGCTTTGTGGAGACGCAGCATGGCTGAGGGAAATGCAAGGAGGAGGTCAACCTTGGAGCCGACTGCTTTGCCACTAGCAATCACAAATTGGTTCAGCAGCATGCCAGGGCCGGGACACGAAAGCGAGCACAAAGTGGTGGCGGCAGCAGTTTCTTCTTCACAGCAGAGCAGAGACTCAGACTTTCCTTTCTTCAGCCTTTGCAAGCAGAAAGCCTGCTGCGGGGTCAGGCGAGCAACCTCTTTTCCTTCCAAAAGCACAGATGCTTGTAGATGATAAAATGATGGTTTGTACGCGGAAGCAGGGGCTGGAGAAGCAGCCTCGGGACACGGTTTTGTTAATTGGTAAAGATACCAGCTCTGTTAGGGTTCTGTCCCTTCTTAGAAATTGGCTTGTAAGAGCTAACCCCAGCTGGGGCTGTTCTGGGGGTTAGCGTGCCTGCAGAGCCTGCCCGGTCCCGGGGCATGCCCCCCGCTGCGGGCAGGCAGGGCTGCCCCGGGCTGCGCGTCCGCACGGCTGCGCTGGGAGCTGCGCCTGAGCACTGGGGCCGTGCGTGTCAGTGGGCTCACCAGAAACTCCGGCCGCAGGCAGAGCCGGCGGCGGAAAGCCAAGGATCAGCAGAGGAGCCAAGGCTCAGCCGGAGCAGGGAAGGGGCTCTCTCTCACCTGAGAGACCGGCTGCGGGTTAGGGCCCGGCGGTGCTCCCCAACTCTCTGCATCAGCAAACGCGCCCTCTGTGCTTGCTCCCTGCCTGCCCGGTGCTTTCCTGCTCTCCAGTCTCTGAATCCAGATGGTGCATGGGGTTTTTTTCTTTTTATATATATTTTTTTTTTTTTTCACTTGGCTATTTTTATCCTTCGTCTTCCCTCTCTGGGCTTGTGGGTGCATGTTCCAGACACCGCTGCCTGTGGGTGCAGGCACACAGAGGGAGTGCTGGGAGGAGATTTTGACCACAATAAGGCAAACGATGCAGGGCCTGAGCAGAGTTCATAAAGCCTCTGTGCTTGTCGAGCCAAATCACAGCTCAAAAACAGGACAAGAAACAATTTTTCTTGAGGCAATGCATGGGGGTTTGGCTGACTGTGGCCCAGCCCTGTGCCCTCCACAGCTGCTTGCTCCTGCCCGCACGCCCGTGCTGGTGGGGTACCTGCAGCTGGCAGAGGGGACGAGCTGGTCCCTGGCTTCGGGCAGTGCAGCTGGCCTTGGTGGTAGCTGCTGCATCACTTTGCCGGCTGAATTTGTTAGGGTCCGAGTTTTCTCTTTGTGTGGCTGCTCGGGCAGTTTCCTATACCCCATGGAGGATTTGGGGCTTCCAGGTAACGACAAACCTACGCTGGCTCCGTTATTTTAAAATTAGGTGTCCAGACCTTGGACCTTATCCAACTTTATTGAGACGGAAACACATAAATGGAATAAATACTGCTTTCAGAGGAGGCGTCCTGGTCCTGCCAGTGCTGGCTCTGCATTTCAGTGCCTTGTGGATGCACATGCAGGAGTACTGGAAAACCATCCCTGCCCTTCCTCCCTCTTCCCCACACCCTGTTCAACCAAGCAGCCTTGAAATGTGTATCTTTTTCTTTTTCAGACAGTTTCTTTCCCTTTCCCTGGAGAAGGAGGGTTTGTCCTGCACCCCCCCAACCCACCGTCCCACTCCATGGGTGTGGGAGCCCAAGCCCCCAGCCACTGTGGCAGCACCGTGCAGGCACAGGCCACAGAGCTGGAGACATGTGAGGGAAGCATGAGAGGCGTTAAAAAAATATATGAAAGTCAAACTGGTTTCTTGCATCATTAAGGACCTACCTTTGCAAGTCTGAGGACTGAGGACCTCAATTCAAGTAAGCGATCTTGCGTCTTCATAGGTTCACTAAGATTTTTAAGGTTTAAAAACACCAAACATTGCAAGGCTTCTGCTGAAGTCTGAGAGTCTGTGAAAGCAGGGATTTAGAAAGCCACAGGCTAAGCCTGGAGGCTGGGAGGGGGAAGATTGAATGGTGATGGGGCCTTAAGGGTCCCCCCAGCCGTGTGAGCTGAGTTTGGAAAATGCACATGAAAGGGGTGCTGTGGTGGTGCTGTGTGCCACAGCACGCCCTTGGAGGAGGGCTGGGTGGAAACTGGGCTGTTGGCAATGCTGCTAGAGGAGATGCTCAGGAAGGGCATCCCTGCGCCCATGCCGGGACCCAGCTGCGGGGATGGCGGGTCACAACGGTGCCCAGCGGGCTCTGTGTGGGCAGGGTGGGGTGGTGCCAAGGTGGCAAGGTGCCGGAGGACAGCCCTGCTCCTTCCTTACTCTGCCAACAAGGCTCAGAAAGGCTTTTCATTAGTGTGACTCTTCTACATAAGCCCAAATTACCTATAGATGGAAGTAAACAGGCCAGATGACCCATAAGGTCCTTTCCTTATCCAAACGTAGCATCTCTGACAGCTGCAGATCGGAGCCACTGTTCATGCCTCATTTGCACACTAAGACAAGGGATTTCTGGACTTATGGTGTCTCTGGTGCTGTGGGAGTTGTGGGACTGAAGGGCAAGTGTCTTTAGTCATTCAAGAAGTGCAATAACCCTTGAAAGTACACTTTTGGTATGTCCCATTTAATTTTTTAAGTGTTTGTGCCAAGCACTTACTGGATGCCGATGAGAAGTGCACAATAAAGTATACAATTATTCCAGAAGAATCATGATTTATCTTAAAACTATTCCAGATTTGCGAAGCGTGTATTAGGGAGCAGCCACGTTACGGTCCCTGATGCGTGATGTTCATCTGATGTTCAGTTCAGGTAGGAGTAAGGTGATGAGTTCATCACCCTGACAGTCATCCACAGAACTGACCTTCCAATTTTTTTTCTTTTCTAGCTTACGATATGAAAACCTCTATGTTCCTCTTTTCATGTACCAAAGAGGGTGGAATAGAAGTGCTTAGAAAAGTCTATTTTTATAAAATAAAACATTTTAAACAGCTGAGGTACTTAGTAATTCAAACTAGAAATTCATTAGAAAACTGAATGAATGGCATGTGAAGCCAGAGCAGAGAGAAGCGGGTTAATCACCTGCCCTGTATAAATCAGGAAAATATAAGGTCATATATTTTCATAGTCAGAGAGCTGAGAGGTCTGTGACTTTGACTCTTTCCCAGCCTGCACATGACACACAATTATGGGTAAAAGAGAGGCTTTAGAAATAACCAGAAAAAAGCCAGAGAAAGTCTTGTGAGTCAGCACATGGCTGGGTTTGGGTCTCGGCTCCCATCGTGGGCGCCGGTCCTGCTCCCCAAGCCAAGCACAGGAGCGTGGCATTAAACAGACTGGGCGAGCAGCCTGTGTCGCTCCAGTCATGGCTGGCTGGTGTGTGGAGCGGCTGTGGCGCAGCATCCAGAGTCACTGGGATGCAGGATTAAATGCAGCTATAGCGACGGTTGGCAACGATGGGAATTAAAGGCCCCTGCACAGTGCTGCTGGGGTGACTGAGCAGCACCGACGGGGAACATCCTCAGCCAAGGGCTGCTTCCTGCAAGCCCACCTGGTTCGTGGCTGTAGGAGAGAAGAGGTTGGCATTGCCATCTCCAAACCTCGCGGTGAGTTCTTTGCAGTTTCACTGGCGTGGCCTTGGCAGAGTGCTGTAGCTCAGTGCCAGGGGTGAGTTTATCGTCAGAGGACCCGAGTGTTAGAGCATCTGTCTAGCTGGCTTTGGCAGATGTTGGCCCCACGGCAGTTTCTGGAGAACACGGCCACGGGATGGCCAGGCTGGAAGGGACTGAGGAGGTCGCCTGGGCCAGCACTGTCGGAATCAGGGCTGTCGCGTGAGGTCGGACCTCACCTGCAGTCTCGGACAAACTAAACCATGTGTGTAGATTCATATAGTCAAATATTGCAGCAATTCAATGTCATGCCATCAGTGCAGCTGTTCTGCAAAATATGCATGTCAGTTCAATATGCATAAGTCACCACAGAAACTCAGTACCTCCATAGGCTGCCGTGTGCCAGGAAAAAAGGTAGTTTTAGCTGCAGAAAGAGCACTCTTTTGTGAATTTCTTCATGCTATATTCAAATGCATTTGCAGCACAAGAATTCCGTTTCCTGCAACTCAGACACGTGAAAATTCACTTTATGGCAGCAGCAGCATTTGTTAGGTATTGGTTCTGATTTTTTGCATTATTTTGAAATAGGACACTTAATGGTAACTACATTTCATGAGGCAGGAATTTAGATAAATTACTTCTCAGACCCAGAACCACCCCTCACTTACACGGGTTTAAATCTGAACCAATTTAGCTGAAGTAAGTGCAATTCCCATGCAGTAACACCCTGCCACTGTTCATGAGATCTGAAATTAACCTTTCACAGCTTTGTGTGCTGAAATGATGAATCAAAAGTCATTCCAACGCTAAAAAGTCAGGCGTGTGAGCAAGAGAGAGCACAGAGTGCTCCTGGTGACGCCTGCTCTCTGCCCCAGCCTGAGCTCAGGCTCCCATCGGCAATCCCTGAAAGTACAGGAGCCGACCCCAGGCCCACAGATAAGTTACGAAACAACCAAACTGAGCAGCGCCGGTGCACGGGGCAGAGCACGCCCATCTGACAGCACAACAAAAACCAGGTTTTTCTGTTTGCAGTACACCACAGCAGCATGCGGCAGGCATCGCCGGCAGAGTTAATGGTTCACTTCTAAAACAATTGGCGCTGATACATCTTCAGTGCCAAGGTGTTTCGGGTTGACCCCGGGAACCCAGGAGCCGGGGAAATGGCATGGGGTGAGGTGGAGCGAGCATGCACAGGCTGCAGCCAACAGCGGTCGCGTTTCGACGGGAGAAAGGGGCTTAACAGCACCCTGTTGGCTGAGGCTGTTGGCAATTTTCACACAGACCATTTTCCAATTGTAAAAGGCCAATTCGTCAGAAGCAAACACATTTCAGTGAAGACGGTCCTTTTTGATTAATTTCCACGTCAGCAAAATACCTAAACAAAAAATGATTCATTAATGGCATCCCAAGCTGACATTTTCAGAACATGATGTCTAGATTGCCATGTAGGAACTTCATTACTTTGAAATATATTTCCTTTTATATTAGAAAAGGCCATTTTTAAAAAGTTGAAATTGGAGCCCAGTGCTTTGATAGACTAAAAACTCTACCCCTACCCCAATCCAGCTCTGATTTAAGGAGAAACACTGAAACTTTAACGTCCACTCAGTATCGGGATAAACATTAACTGGCGCTGCTGGCAAGAATGGCATTTGGCACCCTGCGACGGGAGCAACGAGCCTGGCAGCAGTCCTGCGTTGCAGCTCACCCAAGGCTCTGTGCAGCAAGCTTTCACGGGCAGAGGGGCTGTGCGGGCCCCGGGTTTGGGGTCCTGGGGCAGTGCCCTGCCCCGCTGCGCCCGGCCCAGAGCGCAGCGTGCTGTCCCCCCTGCTGCCCAGGGCAGCTCTGTCAGTGGGGGCTCCGAGCTGGTGCCGAGGTTAGCTCCGGGCATGCACGCCCAGCGGCCAGTCCCAGCCTGCAGTGATGTATTTGTTGCATTTCGAGAGGAGTCTGAAGAATGGGAAGCGTCTGCCTATAAACAGAGCCTCCTTGCCAAAGCCACGTAATCCAGGATCCTTGGTTTCTTACAGAAAACACATGAGGCATCTTCGTAATTCCTTCCCATCTCTGCTGTTCTCTGAAACCGGCTAACCTAGATAGGTCCTGCCAAAAATTAACTCCCTGAGTTTAGCAGCCATGGGACCCATCCAGGACAGCCCTGGGACGGACCCAGGGACAAGCGTGGGCACGCTGGGCTGCCAGACTCAGGGCATCCTGCCGGTGTAGGGGGTGAACACGGCGCCCAGTGCAGCCCGGGCATCTCAGCGGGTGTTACCGGTGTGTTACCGTCCCACTACTTGACGCAAGAGGCTATTTCTAGCTACACTGTGTTTCTAACATGTAATAATATTTTGCACTTTCTTTGTGTGGAAAGGTCAGGATCAAAAGAAAAGCCTGCAGTGGAAGGCAGGCCTCTTCAGCGTCCTGCATTTGAATGCAAAAGCATGTCATACGCCAGCAGAGCTATAACTGGTCTGCACTGTGTATGAAAAAATATGCTAAAATACCTTAGCTGTGATTTAAAATTATAGGCACAAAACATTAAGCTGTATCAGGTAAAGCGCAGGGCAGATCTGCCGCGAGTGCACAGACCTCCTCGCCCACCTGCAGCAGGACGGGCAGTGCCTGGGGGCTGGGGGGGGTCCCCGGGCCAGCTTGGGCAGCCGGGGGTGGCTGGGCAGGGCTCCCCTTTGGCTCCCAGGGCCGCCCTGCCTTGGGAGGCTCCCGGTGCAAGTCTGCCTGTCCCAAGGCTGGGGACTCAGGAGCTGACTCGGCTTTTGATGGCCTCATCGTCCTGCCCACCCCTCACTGCTAAATACCAGTGCTGATCGTGGCAAAATTTACTTCTGTTCCTGACTGTTTGTGCCTAGGAAAATAAAAAAGATTGTTAACGAGTGAATTAATGAAGAATCATGCATCCCATTTGCTAGGAGTTAATTTTCAGAGACTATGTTCAGATGCCTTTTAGCTTCTCCCTAGCGAGGGTAGAAGGGAAGGAGACAGGTGCCACCTTGTGTGGAAGCGTTTCTTCATGCAGAAGGCACTGGGAGAGAATTTCTTTTCTTTCCTGTTTTTTTCCTGTTAGCCAAGTCTTTGATAAACTCTTATCACTGAAATGCAGCCAGCTCTTTATTAGACCATGCCAGCTATTTAAAAATGCACAGTAGCACAGAACTGCTTTCACAGAGACAATGATGACAGATGCAGTTTGCATTTTTAAGTATTTTGCCTCATTTCTCCCTTTGTTGGTGTACCCCTTCCCTCGCCTAATACACTTCCCTGCCCGTGTTCCCTGGCTCAGGACAGGGTGAGCCCTCGGGTGGGGGGCGTTGAGCTGCCTGGGGCGCCCAGGCCACGATGGCCCCGTGGGGGAGCCCCCTGTGCCCCGGCAGCCCCCGGGGCACGCGCGGTTGCTTGAGGCTCAGCCAGCGGCTGGGAGCAGCGGCCCGCGTGTCCGTGGGCAGAGGCGGGGATCTGGGCCTGGCGCCCACCCACACAGTATGTCAGGTACAGCCACTGCTCAGCCGCTCCCCTGGTCCGAGCCTGAAGCGAGGACAGTCTCCGTCGGGCCATCGGGACGGGTGCCTTCGCGACAGGGACCGGGTGGCCGCAGTGGATGGAGGGAAGAACCGTCCCTAGGGAGAAGCAGAGTGCCTGCGCCAGGTGCCAGACCCTCTCTGTGGAGCAGGGGGCTGCACCCACGGAGCCCCCGCTACCCCCGCGGGCACCCGATCCCTCTGCGGCGCTCTGCAGAGGCCGTGCTGTCTGCTAGGATGGGCACACCAGCTGCCGTGGGCTCCCGTCCTGCAGCTGCCTCCGTTGGCTGTTGCTGACCCGCCAGTCCCTTTGCTCCTGCTCGAGGCTCACATACTCCATTAAAGCAAGCTGAAGAACCGAATGGCAGGAGACATGTGAGATGAGGACATCTGCAGGGTTAACTGAAGCTGTCACATTTTCCATCAGACATTTCTGCCTGAAGTAAAATCAGTCCCACGATGGCTTTCTGCGCTGAATAGCTGCAGGTGTCAGAATAGAATCTTCTATGAAGATTGGTGCGCTCAGATCTGTGGAGATGAGCCCAAATCTGCCCCGTGGCAGGTAATCCCCATGCTGTGCGCAGCTCTGTGGAAACGGAGACTGCTCAGTTGGTATCGTGTGCTCCTGCCAGGTCAGCTGGCTGTCTGCGGCACGCGTGGGGGACATGCATGTTTTCATGTGTCTGGGGTCTCCAGGCGCACGGGGAGGCTCAGTGCCATCCCTCGGAGGTGCTGCGGGGTGCCGCCTTGCTCCGCAGCCAGCAAAGGCTTGGCCAGGCTGTGCAGCAGGCACGTTGCTTGCTGCTGTCAGAGACAGCAGCCTTTGAGTGAAGGCAGGAAAATAAACAGCAAAAGCAAATCAATGAACGTGCTGAAGAGTGTCAGCAGAACAAATGCGCTGTAGCTAATCCATTAAGGAGCCATGATGTAAAAGTGAGGAAAACGGAGCCATTTGGTTCTTTCTTGAGCAGGAGCAGGCACAGGCTGTCCTTCCTGGCACCAGGCAGCTGAACATGAAGCGAACTGACCAAAATGGGACAAATCATAAGGGATAAAAGTGGAGAGGGTCAGCGCTTCTGCCTTTCACAGCACTGCCGGGGGGTAGATGGGCCCCTCTCCCCAGCCCGCGCGTCCAGCTGGGCGACTCGGGGCTTTGGCAGAGCTGAGCCCAGAGCACTGCACTCAGCCTTCTCTCCCTGCTGTTCATGCGCTTCGGTTATTAATTACTTGCCTCACCGCCGCCATGGGGCTTACTTGAACAACCTGGGGGCCTCTCTGCGCTGCAGTGCCTTTGCACTGTAACAGGCGCGGCTGTTCTGAAAGCCTTACCTTGTTTGTGCTGCAGACGCTGTACAAAATTCTTCTGTAATACCAAATCCAGCTCCTGGTGTAATTATTTATGAGCT
Organism: Phalacrocorax aristotelis; assembly: GCF_949628215.1. Lineage (NCBI taxonomy): Eukaryota > Metazoa > Chordata > Aves > Suliformes > Phalacrocoracidae > Phalacrocorax > Phalacrocorax aristotelis. The sequence goes on from NC_134280.1 coordinate 666,446, forward strand.
AGCCAGCAGACCTGGCAGGCCCGGCAGGAGTGCTGATGAAATGTCAGTCCTCACCAGAGCTGGCAGTGCATCTCCATATCTGCACACAGACCCGCTAATAAATATTTACATTCCTGCGCTCACCTGCAGCTCAGGCAGTGATTATTTTATCAAGGTCATAAAAATAGCAGCCTTTAAGACAGCACTAGCAGTTGACACTGGGCTGTGTATCCCAAGCCTTTATGAAAAATTAATTTAAAAACTCAATGCCCTGAGAGCGAAGGTGTCGGTCCCCCCGGCCGCGTAGGCAGCACTGCTGGCCCCAACACCACAAGCGAGACCCAGCTTTGCAGCGCCGGCAGAAGGAGATGCTGGCACTGCCAGTAACTCAGGCAGGCTGCTGGAGGAGGGAGCATGGCTCCTGGCAGCCCGAGCTCGGCTGAAACACGCAGAGGGTGGTGGGTGCTGGCCCCTCACTGGTGATATGCCAGGAAACTTACCCGTGCTGAAAGAACCTGCTTCTTTTTCCAAGCAATCGGGGGTTCGAGCAGGGTGCCTGGAAAGAAGAGGCGCTGTAACTGGAGCTGGCAAGGGCAGGGGCATGCAGGACCCTCCTGGCTGCTCAGCCCTCAGGCCAAAGCGGGCAGCTGGAGTACCCTGACCCTGGTGCCACGTCGGGGAGTGCCAGCGGGGCTGTGGGGCAGGCGATGCTCCCAAGGGGCTGCCCCTGCTCACCAGGGCTTGTGCCCCCAAGGGCAGGATGCAAGCGGCTCAGCTGCTCATGACAGAGTCGGAGCTGTGCTGCCTTGCCATGAAGTTAATGCTTTTTTTTTGCCCACAGAAGAGCCTTCTGTAGCTCTCATCCACAGGAGCACAGCATTGAGCAGGGGATCCATGGGGCAGTGAAGCACACTGAGGCGTGCTGGAGCTCCAGCAGAAGAGAGGCTCAGTTCAGGAGGGACCTGCTCCTGCGCAGGCAACGTCCAGTGCCAGGGAGACGTGGGGTTGCTGGGGTGGGGACGCTGCTGCGCAGGGTCAGACCCCGAGCAGCATTTCCAGGCACCACACTGGCTTTCCCCTGCAGCTCAGCAAGTCCCTGCGCCGCGCAGGGAGACCTCGTCCCTCATCCTGACCCCTGCCATCGACCTGATCAGACTGCCCAGCCTTAGCTGCATCCCTGGTGCAGAGCACTCGCTTTGCAGACTGCGGGGATTTGGGCTAGGCCCCAAGCAAGCGCATGGGGACAGCACGGGCAGCTCAAGTGTGGGCTGCAGCCTGGACTCGGAGGGTGTCTCTGAACCTGGGGTTGCAGTAGTATTTGCCTGCAAAACACGTATCAGCTCAGGGCGTTGGCCACTACGAGGGAGAGTTTTTCAATTTTGCCTTTCATACATAAGGCGCAGCACAGCAAAAGCTCTTAAACATAAATGTTTCAGAACTAATTTCAGTACCTTTATGGTTTTTTTTTTAGAAAATGTGCTCATTTTCTTCTGCCTTTATTAGAAAAGATACTTAATTAAATGCTATAAAGTTAAAGCTAAATGAGCAGCCCCCAACCAGGAGAACACTCCCCTTTTATTCTCTTTGTCCCCATTTTGGGTTACTAGTCCCAGCCCTCCCCAGGCAGGAACAGTTGCTTTGGCATCTTTTTCATGGAGGAGACAAGTCAAAGCAGGCAAAACTATGTAAGATTGGTGAAAGAGGCTCATTCTGCCCATTTGTTCGCCCTAGCAAAGGGGATACATGCTGGCCATGCCCCCGGGTTTAAGGCACTCCCTGCCACTGCCCTATGGCTGGTGCAACTCTGCTGGCTCACTTCTCATCTCAGGTAATGAGGGAAAGGTAATTTCATTAAGGATGGGTGGACAGCCTCCCAGTCGATCCATAGAGGAGCCTGATTTCAGCACGCACAACTTCACAACAATTCATATATGAGCTGTTAACTCCTCTAATTCCCAAAAATCCAACTACCCAGGGTTATAACGTGGCAAGAGAGTCAGGCGTGCATGTAGTATATTTTCTATGTAGTGGTCCTTAGTTTCCATATACCTCTTTGCTAAATGCTGAAAGCACTTCTTTTATTTCGCCAGCAGTTGTGATTCTGTCATTTAGATGAGTCTCAGATTATCACCAAATCTATAAAGTTTCCTTATTGCTTTGCAAAAAGAAGCCTAAAACAAATAAATCATGTTAAAGCCAGTAGAGCGAAGCATCCTTTTTACAGCGACGACCTGGCTTTATTTCTTATTTCACGCCGGCACTCCTATGTACTGAAAGCAGCTGCTCTGAGGAGGAGATGTACAACTGTTTATAACTGCTCCGCGTCCTCCCCACCCAGCTCACCCAAGCACGATTTGGAGCTGAGCTATGGCAGCAGCACTCTGCTCCGGACCACAGTATATCTCAGCCATGTTTTACCACACATGTGATAACCGCGCTCCCCAGAAAGGCCCGGCAGATTAGCACCCAGCCAGATCGCTCTGGGCTTGTCCAAGAGAGAAGGACATAAGCCAGGCTGTAGCTTCATCCATGCCAGTCACAGAATCACAGAATCATAGAATGGTAGGGGTTGGAAGGGACCTCTGGAGAACACCTTGTCACAGTCACAGAAGATCTGAAGACATCTGGGACCTTCTGAAGTGCTTTATTTAAAATATAATGGTATCTCACAGCACAGGCTGCTTTTAACTGTGTTAAGCTGTCTGCCCTCTGATATATTGCCAGGTTATTTCTGTCACATCCAAAATTAACAGACATTCTCCCTCTTTCCCTTTCCAGCTGTTCAGAAGCATCACAGCGAGCAGACTTTGGTTCCTTGTCCTGAGTCAGACGATGAATTACACATCTTCCCTTCACCAGCTACTTAATCAGCTGTTGCAGAGGAAAATAAAAATGGTGCGTGGCTTTATGAGAATTGATTTATGAGAACTATCTTCGTGCTGAGGCTGCCACCGCTTTTAGCCTTTACTTCAGAGGAGCTGCTAAGGACCTACCCTTTGCTGCTCTGATCTCATGCCCTGTGCTTTGGAGGTATTTGAGCTGCGGTCTGTGCTTGGCAGACGTCGTAAAAGGGTGGGCCAAGACCTCACACCCAATACCTCCTCTCACTCCTGGATATAAATTTGGCGACTGCAGTTTGCCTCTCTTTCCTGTGTCTACTGTTCAAACGGAAGAGCATGTGTCAAGAGCTGCTCTGAAATACTTGGCGTGGTTTTCCAGCACAGACACTGGCCACAACCTCTGGGCAGAAGCCTGAAGAAATCTGTCACGGAGTGGGTCTGTTAGGAGCGGTGCAGGCAACGAGACCTTCGAGGGACTCCTCGGCCGACAGGGAGGTGGGAAGTCCTGAAAAAGACGAGTGGGGGAAGAGGACGCTGGTGTCCAAGACGGCTGCTCTCCACCTCCTGTGGAGCGAGGGCTCCCTTGATTCGACCCCAGAGCTTTGGACCGCAAGGAGACAGATCTGGAGATTGGCTCAAAAATCTGGAGGCTTAAGAATTGTTTTTTTTGGCTGTATTGTCTGACTGAGCCTTTGGGGTTTACGTCTCAAGCTCCCTGCTGTGACCATAAGGATCAGAAGCCTCTCATTCTTCACAACCCCTGAGGTCCCCAGGGTGTCCAGGACCTGTGGCTTTGGGAAGACCCCAAACCACTGCTGGGATGGGCGGCGAGAGATGGCCGGGAGCCACCACCGTTCCTCGCCTGCTGCAGAGCAGCAGTGCTGAGCAGCACCCGTGCACAAGGGAGAAACACCCGCACACGCAGTGCCCCGGCGCAGGCTGCGCACAGCCAGCTTTCAAAGCTCAGAGGTTATCGTTAACAAAGCATAAAAGAGGAGCAGGAAGGAGAGACGCTCTGGTAATATTTGATGTCACTTTAGGCTTCTTCAAAAGCCAAGAACATCTGTGTTAGAGAACTGTGGGACTGAGGCATTGCTTTCTGCGCGCCTCGGTGCTTCCGCCCAGCTCCCCTATGGCGCTGCACCCGCGCGGGGAAGGCAGAAGCATCCCGCCGGGCAGCCTGGCAAGCACCATGGAGGGGCGAGGGGGGGAGGGACAGGAGGCCACGTGCCCGCTCCACGCATCCAGACCGTGCTGTGCTTGCTCTCCGCTGCGCCTTTCCAGGCGGTTTTTGCAGACTGACTGCCCAGGCTGCAGTGAGAGCGGTGGGACCATTTAAATACCCACCCTGGCACATGCATTACTAAATCAGGCACATTAACCCACTTTCTCTCTTTAATAACTGCCTTTGATTGAAGTTGTGGCAGGCTGATGCCCGTAGCTTGTCCTTCTCATGCCTCCTCCTCAGCCCCATTGCACAGACACGTTGGACAAACCCTGCCTCACCTTTCATGTGCCGGCACTTTCCGGGTGCAGCCACCGGTGCCGGCCCCGGCGGTGAGCCAAGGCTGTGCTGAGACAGAGGCGACGCGGCTGCCACCGCGCCGAGCTCGCCGCCACCTCCCACCCAGCCGGCACACGGCAGTGCCTGCGAGCCCGACGCCCACCAGCAGCAGGTGGGCGAAGCCCTGCAAGGGTACGCCGCGAGCCAGCCGCTGACGCCACGCTGCTGCGGTGGGGCCTGGCAGTCCCTCGAGGGCAGGTGTTACCCTGGGGTCGCGCAGGTGGTCTTTTCCTCTCCCTCCTGGTGCCGCGAGTGCTTCGGGGTGTGCTGGTGGTGTTGGTGCTCACAGGCCACCCCTGGCAGCTCCCGCTCACCCGCGGCCACGCAGCCAGGGGCGATGTCTGTTCTCTGGCACAGACCCGGAGCGAGCGCAGAGAAGGGTTTGGGGAGCCTTCAGCTGGGCTTGGCAACGGGACATTAATAACATGTGTTCCAAGCCCTGGAACTTAAATATTTTGCTGCTATAAATGTTAGCAATGAGAGATCTCCTTGCATTTAAATGCCAGATGACAGAAACAGGGGCTAAAAAAAGCACCCTCCAGAGCCAAGCGGGGAGAGAAGGGGGTGACTGCGCCAGCGGGGCCGTCGGGGCACGGGGCTGCCCACACCCGGCGGGGGCAGGCAGGGGGGAGAGCCTGGCCATGTGCCGCGGGTGCCGGAGAGGAAGGGGACGGTGCATCGCTCAGCAAAACCCTGCCAAGCTGTGCCGAGCGGGCGGCCGAGCGCCCATGGAGACGCGCTGGGGGCCGCAGGTGAGAGCTCGCCCGTGTTACGTCTTGGCGTTTGAAATGGTAAAGAGCTTGCTGGCTTCTCCACCCCAGCCTCCTGCACCCAGCCGTGTGCCCCGTGAGTCCGTTGCGAGAGTTCTCATGGGCTGAAACTTGGCACGTGAGGTCTCCCACCCAGCTGGGGAGCAATTTTAAATGTTTATTTTTTGACATAATTGCAATAAATTCCAGTTGGCTGTTCCTAAATAACACCCAGAGCAGAAAGAAGCTGCACAGCCGTTGAAGTGAATCTTTGCAATTAGAGAACTTGAACACTTTTTGGTGGGTGTTTTGGTAAAAACAAAATGTTGCATGTGATCGGTTTGGAAAGCAAAGAGGACTAATTGCAAGCGCTATTTTAAAAAAAATGGAATAAAGATGAATTATGCTGCTAATGCTTAGATGCAAGAACATGGTTTGCTTAATTTAATAATACCGTGCAAATTGTGTAAAACTGAGTTAGTAGCAATTATATGTTGTTGTTAATTACTCGGAGTTGGGTTCTTCTCTCTGCTCATACTGAATCGCACCTGGCTTCTGGATGCCACCGAAGTCCGAGGGATTTACAACGTAAAGGTGCATGTGCAATATATGGGCTTGAACAGGGAGAAACAAAGAAGGTGCACGGGGTGAGGCCCTTTCCAGAGCAGCTGGGACAGCACACATGTCCTCCGTCCTGTCCTCACACTAATTAAATCTCCTCAGAGGAATTAATGGGAGTTCTGCACGCATGCACTGGAGCTGTTAGGACAGGCCTTGCCGGCTGTCTTCAGCAGCCCGAGCGCGGCTGCTTTGGTGACTCACGCGCCTGACTCACAGACACCTGATGAAATACATGGACTCTCAGTCAAATTTATCACAGCTAAATATTAAAACAAGCTCTTTCATTTCAAACCCCAGTACTTCCCGGGGTTTTCTCAGCAGCTGTACTCAGAACAATGCTGTGCTGTACGCTTGGGAAGGGGCAGTGATGTAACCATCGCTAAATTACAAGTGAAAGATTTGCTTATTTCCATGTATATATATATATTTTTAGAAATTTCCCCAAGGCAAAAGAAAATGATTCATGACAAGCAGCAGCTTGGAAGGTCATCTGGATTATTAGTTCTGTACCGCAGCTTACCTCCAACACAAAAGCAAAGCCTTTATGTACTGATTTTAATAATGCTAAAAGAGTTCAAAGCCTTAGCAATACTCCCAAGTAATTATTAGGTAAGCTTTTTCATGCATGGCATCATTTCATGTACTTTAACAAAAATATCTTTTACTGTGTATTTTAGAAGGAATAATAGCGTTGGTTTGTGAGGTTTCTTTGCTGAACAGGCCTGGTTGTTTGGCTCCGTACCGACCCTGGGCCATCCCACCGTGCTTCCGCGGGCAGCGGTGCCCGCCCGGGCAGCGCAGACCTGGGCAGGCACCCCCGGCCCTGCCCGCTCCTCTCTGCAGCAGGAGGGGAAGGGTGCTTGCCGCTCTGCAGCATCACCGTCATGCTGCGCCGCACCTGCGGGGCCGCACGGAGCTGCGTCAGCACAGGACAATTCCCACCAGCTTTCTTGAAGCCGATACGCTTCGAGAGTGCCGAGAAACCTGGCTAATTGCTGCATGTGCCGAGCCGGGGCCGCGCTCGTGAGGATGGCCCATCTCCCATTCAGCCGCAAAGACACAGGAGTCTGGAGGGAGATCGTTTCACTAAATGAGGTGACTGGTCCGGGGTCCAACAACTCCTTAGTCTTCCAAAAATTTCCTCTATGTCATCTTTAAACTGTCTGAGCTGTTTCTACACTCATGAACCGTTGTGAAGTGGTCTTGAAATTTCAGCTGCTCCAAAAAGAGGCAGAATTTATGAAGTACAAGGGGGTTTTGGGTTACCATGGTAATAATTTCAAACCAGAGAAGCCAGATTTTGCTATCCTTGCTGTCTTGTCGGGAGAGTTTTCTACGTGTAAGGATGACAGGGTGAACCTGCTCTACAGCAAAAGGTGTGCTCTGCTTGCAATTGTTTTCTGGGGCCCACATACATCTAAAGAGCATGGTATTTGCATTGACATTAATGGGTTTACTCTAATCTCTGTGCGTGGCAATTTATGCGCATAATACTCCTTTCACATGGACGTGCCATTATTACACCTTGATTAATACAAACATTATTCAGGAAAAAGTTACAAACTGTGCACTAGCACGGAAGGGGTAGCTACAAGCGTGCTCTGCCATGAACTGGAAGACCCCGAATTTAATCATGGTCCACTCCTAGTAGAGCTGCGCCAAGTCAGCTACGTCTGAATATGCTCATTAAATCCACAACGCCTTTCCTTGGGGGACTGTAAAATACTTGAAAAGCTAGGTGGTTTACTGCCCTCACAGTGTGTCACGGCAACAGAGGCACAGCGAGACAGCCCTGTGATCCTCCCCAAACCCGTGGTCTGCAGCAGAACCCATAGTCCTGACTCTGAGACGCCGCTGCCAGCATTAAACAAAACACCTCGTCATGATATTCATCTTAGACTTCAGCTCTGTTTTTCTCACCAAATGACGTTATTACAGATAGAATTCTGCTACAGCTGAAATTTCCTATCAACGCTTACGATACTGATAGAAAGGATAATTGAAAAAAATCTGCATCTTTTGGAAAGCAGATTTATTTGTGGGGATGTTCATGACGGTGAGTAAGTGGTATTCAAAAGGACAGAAAAAGCCATGCTCACAGATTATGCTGAGATTACTTCACTAACCTAATTCCTCCCTCATCTTCACTATTAATTAAAAATCAGCTGCATGTAAACCGTACATGATCTGGTTACACGGGGCTGTGGGCAGGAGCTGCCGAGTCCTAATTCCAGTTTCTAGCACCAATTCCTTCGGTGGCTTTGGACGAGTACTTGGCAAGAGCTGTCCCTTGGCAAGCCATGTGTGGGGTACTTAGAAGAGGACAGTTTCCAAGACTCACGTTGTTCTACCAATAGCAAAGTAGAAACTTTTTCAGGCAAAGTCTTTCTAACCCATGCAGTTTCTTATGCTGCCTGGAAATCCTGCAACCCATCATTAGTTAGAGATGGTTTTTAATTCGACAATGTCACCCTTTGTCATGAGGTCTATTAACCACATGGGCTACTATTTTCAAAAGTGCTTTAGGCTGCAAATAAGCAGCTAGCTTTTCAGAAGTGTTGGCTGCCAGCACCACCTGTGGAGCCTCGAGGGAAGCTTGGCATTTCTAGAAATTTAGCGGTTTACTTATAGTCTGTAAAGTCGTATTTAGATACCCAAGCTTTAGTCTTCTCTTTTGGAAAATGGTCCTTGTTAGAGCTGTATTTTCTCCTGAGGAACACCTACACATGAGCTACTTGAATGTCACATTCAGTTATTTGGCAGTACGCTGTGGAAAATTACTGGCCTTGTACTGTTGAGCCAAATGCAGACCTGTTGGTATTTTTAAGGGAACTGGTATTCTTTTCTCTGTTTAAAACATTCCTATTACTCATAATGAGTCAAATCCTGGCCCCATTTGGAGAGCGGTGCACAAATGGGTGCAAAGAAGCTTCTGAGGGAGCACTTCCCAAGCCCGCTGTGCATCTGCCTCTTCCCAAGGGAACCAGCGTCCACTCCCAGCCCCGGCACCACTGCTGCGATTACTACCCATGTCGCCCCGGCCTGACCCATGTGCATCTCCACGTCTTCTGTTTTCACTCCTCTCAGTCCCTCACCTCCTGTCTCACAGATGCTCATGTCACTGCTCGGGAAGTGCTGTACGTGGTGAGAAAAAGAACAAAACACCTCCTCTGTCATACAGGAGAAATGATGCAGGGCGCAGCGTGCCTCTCCTCTGGCATGAAATCTTTCCCAGCCACCTCCACCGCTGCAGGCGGCGGTTCAGCCAGCCTCAGGGTCTCGCTACCGTCACAAGAACGGTTTGCTGTTGTCCCTGCACAGGCCTTCGGTGTCTGCCTCCCCTGGGTCAGGAAGGAAACCTCTGCGGTTTGCCCACTGGTGCGTGAAAGCCAGCTGGGCTCCGCGGCCACCAGCAGCAGGGCTGCGCACGGCGGTGCTGCCTGGGAAAGCATGGCCAAGCTCAGCCATCGCGCAGAACGACGCTCCCGGGCGGGTGAGGGCGTGCCATGGGGGGACGACGGCAGCGCCGCGTTCATCGCAGAGGGACGGGCAATAGCTGATGAAGTCTGAACGCTCTGGGAACAAAGTTCATGTTTCAGACGGGGTTTGACAAACGAGGCCCGGCAGCATGGCTTCACGCAGCCTGAGCTGCTGGTGTTGTGGGACTTGCCTTCCTCGCTGCCTACCGAGCCGTCGTATCCCTGTCTTGAGGAGACACTGAGGTCACAGGGGAGCCCCGGCTCACGGGACTGAAGTCAGGAAGGTGTGCAGAAGATCAGGTCACTACTATTTGGGGATTTCTGGTGCAGTCTGTCTGCTCAGAATTGTTGAGGCTTGTTTAAACTGTAGGATTTCATGTCCTTAATTCATCACGTGATAATTTAAGTGCTCTGTTCATAGTAATTAGGTGTGACTTCTAGAAATCTCTTCATCATCCTCCCCAGAACACAGCCCGCGCCTCTCCAGGAGCCTCCGGTACCGTCCACGAGGTGCAGCGGGCACAGCGGCCGCTGTCCGGCCCACACCAACCAGCGCAGGGCTCGGGGTGTCACGGCAGCCCCAGCGAACCCTCGAGCGGCGCAAGCGCTGCCCTCAGCCCGGTTCCTGCTCTCCCCGCGGGCTTCGTGTCCTGCGGGGCCTCCGCAGCCGGGGGCACGCGGCGGAGCCCAGGCGCTTGGAGGCGGCCCGGAGCCACTCCGTCACCCGGGGGGAACCCACGGGCCCCCGCTCCGGGCGGCACCGCGGGGCACTCCCCGCTGGCGGCGGGACGGGGCGGGGCAGGGCGTCACGTCTCCCGCGCGGGAACGGGTCGACACTGCCCACGGGCGCCGGAGGGGCACGGCGTGGCGCCGCCAGGGGGCGCGGCGCGGCGAGCGGAAGTGACGTGTGCGGCCGGGCGTGACGGCTGCCGGCGGCCATTGGCGGGGCGGGGCGCTGCCGCCGCCGCCGCCGCCGCCCCCGCCGCGCCGTCCCCTTTGTCAGCGCTCCGCAGCCGTTCGCTCGGCGCCGCCGCGGGCGTGCGGGCGGGCCGCGGGCAGGGCGAGCGCCGGGCCCAGAGCGCGGCGGCCGCGCCGCCCCCCGCCGCCCATGGCCAGCCCGCCGCGGCCCTAGCGCGACCGCCGCCGCCGCCGCGATGAGGAGGTGGGTGCAGCGCCGGGGCGGGGGCCGCGGCGGGCCGGGCCGGTGGCGCGGGGCCTGCGGGAGGAGGCGCCCGGGCGGGCGGCCGAGGGGGGAGCGGGGCCGCGGCGCGGCGGGCGTGAGGGGCTGTGGCCGCCCCTTCCCCGGCGGGCCCCGGGGCTGCGAGGCGCGGGGCGGGGGCCGCGCAGGGCCCGGGCGGGGGCGGGTGAGCGACCTTCCCCGCGGGGGGAGCGGCGGAGGGGGCCGCGCCACCGGCAGCGCCCACGGGGAGCCGCGGCTTAGCTGCGGGAGGGGACACAAAGGGTCTCGGCGCCCCGCGACCGTCGCGGGACACGCGCGCCGCGGCGGACGGCGTTGCTCCGCTCTCCGGGAGGCCGGGCTGCCGCGCCTGCAGACACGGGCAGCGGTTGGGGCCGCCCTGCTTTGTTTGGTTGCTTTTTTTTGTTTGTTTTTGATTTTAAAAAATACTTTGCGTGAACTTCTCCGGATCGGAGGCGCGGAGTCGCGCCGGGCCGGGGCGAGCTCGGTGCGTGGCTGTGCTGGCGCCACTCGTGTCAGTGTGCTGCAGGCTCCCGCTTCGGTAGGAAAAGCTAAGAAAAGTTACAGGCCGAACTCGCTTGTGGCTGTTAATCTGTTCTTCCACTGCCAAATACGACGGCGTTTTGCAGGGTGAGTCAGTAGGGGTCTGAATGCTTGTTTTCAGCCACGCAGCTTTGGGTTTCAGCAGGAGACAAAGGCGGCGGCAGGACTGTGGCCTGAGCTCCTGTCAGGGCTTCTGCTGGCGGTGGAGGACGGGTCGCGAGAAGCGGGCGGTCGTTCCAGCCTGCTCGGGTCGGCAGGTTCCCTCCAGGCTATGAACCCACGGGCTGGCCTGTGAAATCTGGGGCATAGCCACTGTACGGGAAGCTGCCTGGGCCATCTTTCCAACTCTGTTAGTCTATAAAAATGTGTTAAAGTAATTTGTTTGCAGCAGTATCTTTACGGTAAACTGGGACTAAACCACTTTATTTTCCTCAAAATGAGAGGAAAAACTAATCTTCAGGAGGTTTTTGAAAGAGTAGGGGTTTCTGTAGGTGTGACAGAGGGACTAATTATTCAAAACAGTGTTATAACCAGTGGCATCATGAGGAGGAAACCTTCAGATTCTGGACTGAGCTGCAGAACTGGAATTTCTCTGTAAAAACACCTTTTAGAAATGATGCGTTGAGCTTCCAGAAGAGAACAGGTTCTTTTCCCAAATCTCATGTGTTTTTATGGTATGCATTGAAGCCTTTAATTTAAGAAAACTCCTATGGTTGTAAGCTTGCTGTGGGCAGTGACAGGTCTATTTTTAGATCTTCAGTGTTCTTTTGTTTCCTGTGATCCTTGTACTTCATCTTCAGAGAAACGGTAGTGACCTGGAATGCAGCAGATACTCTGTAAATACTCTCCAAGTTCTGTCCTTGAAGGTCTAGTACTGTTTGAAGAGTACTGGGTTGCCTTGAAATTGAAATCGAAATCAGTGAAAGCTCAAATCCTGGGTGTGGAAAGCTCTCGAGTGCATGCCTGGTTCCTCTGGTGACCATAACTTTTTGGAGGAGGTGTTACAGATCTATTTTTGGGGAACAAAAAGTTAAAAAGTTCCTGTATGCACTGAGCTCTCTGCAGGAGGTGTTAAGTGTGTGAAATGTTTTGAGAGGTTTGCCTTCCATCTCAGTATTTTGTTTGCTGGGATACTACCTGCATTCCTCTGCTCCGTTTGGGGGGTGGGGGTGCTGCTCCTTGCCTGATGGCACAGGACTTGGGAGTAGTTACTGATTGTAAATCTCTGCTTATTTGTTGCCTTGTGCTGTAATGACAGGTGTGTTCATTTTTTCTGCTTCTGTCTCCATTTCAGGACAAACTCTAAGGTCTGTTGCTGTGACTTAGATCCCCCCTCAGCCATATTAGTTTGTAAATAATCAGCTCTTACAGGCCTAAATCCTAGTTAGGCCAAAACTATAGGAGGTGAGGCTGTTACTGAAATGAAACAGCCTGAGGGAGGAAAGCTGTGTTATATATTTTTAGCTTTAAGTCTTATAACACATTTCAAAGCTGCAAGCTGAGAAAGGGAAATCCTACTGACCTGGTACTGATGATGTTTCCAGAGATGTCATCAACAGTCTCTGCATAAGTTCCCCTGCACAGTAACTGTTGCTAACTCGTTTTCTCACTGCTTATTTTTATATGTGCATTAGGGAACTGGAAATATTTCCGTTGCGTAGCTGCTGAGGTTGTTACTCTATACTCTCTGTAGAGAATAGTACGGCTGCATTAGGTACTTACAAAAGTATTTGTGAAGACCAGAATGGTACCTGCAGGAGTTCAGCTTCACCCTCCGTGGACTTAACTCATAAAGTGACTGTGGCTGTTGTATGTTCTTGAAGCTTGCCTTAGTAGCTGGATATTTGATATTCTGATGGTTGTTTACACTCTTTGATATTAACATACATGTAGTTGGTTGCATCTTTTTCTGCTGAGGTGACTTGCTAAAGCTCATCTCTAACACCATTTAGAAAGATTCTTCCACAGGAGAACGTGAATGCGTTGAGGTGCTGAGGTGAAAGGGAAGGGTTAAATATAGCTGTTTCCTGCAAAACTTATCAATTTTTGAGGCTAGCTCTCCAAATAAAATTTAAAACAGGAGAAGAAACCCTCTCTGTAGGCTCAGGAAGATATAATCATCACATATGACGCTGTAGTTGTGTGCACCCTGACTGCAGTCAGAAAGTCCCAGTGCAGGTGTAAGGGAAAATGAAGAGATTGTTGGCCAGGGCTGGGAGAGATGGGGCGGCATGTGGTGGTGTAGCTTGACATGGTATCATTTGCCTGTCCTCAGTCTGTGTCCGGCAGGGAAGGAATGGAGACTTGAATCACCTTGCCAAAACTGCCAGGCACAGCAACAAGCAGAGGCATCAAATAGCTTATTTGGGAGGGATGCAAATGAGTCTGGGAGAGGGATAAAAATCATTTAGAGAAACATCTTCTCTCTCTCAACCCCTGCTCTGTACTTGCACTGCTCTCTCAAGTTGCATGCTTCTTGAGAAGAGAGAAAGCAGTGGGCTTTTTAGCAGCGAAGAAGCTCTTGGGGTAGGAAGAGAACATAGGCGGGGGAAAGAACACCAGTGAAGTGTTGTGGGTGGGTTGTGTTTGTGGTTTTTTTGTTGTTGTTTTTTAGGTTTTTTTTTTGGCCAGCTGGTACTCTGAAGTCATGCTTAGATTTAATGAAAGCCTGATGCTAAAATAGGATCTAGGGACAGCCGTTGTAAAATAATTAGGCGCCCTTTTAGCACCCTTGCCCTGCCAAAAAAAAACCCAACCAAAACCAACCCTGCCTGAATTCACTTGCATTCTTAGGTAGCTGGACTCTAAGATAGGCATCTCGATATCTGCTCTTGTATCTTTTCTTTCTTCTAGTGTCTAGGAACAGGTTAAAAACTGGCCCACTCACCTGTGCAGTTATATAGAGCTACAGAAGATTACAGTGGTGGTGTTGAATGCAATAATTGCTCTCTTCCAACCTCTCTCTGTATGAGAGTTCATGGAGGTCCATTGGGGTGGATTGCAGTTTAGCTTTGATGAGGGTATGCGTGTGTATTGGGAGATAGTTTATTTGCTTTGAGACCTGAGGGTAGTCAAGACCGAGACAGTTTGAGAGCATGTTTGTTACAAAGGTATCTGACGCTGTCTAAAAAAATGCACCTTTTAAATCCTGCTCTAGACAAGTTCAGCAACTATGCATTAAGGATGTAAGTCATTTACATCATCTACATATCTGTGAAATAAGGAGTGATAGTATTAGTGGTGTTGGAAAGCTGAATTCACATGAGTTTACAAAGTGTTTTGGGATCATGAATTTAGAAGATGCTATTGACTATGACATGCATGGAATTCCATGGAAATGCTTTCGAGAAATCTCTCTTTTTCTTTGCTATGTTTGCAGCCAAAACAGTTTTAGAGTAAAGCTTTCAAAAGCATAACAGTGTAGTCAAGTAGCAATAAGTAGTTGTAATGCAGTGGTTTTCATTGTATATTGGACCATAAGCATGCACATAACCCGGTTTCAGCTGATGGGTAATCCCTTCCTTAAAATGTGGCCTTTAACAATTACGTGTATATAGCTCAGTGTTCAGAGGTTCCTATTTCAGTGTGATTTGCATTTGTAAGTCTTCCTGGTATTCAGCACATGCTCTCAAAATTTTACTGTCATAACAAGATCTACTGTGAACTAACAATGATTATAAAGTAGCACTGAGTCTAGCCTCTGATGTTAATTCTGTGGGATGCTAATCGTTTTCTAGAAGGAACATCAAGAGTGTGCCGATATTCCTAGTGAAATCAGTACATCACTACTTTATATGAAAGAAAGCAGTAATGTATCTTGGAACTGTGATAGTGTTCTTTGCTAGCAGTTCAGATGCTGACTTTCCCCTGGAAGGCCAGAACTGACATTATGATTCATCTGCTGGTGAATAGTCAACATCAGGTGCTGCATCATGGTCTTCGCCAGTTATTACATGATCCCATCTTTAGACAGGATTCTTTTGATCTGCTCTTTCATTTCATGGTGAATTCATCCTGGTTGTCAGTGCTCCACCTTGTTTGCTGAACCAGTACTGGCCTTGAATATTGCTCTGTGGCACAGTGGCTATGCCTGGCAGGCCGGGCAGTGTGCTGGATCCCAGGGCCTGTTGGATGGAGGATTCTGCCCAGTTCTGGTTAGAGCACATTTTGCATTCTTTGTGCCTGCAAATTAGTGTGCCACCAGCATTTAAACACCTCTAAAGCCCCCAAGATCAATGTCCCTCATTTCAAGAGATCGCGCTCTGTTCTGTTTAAGTACGAAGGCAGCTTAAGTCTCTAAGCAATTGGGATAACTCATTGTCCTTTGGATCAGCAGTCTCTTCATGTTCATGTGGGGCTGGCTCAGTCTGGTTCTGCAAAGCTTTGTGAGGTGGTGTAAATGCAGTGTGTTTAAATAAACTGATTCTGAGGGGAGAAATGTTTGAAAGGAAATAGTGTAGAGCTCTTAAAGTCATGACTGAAATGCGAGTAAATGAGAAGTAATAATTTTACTTTTTTCATGGTGTAAGAAATAGGGAATACCATTGGATATTCTCATAGGCCTGTGGGTGGACCATTAAACCCAGTGGTCCAGATGCAGTTCTGGGCTTGGGAATTGACCTCTGGGAAGTGTGGGGTCAGGGGCCAGAGGACGATGAAGGAATGACCTTTGCATGCTACGCCCTTATGCTTCTTCCTAAGCATCTGCTAGTAGCTAGCCTCGTCTGGAGTCAGCAGGTTATTGTTGAGTTATGTGTACATTTTGTTGTTGTTCTGTTTCTCCTTCTGACCTGGAAGGGCAACTGGATGGCTGCTCATCCCCAGAAGTCAATTTTGTCATGCACCTTCCCCTTTTGAAATGCTCTTGGCAGTGTCAAGCCATGTTACTGTTGGCTACTTGGATGCTTCTGAAAAGAAGCAGATGGAAGTGTCGGTAGCTTGTTGTAAGTTAACTCAGGTCTGCTTTAGGAAAAGGAAGATAATGGCTTGATTAGGAGAAGCTTATTAAAACAGAAGACCTCCAGTTTGGTGATTGCCTAAGGCAGACTTCGGGCTCTTCATTTACCTTGTCTGAAATGAATAAAGATGGAGGGAGGAGGTGGTGGAGGGGAACACCAGTGGATATTATCTAGGCATTTTCACAGAGGAGGAGGTGATTCTGCAACTCTTAACCTGTCCTAAGTACCTGCAACAGTCCTTCTCAGCATTCTGAAGCCACAGATTGTCCTCAGTTGAATAGAAACTGGCAGGAGGACCTCTTCCACATGGTACAGAGCAGTTGTAACTAGTTGCGCTCACTGGAGGTCAGGCATTTCTTGTTCTGACTACAAACCTTACCCCTCTGCTAATAAGCTGCAGAAGAGAGGCCAACAAACACCTCTTCTAATTGCAGGTCTGCTGTTTGTCTGGCAAGTATCCTGTAACAGTAGGAGCAGGTTGGCAGCTTTTTGACAGCTGCCTTTGGCTGGGCGGATAGCTTGGAGGCTAGAAGTGGCTTCCTTTTGAAGTCCTGCAAGCTGCTGAGCTCTGCTTTCATGAGTCAGTGTGCCTCAGCAGGCCTCTCCGACCTTCCTCTCTGAATGGCCTGGGGTTCCTGGCTGAGCAGTTTTAGGCCGTTGGTGCTGTGGTTGTGCAAGCCTTTTTGCTGGATACTAATGCCAGGGAAGTAAGTGGTCTTGCTTGTTCCTTTCCATGTGCTGTTCTTTTGCCCTTTCTGGCATCTCTGTGGCCATGTGGTGAACTGGATAAGGTGTTAATTTGGTTGAAACTTAGTCTGTGTTTGCCAGTTAGTTCTAACCTGGATTAATTTCTAGTTTGCTTTTTCATGCTGGTGCTAAGGTGGGATCTCTGAGGGTATGAGTGGCTGGGTAGACATGGAGGACTGTGTGCTACCTCAACAACATGTTTGTGAAAACTGTTGCCTTGAGTGCATTGTGGGTGTGTTGAGTGTGGCCACGACCAAGGCTGTCTGCAGAGTGCCTTGGCCCAGTCTGTCGGTGCTGGAGTGGACCTGGTGTGATCCACTTCCCTGGAGGAGTTCCTGCAGGTTTCTTTGCTGCCTGCTTGCTCTTGGCCCCAGTTGTTACACCGGGGCGTGCTTAAACACACATTTTTTTGAAAGTTCCGCATACCATGGCTTTTGTGGCACAGCTCTAATGCCTGCCTGTCTGTCCTTCCTTCTTGTAAGGATTGTGACGAGCATGGTGGCCAGCCTGTCCTCTGTGAGATGCCGCGCGTGATGGCAGATCTGCTTGTGTTACTCATCCCTTTAGGGGTGGATAATTTCCTACGATGTCAGTTAGTATTGAATTGGAGGTAGAAGAGACGAGATCTAAATCTCCCTAGGAATAAAGGTAAAATTAAACAAAATGCGTGTTTGTATTAGTCAGCCTAAACCAGACTGTGCTATTTAGGGCTCTCCACTGCTATAAAGTTGGCTCTTGTGTTTGTGTGGGTGGACTGCAACAATTAAGTCATTTTAAGTCTGAATCTTAAAAGAGAAAATAAAATTAAAAGATAATGGTTTCATTTAGGAGAATAAATTAATTGTATCGTCTTACGTTAGAGAAAAGATAGATGGTACCTTGCAGGTTGTTTATTATTTGTAAAAATCATGTCCATGTTGCATGTTGAAACTCTTCTTGACTTCATAAGGAGTAATATTTCTGGGTTTTTATCTGTTAAATTACACTCTTTACTGATGCTTGAGTGTAACTGCCTGTTGAAGCTGCAGTTCTGTGTAGCAGCCTGCTAAAACATCCATTTTGATGGCATGGGCTGGACAAATCGCAGGCTGTAGGATGATTTGGCAATGGATTTTATGTGGCAGTCAATCTTGTATTATCATAATGTGTGCAACTCCTTATTTGCTATTGTCAGATTGGAAAGATATATGACTTCTAGTGCATTAGTCTGTGTATTAAATTAGCTAATTCATATCTGCTTAGGAGTGGAATTGAAATAAGTTGTGCATTTTAAAAAAAGCTATTTTTAATTTGACTTTTAAATACTGGCTCGCCTCAAGTTAAATGATAATAAAAAGTATTTTAGATGTACTCTTGGCTCATGAAAAAAGTGCTGATGCTCATGAATTTAAAAAAACCAATGGTGGGGTGTGCTATTGGTGATTGTCATTTCGGTAGAAAAATAAAGTAAATATTTGGAAAACTTAGGCTGAAACTCTTTTTCCAGACATTGATTCTTATTGGGCATTGGTCTAAGTAATTTTTATTCCACTTGACCTGTATTTTTTGGACTGAACTGTAAAACCTGTGTACATTCGGAGTCTAAATGAAATGCTGATGGTAAAAAGATGCTTGCATGGCAATTTTCACTCTGCCCCCTTTTCATCTCAAGGGTAACTAGGCGTAAATGTGGTGTGGAACCATCTCTGCTTATCTTGAACCAGGAGCTGTTTTCACTGAAGAGGTAGCGTAGGGGCTTACTTTGATGTAGTTCTTTCTCTCTGTCTGGGCTGCAGTTTAGAAGCCCTTTCTGTCCCAAACACAAGGCTGTGTAAGAGCAGAGGTACACCTTTACCTTGTGGTTATGGTGAAGGTTAAATCGAGTCTTGGCTACCCTCCAACATCTTTGCATAATTTGAACCCTTCTCTGTCTCGAAAGAAACCTGTGAGTTATTTCAAGTCACTGGGATAGAAGAAAAAGCTCCACCTAAAGATTGTGAAGAAACCTGGGATATGTTGCCCCGACCTGCAAATTCCCGCGCCACGCATGTGCAGCAGTGGTAAAGGCGCAGCCTGGAGTACGGCTGGCGGCTTGCTGTTTTTCAGATGTTCCGTAACTTGGTCTGTCCTCCATGTCTGTTCTCGTGGATCCTGCCCCTTGGCTGTTGTCGTTGGGACTATGCACTTACAAATTCTTGAACAAGTCCTTGGCTTTGCTTTTGCTATCTCTCTTAACCTCACATTAGTTGATTGTCAGTTAGGCCTTCACAAATGTGCCAGAAACGCCACGTAGATGCTTTTGTGTGTGCTTGTGGACCTGGCATATTTAAATCAGTCTTTAGTAGAGAATAATCTAAATGAGTAACATGTTCCAACTTGTCGAAACAATAGGGTGTTTTTTCTGTCTTTGTGTAGGCATTTTACACATTTGTAAGAGTCATGTCCATACCTCTGAAGAAAACTTGTATATAATTGTTCTGCAAAACCTGTTCTAAAAACTGAAGCTATTTAGACCCTGCCTCCATACATGTTCCCTAGGACACAAATAATATTTTGAAGAATGAGTGCATCAATATTACTGTTCCTAAATTATGGAAATAAAAACCTGAGCACCATTAAAATATGGTATTTCCACACCTTGTGCAAAAGTGGCATTTTTTTAAATGAGTGGAAAAGTCTTTGACTTCATCTTTTTAGTTGGGATTTGATCCTGGATATTGGTTAGACGTTCAAATAAAACATTTATTGGACTCCAGTGTACAAGAAAGTACAGGATTTTGAGGTAACTTTATCTTGTTTCTCCATTAGGAAGGCCAAAATGGCATGTAGTTATGAGCCAGAAGACCAAACTAGCTTTTAGAAGCTGTCAGTTTTCTTATGCAGTTACTGGAGCCTCTGGTGAGAAATTGGTGTTTCTGAGTCTGCTGTGCAGTGTTATGCCTTCCTTAACAAAGGGTCTGCTAGGAGGAAAACTTGCTTTATTCCCAGTCTGGGGATTTGTAAAACTTTGATGTGTAGACCAATTATTACGTTGGTTTAGTTCCCAAAGTTGGATGCTCTTTATTCTAACAGAGGCCCCACTGCATGCAAACAAGAGTATTGAAGGCCCTGAAACGTTAGCATTTGAATAGTTTTGGCTTAGCTTTAAAATAAATATCTGCTGGATATAGAGTTCTGGGGAGTGGACTAAAGCAAATTGAAAAGGTGAATTAGCTGTAAGTTGTTCTGCGAGGCTGGGTTAATAGAGACACGGCACGTCAACGCAGTGGCAGATGAAGACAAAAGGATATTGAGAGCAGGTTTATGTTTTGAGGCTGGTCAGAAGTGACGTAGATGCAGTTCAGAGGCTACTGTTTCTCTGCACAGAGTCCTCTGTTGCCACTCTTACTCTGCAGCATCAGTCCTTTTTTGGCCTAAACAAATTTCCTGCAAGTGCCCACAAGGAATAGTGAGAAACATTCCTGGCTGTTTTCTGATGTAGGGAAGCCCTTAACCTGCAGCTTTTGAAAGACTGTGGTGTTTGTCTTGTGGTATTGATGGTTCTTTCGAGACCTGGTTGAAGAAATCAACAGGTTCCCTCTTTGAAGAGAGAGTTTTCCAGTTTTTCCTGGCTGTGATGGAAAAATCTGGAAAGAGAAGCAAGCATGCTTCTTCAGACATGTGTATGCCACAAGATGACCAAAAGCAAAACGTATTGGCAACCCCTCCTTTTTCTGGGGAGGAAAGGTGCCTAACTCTAAGCTTTCAATTGCCTTTTGGTAGGAATGCTGGCATTTGATAGCTCAGCGTGAGTGGAGAATGCTTCTCTTCTTGATGCTGCCTGGTTGAGAGTAGCACACAGTGCTTTCCCTAAAGAGTACTTTCTATGCTCTTTTGCTCCCGAAAGATTCATAACAGGATGGACTTCTTGGTAGGATTACGTGATTGTGGGGCTTCACACAGTTGGGGAAATTGGAGGACTTTTTGCTCTCCCAGGTTCTCCACAGGAGCCTCCTTCAAAAAGCTTTGGAGGAGACCCAAGGGAATATTAGGCAAGGAGGACCAGAGAATTTGGGTGTAAGTAACTGCCTGTAGAAGCGAGACCGGAACCAGCCTGAAGCTTGGAGAACCAAAGGGACCTGCTTTGTGTAGGGTCTTTAGCATAGAATTCAAGTGCCTGTGAACTGGAAGTGGCAAGACACAAGGTTTCCGGGGTGAAGAACTTGTGTGCTGGGAGTGAAGGTCTCCTCTTCTGTTGGGCCTCTTAAACGAGAGTTCTGGAGAGCTGAGATGGAGTTTGCCTCTTTTTACAGACACATGTAGTTGGTGGGGGTAGAGGTGAAAGGGGGACACTCAGGCAGGCTTCATGGGACTCGTGTGTCACCGTGAGAGGGGTTAATGGCAAAAGGCCAGGCATGTGCCTGAGTATCACTAACAACATAGGTTACTGCTTATCAGCTGCTAACTGTTCAGCTCTGTGCATACACTTAGTGCTTTATGAACATGGGTAAAACAGTAGCTGAAAACATGTCACTGAGATTTCAGGTGGTGTGACTTGTGCTTACCCTGCAGCTCCTGCGTCTAGCTGATGCACTAGCCGGTATGCCCTGGTACCATGGCACCAGGATAAGGCTCTTGGCAGCAACTCACGAGAAATGGAATTGGCATCGGAGTGCGTGTTTGAGGCAGGAGTGTCTTACTTGAGCGGTTTCCAGTAGCACATGTAACATCTCGCGGGGTGACGACTGTGATTTTTGACAGCTCTTTGGTGGGAGGCGCGAGGGAGCTGCTGTGCACCGTGCGAAGGCTTGGAGGCCTTGCCGGCTCCCTTGTGCCAACTGCACCGGCAATGACCCGCTGCAGGCTGAGCTTCAAGGTCCCTTGGAGGAGCGGGGCTGGGTGAGCATCTGCTACATTCTCGCATAGCAGTTAAGTGTGCATAGAAAAGGTTTCTTTCTAAAATGCTGACCAATGTGAAGAAAAAAATACAACCTGAAACAAAACCACAAATGGAAGTGAACAACTAGCTGTAAAGTGAAATCTCTGAGGGTTTGGTGTGCCAGTGGTGTGAAAGGGTGCGAAATACACTTTTTTCTCTCAAAATTCTGAAACGTTCTTCCAAAAATGTTAAGGCTTTTTTGAGATGATTGATCTTGTTTCAGTCCCACAGGTGTGTTTGGCTGTATATGAAGTGAGGGATTCTTCTGAAAATAAACATATTGCAATTGTAAAGGTTGGCAAACAAACGTAGTGTACTGAAAATGTGCCTGCGTATCCCTAGCGCTTGAAGGTGCTTGGAGAACAGTTCTTCCAGTTTCTCTGTAGCTCATCTTTTGCAGTTACAGGCTTCCTGTACCAAGTGCATAAATAATGGTTCATTTTTTTTAGTTTAATGTTTTAGCTTTATATTTAATGCCTGCTTGTCCTTTGTGCTGTGCTCCAGGTGGTTCCGCACAGAGTCGTGGAAGTGCCTTGGAGTGGCTTGTGCGCTCTGTTGGCACTGCTAAACATCCCATGAGGATGAAGAATGCCCCAGATTCACTTCGTAATTGCATATTAATGAAAAAATGAATGTTGGACAAGCAAAGATTATATTAATTTAACTCTCAATTTACATATCACAATTGTATGAAAAAGACATGTTAAATGTGTTACAGTTTTTACCCAGATTGTCTTAGGATTACAGCTGATACACCGTCATCTCTGGTTCTAACAACTGAAGGGAAGAGTGCGCTTAACATGTTGTCCTTGTTTTGGGCAACAGTTATTGGTCAGGAAGGCTACAGTAGCTACTGTGTCAAGAAGCAAACCAACACCAAAGGAAACAAATCAGGCTTGTGTGGCTAACCATGAGTTCTAGCTTAGTATTAAAGTGGGTTTTCTCACACAGTAAGAAAAAAGCACAGTGGGTTTTCTGACATAGTATTTGACCAGTTCCTTGAGACACTGAGGAAATACTTAAGTATCCAGATGTTAAAAGGAGATTCTGCTGATTTGCTCATCTTGAAAGGCCGCTTTTCTTACAAAACAAACAAAAAACTCTGCTGCAAATAATTTAAAATGTTTAAATAAATGAACATAGCAAAGATTTTTCATGTAAAACATGAAAAAAACAAAACAAAACCGACCCCAAACCACCCCAAACGTTTGATTTTACTCTGATTTGAGTTAAAAACTAGAAAGCTAAAACTTAGACCTCTGTGGAGGAATTTCAGGAAACAATGATATTTTAATCCCGGAGCTGACCCGCTTCTCAAGCGGTACTGAGGCTGAGCTCCTGAAGAACTAGGCTTCGCCTTTGCTGTTGTGCTTTTGAAGTATAAAAGCTAAAATTAACAAAAAAATGAACTGTTTTGATTTTAATTGTTTATATTTTTGTTTGCTTTTTTTGTAACAGAGCACAGTAAATTCTAGATCAGGTTTATTAAATGCTCGCCCCAGCTGTGTAATGAAGATGACTTAAAGGTGATTAAGCACTCCCTCCTAATCTAGGACATTTCAGAGATTCCAAAAAAGTTCTTCAAGCCTTTCACTTCAAGACGGTGTGCAGGCTGATGGGGCTGGCTGCCAAGCACCCGCAGCCTGGTATGCGGGCGCTGGTCCCGCCGCCTGGCCGGCCGGGCGGCACCTCCGCCCGCACTCCGCTGGGTGGATTCAGACCTGGGAAGTCACCTGGGACTTTGGAAAGCAGAAAAGCGTGTTTTCATCTGATCTATGAACTGAGAAACAGGGCGATCTTATCCCACGCACAAACCCCCAGGTCACCCAGACAACAAGGTCAGCTGGCTGGTTTTGGTTAATTTAGTTCAGTAACTGCAGGTATGGTGTCCTTTGTCTGATAAATGGGCTTTAAAAGCAAAATGTTTCGATAGTTTTTCTTGCATAATTAGCACAGTCAAGGTATTTTAAGCCTTTTTTCCAATAAAAAACCTTCTGAAATGTTTTACTTGTAAGAGA
Organism: Phalacrocorax aristotelis; assembly: GCF_949628215.1. Taxonomy (NCBI): domain Eukaryota; kingdom Metazoa; phylum Chordata; class Aves; order Suliformes; family Phalacrocoracidae; genus Phalacrocorax; species Phalacrocorax aristotelis. The sequence continues at coordinate 690,039 of NC_134280.1, forward strand.
GTGAATAATCAAAATAAATGTATTGCTTTCTATTACGGTAAAACATGAACCTGCGTTCCTGTATATTAAAGTAGAGGCGTGGAGCTGCTTTGGTTAAGGCTTGGTTAGTGAAATGTGCCAAACGCAGTGTAAAGCAGACCTTCCTAAAGAGCTGTGACTTACAGTGCCCTTTCAAGTGAGCTGCCATTTGTGCCCCCTCCTTCCCACGCTGTATGCTTCCCTCACAGCATGCTTGCTGTTTCTCTCTTGCTGTCAGTTACTCCATGCACTTTTTGCATTTCTTTTGCCTGAATTCTTGGCTGGTAAGCAAAGATTTTGCAGCAGTAGCTCTGGGGGCTGTCCCTCTCCAATAGCACAAGCCAGCACAGCATGCTCTCAGTAACAGTCAAAAGTCATCATCTTCCCTCCCATCCCCTGTTATTCTTAGTTTTCCCTGGGAAATGGTCTTTAAAGTCCGTATGTAGTTAGTCTTAACAATATGTTCATTTGTGTTGGACAATAATTAACTGTTCTTTAGAAAAGAACAAAAAAAAATGTGCCAAATCAGAAGTAAAATAGCTTAAGTTGTGTCTCACCTTGGTAATTTAAATCACCTTGATCACCTTGAAAGTATTTAAATACATACCAAAATCTAAAGTCAATATTCCACCTTTGCAAATGTAGAATGCTGGTTTGAAAATTTCAGAAAATCAGGTAAAATTCCAAATGGTGTGTGGTTTTTTGTTTTGTTTGTGGTTTTTTTAATCTTGAATTTTGCTTAGCTTTTCTTTGAGTCATTATGCTCACACAATTACTCAGTACGGTTTATTTTGCATTTCTGTAGCTATTTTTTCCTGGTAGTAGTCCAAAGAAGCTTCCATCTATGCATCTATCCTGAGTACAGAATTCCCTTTTCAAGTAAAGTGGCTGCAGCAAAAGGAGGGAGTGTGGCTGCATTCAGGGGAGTTGGACGTTCATTCTGTAGATTTATCCAACGTGAGCGGAGAAGGGTTGGGGGTATGAAGTGCTTTGAAATAACGTTGCTGTCATTTTATGCATTGCTAAGAATAAGATTTTGAATTTGAGGGAGGAGACAGGAGGAAGGGGATAAGATGGAGTGGTCTTAAAGCAGCGTGGAAGGTCCAAAGAAACCTTTACCCTTCTATAAGAAAACTTCTCTAATGCCAGTGTGGCATAACACAGCCCCTAGAGCTGTGGTGCTGAGAACTGGAGCAGTCTGGGAAGGATTGAAATACTCTATATAGCGCTAAAATAATTCTGTGCAGTGTTACTTGCCTGAAGCAGCTTGTGCAGGCTGGCTGGATTTTCAGGTGGCCAGAGATTGTTTTCTCCTGGGGAGCAGTGCAGACCTGCAAACATCCCTAGCTCGTACAACCCTCCCCAGAATTGCTAGTTTGGCAACTCTGCCGCTAGGAAGTTTACCACAAATTATTTTGAAGCTGTTTTGATTTCTTTGCAGTCCTGCCTGTGGGAATCTCGGTGTTTCGGGGCTTTGTCCTGTGGCTTGGTCTGCCTGTGCTGAGCTGGCCTTGCTGGTGCGTGGCTGCTGGTGCCTGTGTCGTGGTGCGATGGCAGCGTGGACTTTTGCATGGGCGATGACAGAGCTGTTCATACGTCTTTTAATCTTTTCTCCCCAGCTGGTGACAGGTGAGCTCAGGCTGCATTGGTGTGGTCAAATACAGACCATCGAGCAGAGCCTTTGCTCAGAATTCATGTCCCCAGCAGTCTGTAGACAAGAACTGCCTTATGCTCTCTGGCTTGCATGCGATGCGAATAGGAGATTGTCTTCCTCTGGTCATACAGAGGTATAACAGTTGCAGGACTTTAAAGAAAAAAAGCAAACTGAGTGCAGCAATGAGATGTATAGTTTAATTGTTGCTTGAGGAGAACTTGGAAGGTAATGTACAGTTGCAGGTCCAGCAATACATGGCCCTGTAATCAGCTGCAGGTAAGAAGTCATCTCTCATAAGGGCTCTTGTTTAAAGATCTGTTGTTAGTGGTTATGTTTCTTTCAGCAGTGTTTTTATATCTGTGGACAAGTGTTAACATGGGTCCAGCAACACTTGTCTTCACCAAAACCCTGATGCTGTTTTGTTGACCGTTTGGTGTAATTGCTAAAGATCACGGCTGACTGGCACCCTGGCTGTGCCCTTCAGAACCCGAGAGGGTAAAAGGAAGCAAAAAAGGTGTTGATCCCAGCTAGGAAAAAATAGGTTGAGATCATGCATTGCCTTCAGTTATAAAATTACTTAAAAAAAGTGTGGGGTTGGCAGAGGCAGTCAATTGTCTCTCTTGTCACAGCCCTCTGCTGCTGAGGTGTCCTGAGTGAGATTGACCCCAGGCTCCACATTCCTGCCAGCTACATGGCTGAAGGAGGAAATATTTCAGGCGCCACTTGTTATTACCTCCCTTAGCTTCTTCCTTTGACGTAAGCACAAATTCAGAAAACTATCTGCTGTATCGTATAGGTGCAGCAGTTCTAGTGCAGAAGATAGCTGGAAGAGGAGGGGGCCAAAAGAGTGCATGGACTGGAAGACAGATGTCAAGGTGAAGGATTGGGGAGGTTCAGAAAATGGAGTGAAAATGATTGCTTTGAAGGACCTGGAGTAAGTGAAAATGATCATGGTGTTAGTAAGGGAGCAGAAAAAGAGGAGAAATCAAAGTTCTTTCCTTAGTTAAATGACTTGCGCTGTGTAACTTTTGTAGGTAGCTAAATTTCAGTTTTATGTATTTTAACGAACTAGGTACTAAGAAAATGCTGTGTTGCTCTTCTAATTCAGGAAACTTCTAGGCAGGATGAATATTTTCTTTGATTGTATGAATGGCTCTTGGAGAAAAACAAACCTGACCAACAAGCAACTTCATGCAGTAGCGGTTTGCTGCTTTGTTAGTTTCAAACTCTGCTAGCCCTGGTCTTGATTATCTTTGCTCTGGCAACCCTTGAGGAATACAAGATGATCTTTTCTGAAAATAGTGAGCAGGACAAGAAGGAAGTCCCTTCCGTCAGACAACGGTGAGACAGTTCAAGCCCAAAGCTGTAGCACAAACGGATGCGGTCTTACCCACGTCCATGGTGGACGTTGCACAAACAAAGGGTGAATGGCTGTTGCACAGATCAGTAGGGGTGGCTTTTATTTTTACTAGCTCAAGCTGTCAAGTAAGTTCATATTACTCTATTCTGGGAGTTTTGGAGAGGTTTTAGTAATTCCTGTGTTTGTCTAAGCTGCTTGTTTGCTCGCCGGTGCTTAGTGTTGTTTGGAGTGCCAGGCTGCCTGTGATGTGGATTGGAGACCTGCAGTGGCAGGGGGCACTGGGTGGTGACACAGTCCTGCCGTTAGAGCTGGATGTGCAGGGAGGCTATTGCTATGTCAGTGCTTCTGAGCACTACTGCTTTCAGTTAATCCTCCTTTTCAAAAAGGAAATAGCTAATAAGTTAGTGGATGCCTTGGGAACAGGCAACAGCTGGGTATAAAGCAAAAATCTGCTAAAACAGTAGTAATTTCTGAAGTGTTGCGTAGAGGGGTTTTTGTATGTATTCAGTAGCAAATTACCATTTAAGCTTATGTTGTTGTTGCTTCCCTGAAGTTGGCATGAAGGGTCTATTTGAAGCTGATCGTCATTGCTGTGAGACTTCGTTAGAACAGTTGTACAATGTAGTGGTTGGCACTCTGTCCTTACACTTGTAACACAATGGATTCTGTTCAACAGGAACTATTTTAATTGGTTTCCACTCTGTGTTATGTTAAAACTCTTCTGCTAGATGTAGAAACCTGTGACATGTGTTTTGTTTGTTCCTGAAAACATACACTTTATCCTGCTTTGGTCATTCAAATTCGTTTCACTTGATTGTCAGCTGAAAAAAACATGCATTTGGCAGCACTTCAGCAGCCAGGCAGCTTCCTGTGGCCCAGGACTATAAACTGTATAATTTGTCCAGGGGGGGCTGTGCGTTACAGAAATGAAAATTCCTTCTCCGACAGCATTCATTGCTTAGCACCCAGCAGCGTGGCTCTCGGAAACGGCTGGCATGGTGGGGAGGGATGGGAGGCAGCACTGGCTCAACGTGCCTGCCGCTGCGAGGACCAGGGACGGGTTTCATGGCAGCACCATGCTCTGGGAGCCCCGGGCTCGGGTGGTGAGCGCCGCTGGTGAGCGGCGGGTGGAAAACATCTCTGCCACGATCGCCCGGCTCCGCTTTCCCAGAGAGCCCAGTTCTGCTGAATGTGTGCCCCTGGCGGGGAGCTGTGTGTTGGGCTGGAAGCCAGCTCTCCGTCAAGGTTAGGTGTGCTGTCTCTTGGGAGAAGGCAGACAAACAAGTGGGAGAGTTATTTCTTTGGTGGTGAGCCTTAAATTCGTAGCTCTTCATTGTGATAGCTGGTTAGAAAATAACCAGTAGTCATGACTTCTGTTAATTAACTACTAAGAGTTAAATAAATGTTGTTGGAAAAACTAGTCTGTGTTTATTCGACATGTCTTTTTTCCAGAAGAGGCTGGTGCTAGTTGGTACATGCTCGATTTCTGTGCATGTCTACAGCATGGGTTATGTTTTTTCCTCTGTATTGATTTTCATGATTCATTGAACATGATCTAAGCAAAAAGCACACTTAAATGACACTGGAGACAGCTGTCTGTTAAAGTGGGACACTTATGTATGCTGAAATGGCGCCAGGTTTTTTCCATTACTTTATCAAGTAACACACACCAGTAATATTTCTTTGTTTAATTTCCTTTTCTAGGTCACTGGTATATCACCTTTTCTTTGTTTAAAAAGCTATGGTAAATTCTTACTCTAAACTTTGGTATCAGTTCTGTTCCTGTTATTTTTCTGATAATCCTTTTTGAGGTTTGAAGTGGAAAGAGCTTTACATTGTGTTTGGGAGCCCGTATGAGTGACTCTGACTCTTTTTTTCTTCCCTTCTCTCCCAGTAGAGCTGTTTTGGAAGGTACATGTGGGAAATTTGGATAAGAGCAGAAACGTATAAAGCTCTGGAAGCTGATGTGTAGCTTTTTCCAGTTTTAATCTGTGTCTCTTCTTTGTATGGCAAGCTGAAGTTCCAGATGTTGTTTTGGCTTAGAGATAGTGAATAGGGGAAAAATAAGCATTCTTAATGTTAACAGAGTCAGACTGGCTGGTTCTGTACTGACAGGAAAATGGAGAGATAAAACCTCCATTAATGGTGCATGTGCTGCCTAAGTAGCCAATAAAACAATGCCGTCTTCACTGGAAATAAGTCCCAGATTGGCAATGATCAGTGCCAACTGCAAGAGGAGACAGCTGCAGAGGCTGAGAAGTGTTAAAGTAAAACTAAACATTAACTTACTTAGATAGCAATGGGGTTTTTCAGGTGTGCAAATCCCCCCTCTTTTTTCAGTTAAAAGTTAATTCTTAGGTCTCTTTCCCCCCATCTCAGAGTCCTGCTTACTTACTTTCAGTAGCTGACGATGGAGGTCAGGTGGGTGTGCAAAGCTGGGGTTGAAGGGATGTCAGTAAAATGTGCTTTCAGGGTCAAATGTCTTTTATGACTCTTAACTACATCGGTGTTGTCTCTTTGAGCACCAGTGTGGTTTTTGAAGCTCACCCCCCTGATGAGCTCCCATTATTGTGAGTTGCAGAACGGTTTAGTCATGCATATGCTGGATTCCTTCTGGAGGAAACTAAGCTGCAAGCTCTGTTCCTGGTGTGTAGCAAATGTGCTGCATCACAAAATGTGGGCGTAAAGGTCTCGGCTTCTTCTGGACAGCTTTGAGGCACATGTGATAGCGGCAACTTCCAGTAAAGGGACCAGGCTAAATCCACGCTGAAGCAAAACTGCTGAAATGCTTGTTAGGCCTATATATGGTGGCCAGGAATGCAATTTCCTGTACTAGTCTATAGGTTATATGCATAATAGCCTATCCATTGTCCATGTCATATTTTATTAAATAAATAAATATGCTGTGTCCTGTATCTCTTCCTGACCTGTTCCTCCTGACATGCTTATTTCTAAAATGTATGAACAGTTTATTTTTAAACGATTGCTGCCTTTCTGCTTATTTCCTCCTTAATCTTTCTTTTTCCCTTTTCCATTGTTGAGACTAGGAAGTGGCAGGTTCTGATCAGTGGCCTGCTTCCCCGTTGCCCATCTCTTCCAGTGTGCTGTAGGTGTCCTCCAGGGTTTTTCGACCTCGATGAGCAGTTCCTGTAAGAATGCTCAGTTTGCTGGCCTTGTTTAATACTATAAAACTAGGAGTTAATAGTGCTGGCACTGACCCATCTACGTTACAGAGGAGCCAAGCATTACAGCTCTTCTGTTATCTGAAGTCTTGTCTGTTTGCTGCTTGGAGTTGGGATAAACTTGTCCAAATCACGATTTGTGTGATTTATTGAAAAAAGGGTTTGGGTTTGTGTTTTGGATGGGTGGGAGGGAATTGGTGTGTGTTGGTGTAACAGAGTAAGAGGTACTTGGAGTGTGTACAGCCTTAGCCAGTTGGAAGAGCATGTTGACGTAGGCTAGGATTGGAATGAGTTAACCCCTTTTGCCTTGTTTTTGCCAGAGGTGGGAGTACAGGCCTGGAGCTGGCTGGCTAGCCAACTGCGATTGTGTAAGCATTGCCTGATGCCCCAGAAACACCATCCTTAGAAATCCTACCCCAGGACTGGGCTGTAGGAAAAACTTCAGAATAAATGGGCTGTTGCATATGTTTGCTGGAGGAAGATGCAGAAAGAAAACCTGGGTGTAGGAGACTCCCACAGCCTACCTTTGTGCTGCTCTGCATTCCTTTGCTCTGCTGCCCAGAGGCAGCAGTGGGGTGTCTTGCTCATGTGGTTCATGATTCAAGCCAAGCCCAGATGTTTTCATGCCCAGTCTGGCCTATTTTCTGAGAATAATTCTGGATGCCTCAGTCCATTTTATTGTGGTTTCCTTAGTGTCTAGTCCAGTTGAAGCTAAGATGATTGCTGGCCTAATTGAATGCTCATAGGCAGACATGGCAGCTTCTGCTTTACCTCTGCAACCATGTTCCTGCAAACTTCAGAGCACTCAAAATTAGATCCACACTGGTGAGAACTTGAGGTTGTTTTTTGTTGCTGTTTTTCTTTGAGTGGGAAGCATATGCGCTTCTTTAACTTGTGCATTCTTATCTCAGAGGAAAATCGCTTTATGACAAACACTTCCTGACATTGGGAAAAAAAGTGGTGTGGTCACCTATTCTGTATGAACAAGAGCTGTCTCTTGTATCCTATTGGGAATGGTCTCTTACTCCATCACTTCCCATTAGTGAGGAGGGCTCTTGACCCAAAGCGTATTGGGTCAAGGTTATCTATGACTTGTCTTCGGTCTGTTATATATAACAATCATGGCTGGATCTTCTCTGTGGAGATGTTGAACTTTGGAAATCACCGGTGGATCTATGTCATAAGCTCACTTTGATCAAGAGAGTACGGCTTTGTTTCTACATGATCGTAGATGAGTTGCTCTTAGGTGGTCCTTTGTGCAGAGACCCAAAGCTAGACTTGTCTGTAAAGAGAATTTTAGGTTGCATTTTCTCCTAGCTGCAAACTGCAAACATGAAGTATGTGCAAGGTCAGCCATGGTAATTTAGCTGTTAAACAGTAATCTGATTGCTTTTGGCATCTGTAACAGCAATTAAAAAGAAGTCTGGATAAATATATGGAACAGTTTTCTGAAGATAAAGTACAGTCAGGTTTGGCAAGGCCATGTGAGGTGCATGAATTTGAAAGCTTACAGCTAAACAGGTGGAAAGGGGCCACTTACAACAGCTTTGGAAAGAAGTGTCAGAATTGTGTAAATTTGGCATAGGGAGAGGTGACAAAATGCCCAATTATTAGGCTGAGTCGCATGGTATGGCAATGATGAATGTCGGTGGTGACTGAAAGGGTGATTCCGTTAGCAGGAGGGATCCAGATGTTTGCCTGTCAGATCAAGATAGACACGGCTGAAATGGCAGCTAAGGAATATCAGGACAGAGTGATTTGGAAAGAAAGATCTCAAGCTGTTTTAGCGTACAGGTTTGAATGTTGGCTGGATTAGTGTTGGCAAGCGAGGCTGCCACAGGTAAGACATGAGGGGAAGAGGCACTTGTGGTGGAGGCTGCGGAGCCTCACGAAGCCTCAGGTGGGAAAGGAGGACAGCTTGCAGGATGCACTGAGGGAGCTGGAGCAGAGCGAGGGGAAAGGATCGTGGTGGAGGGTGGGAACAGAGGGTAAAGCTCTGGCGTGAACAGCAGTACAGGGAACTTTGAGGTTAGTGTCGCTGGTGTCGGGGGGACAGAAAGATCATTGGAGAGTTCTAAGGTGGAGAAAACCCCCAACTGTTCTTTACCTTGCTATCTCCTTAGACTCAGCTTTGAGTTAATTTGTCTTAAAGCAATGACTGGCCTTCTGATGTTATGTTTTCTAGATTTAATGAGGTTCTATATGCCTCTGCACTGTAGTGTCCAATTTGCATAACGTCAGTAGAAGAAAGGTTGTGGACCACCATGCCTGTAATAAACTTGGTTTTGTCTGTGCTTTGTATTTAAGAACAGAATAATACGGCTCTGGCCTGTCCAAACAGGCAAGACCAAATTGTACAACAATATTGTTAAAATTCTGTGGTGGTGTAATATAATCCCCGAAGAATTTTACTTTCTTGTGCAGCAGGGTGTTTCCTTCTCTTCTGGATTGCTAATTGCATTCAGCTTTTTGGACTCCAAAGTAACAGTTAATGAAAGAAACTGAAGAGATGAAAGGCTTTTCAGTGACACGTGCCTATGGAGTGTTAGGAACTTCTGTTCTCAGTCTGATTTGTTCTAAAAATATTTTGTTAATTTGTATCTAGCTTCCTTTGGCTCGCTGATGTTTGGGAGCAGTTAAGCTTTAAGTGTGTGCAAAATGAATACCTGACTTTTTTGTCCCTTAACCTTTCCTAATTTGTAGCAGCCCATCGCTCCTGAAGAATGATGTTCTAACCCCAGCGTGATCGGTGAGCGACGAGCCGGAGGTGTAAAGCCGGGCCCTCCCAGAGCGCCCTCTCTCCGCCGTGCCCCTCGCCATTGAGCGGTGGTCTTGCGTGGTGGGGCTGCGCCTGCGGTGCCCCCAGCCCTGCGCCACAGCAGCCCCCTCCCGCCTGGCAGCTGCCGTCCGTGGTTCCTCTGTGTGTCCCACTCTCCCGTCCTGCTCATTTCTATGGGTTTCGTGCCTTTATTTTAGGGGACAGCTGCATTTTTGCTGTGTCATGCAGCAGTTATATTATTCTGCCAATGCAATGACATGGATTAAAAAACTTTTAGCTTATTTGTATCAAAACACCACAAGTGGCATTCTGGTTAGGATGCTTAGACTAAGGGGTGCAAGCACAGTATTCTTGTGGTAACAACCCTGTGAAAATAATTGTTCAGATGTACCCAGGCAGGCAAAATCCCGCTGGGATTACTGGTGTGCCCATGAGGGTCCTCACTGGTGGTGAAATACCGAACCAGATCAAGGGCCACCCAAACCAGAATCCTGTGGCAGTGAGGGAGCTTCCAGCAGCTAATTCCACTCACTCGCTGAGTTTGGTTCTGAATGATCCGGCCTGATAACATCAGGGGCTGAAAATAAAAAGCGTTTGAACCTCTTAAGGTCCCTGCGTGTGTGAAAACACAGAACTAGACTGTAGTGAGACACTGCTTAATTAATACATTTCTAGGAACTAGACTACATTTTTATCTTTGGCCAGGGCTTGTCAGACTGAGTTAGTCTTTAAATGCTGTTCACATCATGTGAACAGACCCTAGCTTCTCTGCTAAAAGGAAAAAAACCCAAAACTCGTGAAAACAACCCAAGGTGAAGAAATGAGTATTTCAAACTTGTGTAAAGAAAAAAAGAGGGCAAAGTCAGAAAAAAAAATTGAACTTTTTTGCAGAAAAAACCCAGCACTCTTGTTGGTGAGACTGAAACTAAAGATTTGTTTTCAGGAATGTTTGTTTTGTGTTGGCTGAAGTGCTCAGTGAGAAATGTTTAACAGGCAATCTCTGTAATGTTTAAATAGTTAATAAAAAGCATTTAAAAATCCTGATTTTAGATTAGTAGTCATTGATCATCTAGACTGTAACTTCAACAGTCTAAGTGTTTTGTTAAGATTATGGTGTGGCTCTCTGGAAGAGTTAAAGCAAACCGTAGGACAGGGCTGTGTGGGGATAGTTGGTGTCTCAGCAGTGTACACAAACCGTGGCACAGCCTTGGACTTCTGCAGGGCTTGACAAAGTGGTTCTGATACCTGGTTTGAGTCCCATGTGATGATGTAACACATCTGTACATCTGGTGAAATTGCAGTGTGGAGGCATCTTCCATCATCCTGTCTTGCAGGCCACCCTCTGAAACTTTCCCGAGGTTGGCCGGGGTGTTTAGGTTTTCAAAAGCAAAATATTATTTGGGAACTTACCAGCAGTTTCTCTTAAGTGGTCTCATGCAATGGTGAGGACCAGCTTGCCGGGGGGCTGTTTGCTGAACCACGCCTGTTCAGGAGGGGGAGCTGGCAATTGCTTGATGAAAGGCAACTGAAAGTGAGTAATAAAAATGGGAGCTTTGTTTTAGACTAAAAACAAAACAAACGTAGAGGAATGTTCTAACGAAAATATATCTGTACTTGGCAGATTGTTAGGATTCTGCTTTAAAAACTATATTTTATTTGGAGAGGTGGGGGGGCAGTTGTTAAGACCCTGCTGTCTGTCATGCTAATTCTCTTGTAGGGACTGAGGGGATGTGTTCACTGTGGTATTTTGTTTGTTTGGGTGTGGGTTGGTTGTTTTTTTTTTAAAGCAACCTAAGATTTTGCTGCTGCTGAAGGGATGCCCGCCTCTGAGATCAGCTGTGTTCCCGCCACCTCTCCTGTGCCAGCCCTGGCAACGCTGCACCGCTGGGCTGAGCTTCACGTTTAGTCACTGCGAGGACTAAACAGTGTGTGGTCTGATCAGTGGCCTGATCCGGCTTACCCCGTGGCCTTGCGATCACCGCAGCCAAGAGGAGGGGCAAGAGCCTGCTTAGAGTGATGGCAGTGAGCTGCGGACACAGCTGGACAGCCAGTTTTGGCACTGCTGTGTCTCAGATTGGTCCAAACTTGTTGTGAAAGCATACCCTGGTAAAACTTGACTCTGACCCTGTCAGTCTATGTGCCCTTTCTGTGCAGATGTGAATTAAGATCAGTATTTCTGCCCATACTTCTTGTTTTTTATCACCTGTCAAGACAGATGCACTCAGGCTGTGATACAGGCCGTGCCTGGTAAGCAATTTTGCAAATTTTGCAAGCCATGAAAGTGTGTTCCTCCCTGAACTCCTTCGTCACATACTGCACAGATAAAATCTTTAATAAAGTATTGCAAACTGGATGAAAGCAGGCCAAGTCTCAAAGAGGGTAGACTTTAAATTAAAAGTTAGTAGCCATTACTGTGTGCATTTTGGGTTTGTGTGGTTATTTTGTTTTTCCGAAAGAATGCAGAAACAGCTTTTACAGGCAATTTCTGATAATTTGTCAGTTGAAAACGTGTGTTTGGGTCTTACAGCTGGTGGATAAATCCAGGTTTTCTGTTTAGAGGGAGTTTACATCTTCATTGGAAGTTCTGTGCTGAGATCTGACAGCAGATACTGACTTCTGAGAGAACAATTCTAGGGGAAAAAGTACCATGTCTGGCAGCAGGATTTGAAAGGGTATTTTGCTTGCCTCTTATGCCCAAGGCCCCAGCACAAATTAAGTCTCCAGCTGTTAATAGAGATTGTCTCCACTTTGTGCGGGCCCCTGGAACGGCCTTAGCAAAGTGAGTGGTACCCAAGGTTGTCTGCAACTCCGAATTGCTTCTAATAGGGAAAATGCCCAAGAAACTTTATGTTGCAGCTGTGCAATGGAGCCTTTTTCATGGCCTTTTCAGAATGCAGTGTTCCCCTCTGGTAGGAACTGTCTGTGTGCCATGTAGTAATACCTGTGTAGCAATAAAATGTATGTAGTGTGATAAAATAACATCTTTGTTTATATGTGAAATATGTGAGAAGCCACAGTAATTCATGTATATCTAACAGTGTCTTGACTGATACTTACTCGATGCCTCAGGCACAGGTAGTGTAAGGTGAAGCTACTGCATGCCTGACTGTCTCATGAAACTGCTTGCAAATTCGTATCTGTTCATTTGCTCCCATAAACGAAACCATGTGTAGTTCGTTCTTTGCACATGCGGCATTGCACTAACTTTCAAGATGCTCACAGCGATGACACGATCAGCAAGCCATACGCAGTAACTTACTGAACAAGCGTTTTTAAGGGATGTTTCTGTGTGCAAGCTCTGCAGAGGAAAGCTGTTCCATGGTGCAGTGTTAATCCTTGATAGTTGCCTCCTGGTGAATTAATTTACCCTGCAAGGCAATAAATGATATGGAAATATATGCATGTGCCTTCAAAGGCACCAGGAAGTTGCAATAGATATTGGGATTTTCAGATCAATTTTAAAATGTCTGTGCTTGCTTCATCGTCTGAGTAAGCCATCCACGGCTGGGTTGCCTAAGACACCTGTACTGATGCAATACCTACACACCACCCGAACCTTTACACTTGGGCTTTCTAATGACACGCCGCTTCTGTCTCTTTCAACCACAGACAGAAGTTCTCCTGCCCTCACGCAAGGTCGCGCGGGTCCACCTGCTCGCAGGCTGACCTGCATGGGGAAGCTAGCATTATTTTTGGTCTCTTCTGTGCCCCGTGTGTATGCCGTGCCTCAGCTGCTCTGCTTGTTCTCCAGGGATTACCCCTGTTCTGGGCACGAGAGAGCCCTCCCTTCCCCTCCGTTAGAGGAGAGGCTGTAGGTGCGCGAGTCGTGCCGTCCCTGTCCTGCTCCGGAAGGGGCTGGTGCTGCTTCTGGCTCACTCTGCCAAGGTAGGATTTTTGTTCTCTCTTGGATAAGTGGTTGTGTTGTACCTCCATGTCGTCACGTGCCTGCCCCCCGACGCCGTGAGTGTTACTGATTTGTTGTGCCGTGCTGTGCCGCTTCTGCAGTTGGTGTGTCAGCTGGAGCCTTCGGGTGACAGCATAGGCAATAAATGGATTCTTACTTGCATGTGCCGGGAGTGAGACCAAACAGGACTTTAAGTGATATTCGTACTTTGTTACCTCCTCCTTTTCTTATAAGAACTTAGGGAGTGGCTCTTCATGGCCATGATCAGAGTTGTTAACCTCATAAGGAGTAACTTTCTTGACATCTTACATTGTATAGCTTGTTTTTGTCACGGTGGCTTTTATTCTTACTCAGCAGTATCGTGATTTTGCTTTGTATATGAGGAGTACAGGAGAACGAGTATCTTGCACGCTTCACACTCTCTGGTTTTGTGGTTATTGGAACCTGAGACATTAAGCCTTTCAAGGTGGCATCTTCTGCGAGTTTTCTTGAGCTGAAGTCTGTTGGTGTGTGCCTTGTGCGCTTGCAGGGAGAAGCCAGCCCCAGTCTCCAGTTGGCATCCGCTGTGCTGAATTCTGGCAACAAAGTTGATCCTTTAAGAAAGGAATACCCAAGGTTGCCGTTCTCTGATGTCCTAACATCATGCCTTTGTGTGTGCTCTTCTGAGGTTGTTTAGTTAGTGTGAGTTTTTCAATGTTAAAAAACCCAAACAATCAAAACTGCGAATTATTGCTTTTAAACACACATCTTTCCTTCTAAAGACACAGCTGTTGATGAATTTCGCTTGTGTGTGGCTATTGTGGATGGTAGAATTACAATCTGGTATTATTGATGTTTTCTTCTGATACAAATCTGGTGAGGTACATGCGAAATATGTACAGCCCTTGGGCTCTTGGCGGGTTGCCACCAGGACTGTCAGTGATAGTGTGGGTGCTTCTGATCTCATCAGAAAAGTCTGAACGCCTCTAATGGTTCGTGTTCCCATGTCTGTGTCATATTAAGATGAAGTGTAATCTTAAGTTTCTTCACTAATTGGACTTGCTCTTTTGTCAGGCGTGGTCTTTGCTCTGTATCAGGGTGGTGGCATTGGAGACTAAACCAGCCTGTGCTGGTGTCAGTGTGGTGTTTCATGTTGTCTTTACTCCTGGTTCCTCTCTCCCCTGTGGCTTGTGGCAGCAGCGAGCTTGACAGTCCCAGCTATGGATCCGAGGTCTCCCTCACCCCCGTGCTTCTGTCAGGCCATAAAGGAATGATTTGGCAAGAGACAAATAGTTTTCTTAGGAAGAAAAGAGAAAGCAACTTTTATTTCCTGTGAAAGTAAAAAAGGTATTGGGGGTTTTCAGGATAGATTCTTTGAAGTGTTGGGACTTTATGAATACAGACCCGAAGAATTCTATCGATTCTTTTACCTAAACAATTAGTTGTGCATGTGTATGCAAAGCTGGGTATCCTAACCAAGTGTTGCACCTGCCATGTGATATGCCTGTGATCGTTCATTTGGGCTTCTGCAAACAGTTTAATTGATTCTTTCTCTGGAATCCAGAGCTGGCGTCAGTGTAGGTACCAGCCTGCTCTGGAGCTCGGTTCACTTTGTCATCCGCACTTCGCAACAGATTTGTTTGGAATTCTGTTAGCTGAGACTTTCCCATCCTGACCTAGAGCAAGTTTCATGTTTTCTAATTAAATGCTTTTGTAGGGAAAAGTTAAAACCAAATGATCTTCTCGCTGTATGTGGATGAAATTTGCAGACACTGTATCCTGTCTCCAGCTCCGCCATACGGCCTCCGACATCGGGGTTTATGAGGCTTGGCACGGAGCAGGAAGAACCCAGGTGCTCATGTTCTGAATGCCCTCTAGTGGCTCCTGCAGCTCTGGTGGCTCTCCTGGAGGACGTGGTGAAGAGTTGCAGTCAGAGAGTAGTGAAGATTGGTGTGTCTAGAAAGGAAAATCAATTTTATGCATGATTTGCTGGTTGCTTTCTAGTTCCTCTTTCTTTATCTGGATTAAATCCCAATCCTCCTCTTTGGAAAAAGTTCATGTGAATCCGAGCACCAGATGGGAACTGGATGTCTTGCTGATCTCTAGATCCATAGCAACTTGCTGTGCAGTTTTATTAAAGAATTTTTAGTTCTTTACATTAAAACCTATATTTTCTTTCTCTCTAAACAAGCAGTAAATGGAAAAGACATGCATGCTGGTGTCACTAGGACCAGATTTTAGTTCTTATGTATGTGTATTATTAATTGCCTTTTAAAAAAAAAGGGTAATTTTTTTAAGCAGTGGAAACAGGACTTTTAAACTTGTCCCCTGCTGTTTCTTCAGTTTGCACTGGGATCACCTGAAAGTGAAATAGAGCAAAAGCCTGGCCGCAGCGTTGCGTGTGGGTGTTGTGACCCCACTTGAAAGGGTAGTGGGGGACGCAGAGCACCACTTTGGAGCTGCAGGCCGCCGCAGCTCCATCCCTGCCCCAGCACCTGCGGTGGCCGAGTGGGGCTGGTGCCTGGTGGGATCCCTGGAGAGGGGCTTCCCGGCCCCCCGGGCCCCGTGTCCCACAGCTGCCTTGCGTGTGGCGCGCTCTCAGGCTTATTTTTAACCGCTGATTTAACAGGCGTGCGGCAGATACGGCATACCACGAGCAAAATGGCAACCGGCAAGGGATCGTGACACCTCTTCCGAGGCGCTGCAAGGATTTCAGCTGTCTAAACAGCGCGTCGGCTGGCACTGGGTAACAGCGTGGGCTGAGAGCAGACCTCGCCCGATCCCACCTGAAATGCTCTCTTGTCTTAGAGCAGGGATTAAGGACTCAGTATGGCTTTAATATAGTGAACAGTTTTGTCATTTTTAATTTTTAGAGTGGACGCACTTGCTCTCAAATAATTTTTGAAGGAAAACAAAATCAGTATTTTGCAAAGGTCAGAGGTTCCCTCCTGACTCCTTCCCTCCCTCCTCCAGTCTCCCAGCCCCAGCAGGTCCAGTTGAGGTGGTGTAACTGGGCTGTGCTATGCTGAGAGCTGCGTGGGCAGCTGGCCAAAGCCCGGGAGCTGTACCGACTGTGCACATACATGGCACAGGGCTTTAATTGGTGATAAGTACATGCAGGGTGGGTTTATTTTATAGGTGGTTGTAAGTATGCACTTCTCAGCAAAAGCAGACAAAATATTCTTAGAGGCTTTTGGGAAAATGAATGTCTATAGGAACAAAGTTTCATAGAAGCAGGGTTTAAATTCGTAGTATTTGGCTTTTTTCTTTGAGAGGACCACGCATGCTCTGAAATGCATGAAGTCTGTTAATAGTCTGATTTTGTCATTGTTGGTATTTATAACAGGAAAAGTCTATTCATAACTGTAACGCTACCAAAGGGGCTGGCACAAATAGTTGCTTGCTATCAAGGGCTGGATGCGGGTCATTCAGCAGGCCCTTCTGGAGGTGCTGGCCTGTGGGACCGGGGTCCGGCCCGAGCAGCCTCTGAGCCAGCTCCTGCCCGTCCCTGCCGGCGCCTGCCCAGTCGCCGCCGTGGCTTCGCTTCAGCACGCGCACCTCTCCTGCAGCGGGGAAGCAGGGGAAGCCTGCCAGCTTTTCTGTTAGGTGCTTAAATGCACTTAAAATTCGGTGTAATTTGGGTACGTTACTCAATGAAGTCATCCTTGGGCTGTGTTGAAGAGGAACCTCGATTTAGTGTTTTGGATGAGGGATCAAGAATGACTGTTGTTATGATTTCATGACTTCCCCCCCATATTTCATCCCTGTGGTGAGGACTGGTAAAAATCCCCACACCTGTTGACGAATTACTGTCTGTCTCAACCTGTGGCTTTGTCCTGAAGCGGGGATGTGGGGGCATGTGGAATCAGAGGATGGAGAGATGATTTTAGCACCCTGAGTGTGTTATTACAACTCCTCTCCTCGAGATGGGAAGCAGTCGCTGTGGGCCAGCTCCCGTGGGAGGTTGTTTGCCTCTTTGGGGTGGGGGGTGCAGTTTGGATTGCCTTCCTCCTCCTCTTCCCCCTGAGAAATACAGGGCAGGGGCCTGTGTCTGTGTGTGTATATATATATTTTTTTTTTTAATTGAAATAAGCTGTTTGAAGAGAAAAAACAGATGCATGCAACTTGCAGAGTTTTCCTGGTTTCCATACTGTGGTCTGCTTCCTGTATCTTAAATTCCTTCGCTCTAGCCAGCTCACATTTCTTGTGCTCAGCCTCCTTTCCTGGCAGAATGGAGCTGAGCTCCTTGCAGGTTCCTCTGCTGCTCTCCCCGCTTCAGCCAGGTTTGGCAGGCAGAGGGGCTGAGAGGGCCGCGGCGGGGGGACTTGCAGGTGGCGGGTGGCCGGGAGGAGGGGGTGAGGCTGCAGCGTGTGTGGGTCTCTGAGCCGACGGCAGTGTCAGAGCCCATGTGGGAGCTCCCTGCCAGCAGAAAGCAACCGTTGTCGCTTTAACTGGGCTCAGAGGATGCGATGGTGAAATATAGATCTGTATAAAACCTGGCAACCGCTCTGCGTGTCGGCAGTGTGCTGCTGTTTAATGTCTTAATCCACCCTGTGTTGTTAAATCCATTTTTGTCCCTTGTCACGCCCCGTTGCTGGTGCTCGGTGCTCCTGCTGTCCGAGGGGCTCTGGGCGGAGCGGCCGCCTGTTCCCGCCAGGCTCACCCCAAGCGCTCCCCTCGCCCGGCAGCCCCCCGGCGGCTGGCTCGCCCCGCGCTGCTGCGGCTGCAGGCCGGCATCATTAAAAACACAGTTTTCTGCCTCTGCTCTTTGAACCATTGGTGTGTTGAAAGAAGGAGGGCACGTCTCATGAGCCACCTTTGTCTAGACTTGCAGGGAGTTACCCGGGTGCAGTGCCGAGAAAAGCGCTGGTGTCAGCAGTTCAGCCAAAGGAAGCGTGTGGTGGCTTAGGAGGACGGTATTGCCCTCGCGTCCTGCAGCCGCCCCCCCTTTGGAGCGACGGACCCCTTTGAGCTGGTCCGGAGCATTAAGCAATTGTTCCCTGCGATAGCTTTCTTCTGCTTTAAATTTCCAGTAGTGCGTTGCTCAGTGATCATGCTATGAATGGCTTTATTTCATCCTGTTTCTAGCGTGATGGTTGAAGGTTAAATACTGGCATGTATTAAGGATGCACTGGCGTGTATCAAGAACGAGGAAGGCCAAGTTCCTTGGTGAATGGATGTTTGAAAGTGAGTTTAACTCCTGGAGGTTAAGTGGCGAGTGCTGCCTGATCCTTTCTGTAAGGAAGAAAACTCTGAATACTTGGCTTCAGAAGTACTTAATCATCTTAACTGATGGTGAAGCAATTACTGAAATGTTTCTCCTATTCGGCAAAATAAATCCATGTCAGGAAATAAATACAGAAGTAAACGGCTTGGCTTTTGTCACCAAGCACTTAAGCAGCCTGCTAATGATTTGAAAAGGCAGCAACAGAAGATATCTGAAAGAAAAATGGCAATATCAAATTTATTTTCAAGTTTCATCTGCTTCACTAGAATTAAATCTGAAAAATGAGGATACAAACGTAAGAATAATGGTAATGGCTCAGTGCCTTGGTCAAGGAGAGTAACTTTGTTTTGCACTTACTACTTACTGCTGCTTTTGACTGAAATCTTATGGCATATGATTACACCGGAGAGCCTCTGTAGGAACCAAGTAGCACGGGACAGGCGAGCCCTTTGGAGTCATCCAGCCCTGCTTGTTGGGTTAAATCCCGATAAAGATCAATTCTAGTTAAGCACTATCCCTTAGTAACAGTGATCATTTAAATGCAGAGTTTAAGAAACTGCAGAAAAGTTCCTTTCAGAAGCCTGTTAAATCTTTCTTCATAGTAAAAAGTGGAGCTTTATTTTCTTGTAAAGACCAAGTGTCCTGGAAAAGATTTGAAATACGCAAGAGAATTCACTCCTTTACTGGTTTAGAGGGAGTGCGTGCCCCTCTACTGATAATGCTGGAAACGGCCTGAGTTTCACACAAGGTGTAGTTATGTGTCTTCAACAGCTGGAAAATGGAGCTGGCCCATTGAAAGGAAAACTCTTGGAAAAGCATCTTAAACTGGGAAATTACTCTTGTGAGAGTGGTGTCCCCCTTAAATACATATTGCTTGTTTTCTTGCCATCTAGCAGTGGTTTCTGCTGGTTAATGAGAGTGATTCTGAGTTTTCTGGCTGAGATCTTCTCTGTTTCCCCTCGAAGCCCAAATAATACACAGCTCTACAGGCCTTCTTATCAGTTCATAATAGTTTAACTTTATAATACCTGTTTGAAAGAGCTTATCTTCTATTTTATGTGCCTGCTTGGTACTGAAAGGGTTCATGTTTTCCTACCAGCATACTTCTAAATACGCACTGTAGTGGCACATGAAGTTTCTATGACTCTAAAAAAATTCAGAGTTTACAAACTGCGATAAACTATCAATTTTATAAATTAAGGAAATGTCTTGTTTCTTAAGTCACAATAAAAAGGAGATCAATCAACCTTGGTTGTTCTGCATTTTGTATAGGAATTGATGAAAGATGTTGCTAAACACTGATTTTTGGGGTGGTTATGTTTTAAGACAACAGTGGAAGTGTACACAGCTCTCATGTCTCTTCTCTTTCTGCAGCTCTACAATGGTAGAAGGAGTTATGATTTTTCCTGTGCTGATCATGATGGCGTTTCCCTCCCCGAGCTGGCAAGGTGAGTGCCGTGCGTGGTGGTGCAGTAGCCATCCGCTGCTGGAGGAGCCGGCTCGAAGCTCGCTTCACGAGCTGACAGCATGGGCACGTTCCTCTCGGGAGTGAGATGCTTGCTCTCCCATTTCAAGTGGCATCAAAGGATATTTGTTGCCTCTTTACGTGTAAAATTTATAGCATGTGTGATTGTCATAGGTCTTGCCAGGGCCTGGGGAGGGAAATGGGGAACCTTATTTGAATGGCAAATTACTGAGCTATCTAGCGAGTAGGCCTTTCTAGCCCATGGGCTGAGGCGCAGTTGTTGCTTGCAAAAGCGACGATTTTCTCTCTGGGAAAGCTCTTTGGGGTGTTTAGTATGGTGTTAGGTAACTTTTCCATGATTGCTTCAGTAAGGTCTTTGGATATGGAAAGTGACTTTTTCATAAATTGTTTATGCCGCTGTGTGCACATAAAGGTTTCACGACGTGCAGTGAATTCAAGATTTGCCTCACCCTTCTCCGATTTTGCTATTTCTATTGCTGTGGAGAGGCACGAATAGTTCATTTGAAGGTCTTCTGGATGTTTTGGGAGATGCCCTCCTGGGAGATGCATACTTGCTACTTTGCAAACAGCCTTTTAAAAACCTTGAATAAAGGGTTTCTGTGAGTAGCTTGGTATTCTCAGTTTTAAAATTTAAGTGACTCTAGAGGTGTTTCTAGTGTTTGTTATGGCATATCCGTGTTTTTTTGTATTTACCTTGTGAAATCTTTCTGAAATACTCTGCTGAAATGCATTTATTTTCAAATGCTGATGCAAATAATAAAAGGCAGAGCATATTAAGTGGAATGTTAGGATGGATGGGGGAAGGTGAAGATTAAAAATGCACAGAGGTCTAGTGGTTGACTTTCATCGTGTTTATGAATACGAAATCGAGACAAAATTTAAAAAGGGAGGAGTGCTGGACAAATGTTGGTGGAAATACATTAAACTGCTAATGTTATTGATAGAATAGTATCTTGAAATAGGGTTTGGTAGCAGTTATCACACTCTACCTTCTTATCATTCTTGAAGTGCAGCGCTCTGCTTCTCAAACGTTTTTTTTTCAGCTTTTGGAGCTGCTTATATTAAAAAAACCCTTAAAGTTAAACCACCTCCTTTCACATCCTTAACATGAAGAGCAGCAGATGAAGAGAAACACATGGGAAAAGATGCACGTTAAAGTCTGAGGTTCTGGTTAATTTCCCTCGTACGAAGTGTGGAATCGGACACTTGCACTGCCTGTGTAGTACAACCTACAGCGCGGCATTATCAACCCACTCTAGCTGCCGAAGCCGCCCTACAGGTGTTCAAATATTCGTTATTTGACCTGACTCCACCTAAAAAAGGCAAGTAGGTTCTAGGGCTTAGAACGATATCTTCTTGTTGAAAAGGTGCCAGTGAGTGGTCAATAAGAGAAGAGTTACTAAATCCATGCCAAGACGTTTTCTTTCTTTCCCTGGATGTCTGCATTACTAAGACTGGAGGTACAGGATCGTGCCTCGCTGGGGGCAAAGGCAGAGCTGGACCAGATGTGCGTCTGGAATGGGCTCTGGGCAGAGCTTGCGTGGGGGCAGGAGCGTCTGCGCAGAGATGTGCAGATGTTGCGTTCCTGCTGTCCGTCTGCCTGTGCCAGCTGGACATCTGCGGAGAGCCGTTCCCCGTTCGTGACGTGGAGCTGCCGTGCCGAGGGAGAGCTTGTCCCATAGTACTTCTTAAAGAACTCTGCTTGGGCCTGCATTTCTCTCCCACGGTGAGAGAGCTCCTGTGAAAGACTTTGTAGAATGGACATGATAATCTTGCTTTGCTTTTCTTGCTTTATTCCTTCCCTTGCCCTCCCCTCGTACTTTCTTTTCCTGTGACCAACTACTTGTCTAATGCACTTTAATACTGTTCCTCCCTCTTTCCATGTTTGCCAATGGTAACGCTGTTCTGTTCCTTTTGGATGTAGTTTCCTACTTCCAAAGCTGGTCATAGAGGAGTGTTTGGGGAGGCAGAACACCTAGTGGACCCCTCGGCAAATTTTCATTCACACCTCCTCATCTAGGTTTTGGCCTCTTCACTAACCAGACACGTCACAGCAATGGGAGAACTCACCACGTTGTTCCCTGAGCGCCTGAGTGAGGCAGCAGCCGATGCGAGGGCTAAGGTGGTAAGGCCAGAAGCGCAGGCTTGCATTTGGAGTGTTTTTCAAGGGGGAATGTGCCTTTGCAGACAGATCCTTTGAGGGAATGGAAGTTGATCCTCTGCTGCCTGCTAACAGGCCATGGAGACGGGTCTGGTGTACCTTGTCCAGCATGCTCTCCCAGGTACTTCTTCTCAATTTATTAAAAAGCTGATGTTTTAGGGGAGAACAGTTATTTTTTAAATTTTGTGCAAAGGGAAGACAAAAAAGTTCAAAGCCTTCTGATTTCCACCCCGCACTTCCCCCCATTGTATTTTATCACAGATCAGTCCGTTTCCTTTCTCTGGGATTTAGACTAGTGTTTTTCATTTTTGATGAGTCAAAAATGTCTGGGCATATCTTTGGGTAGCATTTAGGGGCAAACTCTAATTACTTCTGCACTGCCACCAGGCTTCAGAAGATGAGATTAAGCATGATTTTTTTTTTTAAAAAAAAAAGCAACCTCACAACCCAACCCAAAAAATCAAACACTGTGTAGAATTCTAAGTGCAGAAACACATCTCTTCCCTGCCTGAGTGTCCAGAAAATACTTTAATTCTGAATGTTTAGTACAGTGCTTGGTTCTGTGTTACTCCTGTATTAGCCCTGTAAAGTGGGGGAAGAGGCTTTTCTTTGTTTCCCAAGAAGCTAAACCCTGACTAAATAACATAATGCCTATGCTTGACAGTGTGAGGTTTTTTCGCTTACTAGCGACTGTACACGAATGCCATCCCGATGGCAGTGTTAGGAGCAGGGTGTGTGAAATGCTGCCGATGCTCCTGCCCTCTGTAATGACGGGGGAAGGCGTCCGGGCCGTGCTCTGGCCGCTGCAGCCTCTCTCTGAGCGGGGCAGGCGGGACGGGGTCTTGTGTCGCACTGCGGCCCGGAAGCATTCGGGGGCTACTGAGCCTCCAGAAACTACTGTCGGCGAGCTGGAAGCTGGCGCTGGGAACAGCCCGACCCTGTCTCTGGCTGTGGGGAGGCTGCCCCTCTGCAGAGCCAGGCATCTCTGCCTGCCCTCGGAGCCCCCCGAGTCACTCTCAGTGGCCGTAGCCCTGTGCCTTTTCTGCTTGGGTGTTTTTTAGTAATATGGAGAACAATAGTAAGGTTAAACAGCTGTTCCTTAGTGCTAGAAAATTCAAAGGCTTTTCTTAAATTAATAAATCCTATATAAAATGAATTATTATAGGCTGCCCAGGGATGTGGTGGAGTCACCATTCCTGGAGGTATTTAAAGGATGTGTAGATGTGGAGCCTGGGGACATGGTTTAGTGGTGGGCTTGGCAGTGTTAGTTTTATGGTTGGACTTGATGATTCTAAGAGTCTTTTCCAACCTGAACGATTCTGTGACTATTATTAAGGTTGTTGTATGATGCTTGATACTGTATGCATTGAGGAAAGAGAAAATCAAACGCTGAATGGAGTAGTCGTCTCTACAAGCTTATTTTCTGTTTCTCTGAAATGGCTGAGGATCTTAAAGGGGAGCTAACCACTAAAGAGAGCTGTCTGATATATGATTAAATGGACTCTTAACGAGATTTTAATTTTTCCAAGTCTGCTTTCCTTCATCTTCAATTCATTATGATATGAAGCCCTAGCAGATCCCACGTCTTACCCCAATCCTAGTCATTTAAAAACAAAAAGAATATTGCAGCTTTGAAATATTCTGGCCTTCGAGTGTGAAGTCCCTTTCATCCTACTGGAGACTTCGGCAACTCCATGGCTTCCAAGAACTCTGAAATAAGCTTTGCCTGTGACTTGTAACCTGTCTGGGTTGATTGCAAGGCTTTCCACTTGGAAAGAGCGATCCCGCTCAGCAGGTGCTCCTGCTCGAAGCCAAGCAGCACGCCTACAACGGGGAGAACAACTGTAGCATGGCTCCGAGGGGTCTCGTGTTGGAAAGCCGGAGCCCCGCGGCTCTGAGGGCTGGGATCAGCCGCGCGTGCCCGAGGTTAGCCGATGACTGCAGTGTCTGTGCATGTTCAGTATGCGGCTGCAGAGGCACGCGCCTTCCCGCTGCACAGCTGTGGGCTGGGCTGGAAGAGAGCTCCTGGGCGGATCTTCTCTGCCCCCTCGCTGGGGGCTGAAGGTGTCACTGCTTTTTGCTTAGCCTCGCTGCTCAGTAGAGAAGAGGCACAACTCCATCTGACTCCTAGGCTGTTACAAAGTCATGTCTTGGTGAGCGGAGGACTAGTTCCTCTGAGGCTTGTTTACCTCTGCCCATTCTTGGCCACCTGGCTTTTTGCCCCGGCCACATCTTTAGAGGTGTTGTGCCAAGTAGGTTATCCCGCCGAACGCTCGCTCGCGTGCGTGTACTATGGATTTATGTTATAGCTGTGTAATAAGATGTACTGGGTTTTATCTACAAGGTGAATTTTTGAAGGGGAGGCATGTGGTGGTGGTGCCTTGCTGGAAGGAAATTGTTTGATATTGTTAAAGCCCGTCTTTGAAATGTACATGTAATAGAGTCTGTATCTTTAAAAAGAAAATTGAGACTCTTATGACGTATTTATTTACTACTTATGCTTCTGAAAATTATTTCAGTTCAACGTGTGCTGACTACATCACATAGTTAACATAGGCATTTTTTCAAGTTGGAGGTAGTTGAAGAAACTGTTGCTGTAGTGCTGATAAGAAAAAGTGGCCGAGTGCCTATTGTACTAGCTGTCTCAATGGAAAAGGAATTGCTCTTCTAAATGTGAAGAGATCACTTCAAAATTAAGTTGCGTTGCCAGAAACGTATGTAGGGTGTTTCTCCTGGGACAGAAGTAGTTTGGCGTTCTCCCAAACAGTTAAGTGTTTACAGTCCAGGAACTGGATATAAAATAAGAAAAAAACCTGTCTGGATTGGTAACTGGTTGTGTGAAATAAACTTTGCATAGAAGGTAAATAACTTCTCTTGTTTCCCTGCATCTATATTTTTCTGTTGTTCCCTGCGTTCTCGGAGTCCGGCAGTTTGGTGCCCTGTGGATTGGGGCTGGGGCTCTGTGCTGGCATGCGAGCGCTGCGCCCAGCAGAACGTGTCCCGTGCCATCAGGAACGGGGTAAAACACTGGACCTTCCAGTTTGCTGATTGAAATGTGGAGTGTGGTGGTTCTTGTTCTCTTGAAATACCCGGTTAATTAGAGTCAGCACCCCTTAATTGTTGACTTTCACAAAGTGAATAAACAAACAAAACAAGAGCTTCAATTTTGACACTTTCATAATATTGAACTAATAACTAGTTAATGAGAAGTTAAGGCAAGTCTCTGGATCTTTGTGTGGCAAGTCAGATTTGTGTGTATGCACAATATATATGGGCCAGAAGTGCAATGAGTCTCTTTATTATGAAACAAAAATACGTAGTGAACATGTTTAGGTAATGGAAGTATTTTTAAGCTTGGCTTCGTGCCTGCCTGCTACATACATAGCTGGCCTGACAGCCTTCCGCGCCTGGAGCTGTTGTTGAGCAGATGCTTACCTCTGAGCGCGTGTGTTTGGGGGAGCTGATCTGCTTCAGCCATAAGCTCTCGATTGCAACTGGCCTGTGGCATTTGCTGGTCACGGCCGTCCCGGAGGGGTTTGCACAGCGATGCTCGGGGAGCGATGGGGAAGTACCACCCAGTCCAGCTCTGCCTCTGCTGTGGATGCAACAAACCTGTGCTTTGCAAGTGCAGCTGGTTTCACTTTGGGGAAATACAGCTAGAATATCCAGCCCTTTGTAGCTGGCTTTGTGCACGGGAGAGTGCTTTGTGGGTGTAGTACAGTATTGAGCTTGTATGTGTTCGCTGAAGCATCGCCCCATCTGCTCTCAGGCTTCTGACCTGCAGCTCTGTCTTAGCTGGTGGCCTAAAGAGGCAGGAGTGGGAGGACATGGTCCGTGCTTTGGCTGGTTCTGCAGCCTGAATAAGCCTTCCTGTTCGGGTAAAGCTCAACCTATTTTTTTTGAGTGTGTTACTGCAGGGGCATTAATGAGGGACGGGCTGGCTGGCGCATGGTAATACACCATGCGTGGAGTTGGAAAACCAACTAAGTAAAGAAGGGAGCAGTTTGGGCACAAGGAATTGTAACAGTCACAAAGGAGAATGCCTCTATTTCCAACCCAGGAGTTCTTCACCAGAAACATTTCATTTTTTGCAGCAGATAACTGATCTGTATTGGTCTGTGGACACACCAGGATCTGCAGCAGTTCACATGGATTCAGTCAGTGTTACTCTGTCTTCATGCTCTATTAAATGGATTCACAGCCCACGTGCCATGTTAGATCACTCATCCTGCCTTCAGACTGGAGCAGTGTTTTCAAAAGAGAGGGAGTGTGTTTGGATTTGCAGTGCCTTAGTTCATTGCTTGTAAGGGATGTCAGATTTGCTCTACATGAGCTGATTAACTGCCCTGTGGCTCTGCAGTTGCTTCCTGGCCTGTCTTGGGATTGCAGAGCTCCTCCAAGAGGCGGTGCGCCAGAGGAGGTGGTTTTCTGCCACAACTGCTCCTCTGGCTTGCATGAGGTTTGCTCAGTCTCGAAGGGTCCTTCGGTCAAGCGAAGCATTAGGCTGGATCAGGCTGCTGGCTGGATGACTTTTCTTTCTGAACTTGGCGTGGCTCTCAGATAGTAGGCTGGTTGTCTTACTCCGTACAGCAGCTATTTCTGCTGTTCAGCAAACTTCCTTAGCTGTCCTCACTGGCCAGCGTTTGTCAGCAACAACAGAAGCATCTCGCTTGCTGGGAGGCACTGAAATCCTTGCTGTGATAGGGCTGTCTGGGGAGGCCTGTCCCTGCCAAAGGTGCGGATCTTGTGCTCTTCCAGGCAGGTTGTGACCATGCCTTGGGAGGACGTCCCTCGTAGGTCTCAGGCTTTGAATGCCTTTGGCAGTTCCAGCTGGACGAACCAAGATTGAGGGCTTGTGTGTTACAATAGCAGTTGCATTTCACTGCTGCTCTTGTGGCAGAAGGAACAGAACTTTAATTATAGGAATGCCTGGCATTTTCTTCTTCTTTTTTCCAAAAAGTTATGCAAAATCAGTGAATTTATTACTTGGTACATGTATGACTGGGATTGTGTGTACCAGGACTTGAAATCAATGTGACAGACACTGTCTGATTTCAGGATTCTTAATTTAGCTTTTGTTAGTGGTTCAAAAATGGAAAGTTGTATTTGTGTATTTGCTCATTGTGGGAGGAGGGGAGGAAAACAAAGCGGAAAACAAATGGAGTTATATTTCCAGTGGGCAGACTCTAATGATAGGCTTGAAAAAGTCCCAACACATGGTATGCTCAGCTGCTGTTTTAGGAGCATCCGCTGTATTTGTGGCTGGAAATTATTCTTGTGTGTGAGAACTGAAAAAGAGAATGTAAATATGAGTTAAGTCACCATAAATGCATGTGTGTTTGTATGCACGGGATGTGCGTAAGGGAGAGCAGTGGCTTGTTGTTTCCTTCACAGCTGTGCCTCCTTTCTCAGCCACCTGTGAGTGCCCATGGCTGTTTACCACCACGGGCACCTGTATTTTCCAGGAAACTGAAGAGCTTCCAGTGTTCTCCTTGAGCTAGTCAAGAGTGGTGTCCTCTCCTGCAGAGACTGGAGCGACCGGTACTGTGTGTTTAAAGGCACGTGCCATTCGTGAGAGCGACAGCATGTGTGGCTCTACAGGGTGGGGTTTTCCCAGCTAGGGATCTCTGTACGCTTTGAGGATACTTATAAGTTCAGTTTCTTACTCTATATGTTCCTTCTACTTAGCAGAAGCATCTGGAGTTGGAAGGGGAGGTGGTGTCCTGCTGACAGTGTGTGCTGGTTCTCGCTTTATTACTTATCTCTCTGGTTGCTCAGACTCACAAGATACTCCTCAAAGGCTTGTCTTCCTGGGAGAGTCAGTCCAGATCTACTTTTCAAGCAAGATAGTTATACCTGCAAAATCCTGTGTGGCTGCGTCCACTGCAAATTTAAATGGCCTCAGTGTGATTTGAAGTCACTTCCGGAATGCTCGAGAAAAACCACATTATATTTCTATATGGAAATAGTTAATCAAATCTATTTTAAATTTACACTTTGTTAGTGTGTTTTTCTTCTTCTGCTGAGTGTCCCTGTGTAGGTGACCCATGTTGTATACCCGCAGCAGTGGATGTGCGAGAGGTGACGTAAAATGTCACTGAACTCTTGAAATTTGAGTACTTGGAGTGGGCAGATATGACTGGTATTTCTCTGGTGCAAGCTCGTATCTTTGTCTTGCCGAAACGGCTAAATTAGTATCGTTAGCTCCTACTTGGTGGTTCTTCACTATCTGCAAGTAATTTTTCTTCCCTTAAACAGAAGGTTTTATTGTCTAATGATTTCGTTATCTCTGTATAACTGAAGCTGTTAAGAATACAATGGTGGTTTTTCCTCAATTCTCGCCTTCTACAGATGATGAACTGAAGCTAAATATGGTCCACCACTACGAATGCGTGTGTGAAGGCATGTCCTGTGGGAATGGAGATCGTTGCCAAGGCCAGCAATGTTTTGCTTCCCTGAGCATTAACGATGGTGCTAAGGTTTACCAGAAAGGCTGCTTCCAAGTCTACGAACAAGGGAAAATGACCTGCAAAACACCTCCATCTCCTGACCAAGCTGTTGAGTGCTGCCAAGGGTACCTGTGCAACATGAATATCACTGCGCAGTTGCCCTCTTCTAAAGGTGAGAGGTTAATTAATAAATGGGGAATTCTGAGGGGGGAAAAAAGGTTCAGCTTTCATCTGATATGAGGGGACCGAGACGGCTTCAGTGCTAGCAGAAGTGAGGGTTTAATCAACACAGTTAGGCCCTTTCTACTTTGTTCCCCGGCCGGGGGCCCACTGGCACACATCTGATGTCCACAGGTTGAACGATCTCTATTGCTGAATGAATGACGGGTTGAAGCGTGCAGTCAGGGTCAGGACTGAGTGAATTGCAGTGTCACGCGTGGGGTTTGTTCTGAAGGGCTGGGGTTGTTCGGACAGCTCTGCAGGGGGTTGCTGCCACAGCATCCTTCCTGTGAGTACACGCTCATAGTTCAGGCTGTGTCACGGCCTCTCTTTCAGACTAGGTGGCTGCCAAGTTAGATGTCGGTGTCAGCGCTACTGGTTTTACAGACTTTCTCTGGGAATTCGCAAATTTATTTTTTCTTTTTCTTTCCCCCCCGCCCTCCTCTCCCCTCTCCTTTCCAAGGGCAAACCTTTCAAGGAGAAGCTGCAGGTTACAGCGTGGAAACACTAATCATTGTTATACTGGCTCCTGTGATAGTTTTGATAGTTTTTTCTGCAGTAGCTGTGCTGATCATCCGGAGAATACAGAAAAACCATATGGAGAGGCTCAATTCTAGAGATGCAGAATATGGCACAATTGAGGGACTCATTGCATCAAATGTTGGAGACAGCACGTTGGCAGTAAGTAACTTGTGTGCGTGGTGGAAATTTGCATGAGCTTTTTTCACTTCTGACCTCCCCTCTTGTGCCCTCCGGACTTGGCCACATCAGTAACAGGACCTCTTGCTGCCAAGGGATGCCACTTAGCACCAGGACTTCTGTGGCGATATTCCTATGTTCGCAAAGCCATAGTTTAAATGAAATTTAACCAAAAGATAGCTTTTGCAAGTATAGTTCCTTTGACATGGAGAATTGCTATAAACTGTGGTCAAACTGTTTATGTTCCTAGAAGCAGTGTCTGAACAGCAGAACAGAGTATGCCTGGTTGTTGGGTAGCCTGAAGTGATACGAAAGGTGTAAAAATGTACTGTGTCTTTGATAGACAAAAGACAGTCTGAAGGGTTGGAGAAGATGTGATGCTAGTGAAGAAGGAAATACAGATATTCTTAACTTTCAAAAACTTCAAACGTGACTCCCGTGGTCGTAGCAGAAAGGCTCTTGGATGAGGAAATCTGTGAAATTTTGTTGACAGAAGAGCGGTAGGAATTGTGAGGAATGAGAACCACTTACTCAAAACTCAGTTTTTAAAATACATTCTTGTTCACCCAGTCCCTGGCAAATAAAATGACATGGGGAAATGTTTCCTTTTTAGAGACTTAATGTATCTTACCCTTCCACTTGAGGCCAGGAAAAAGCGTTCCCATGCTTTATCGAAACTGAGCAAGTAAGGCTTCAGAGGCAGCTTGAGTGTTTGTTTCTGAAACTAGTGCAAAGAGAAGTTTTCTACTCCTTGTATTTCTGAGATCAAATCTCAACATGAAGAGGTTGGAAAATGTTTTCCATTTTAGTGCTTTCCCACCATAATGTGCTTTCACTGCAGGGTTGAAAAGTGGCTAAAGAAAAAGGATCTAAAACACAAATAACTTTAATAATATGCTACTAAATACATTGAGTGGGTATTTTTTTTTCCCGTTTCTCTCTGTAGGAGAAACTGAAATGGGTATCTCTTTAAATAAGGAATAACCTTTGATATTGTCCTTAGTGTTGTCTGCCACCAACTAGGGAAGCAGTTTTAACTGTACCCCAAATAAATACCCCAGAAAACTGTTGCCTCC
The DNA here is from genome assembly GCF_949628215.1 of Phalacrocorax aristotelis. Taxonomy (NCBI): domain Eukaryota; kingdom Metazoa; phylum Chordata; class Aves; order Suliformes; family Phalacrocoracidae; genus Phalacrocorax; species Phalacrocorax aristotelis. Next base: position 720,232 of record NC_134280.1, read on the forward strand.
TCATCTGAAAGCTGGCAACCACTTTGCAGGCCCAGCTATGGGAATTTATTAAAAGAAATATCTCTGGGACCACTCAAAAAATGAAACTATTTTGGGGAGCTGGGAACTATTTCTTGGATCTCTTTGTTTTGAGGCAGAGATGTTTCTATAAAATACTGTTTGAGTAAGTGTTGGAAGAGTCACATAGGAAACCCTTCTGTTCACAAGACAGTATGTCCTGACAAGTAAGTTTTCAGGGTTTGAGGTGGCCAGTAAAAGATACCATTGGAGCAGGGAAGAGTCGTCTTGAAGGAAGAATAGGTTAAAATGGAGTAATCAGGCTCCTAGTCATCTGGATGCCCTAATATGTACTCTTGAAACAGCCTGTGTGGGAGACACATGATGGAGACACACAACATGGCAAGGGGTAATTAAGAGGACAGACACAGTCAGTTGTTCGCCTTCTGTGGGACAGTAACGGGGAGGCATCAAAACTAGCAAGTAAGAGCAAGGATAAAAGTAAGGAAGGTGGTTCTCAGCACAACGGTAATTGAACTGGTAGAACTCCTTGCCTGACGATTTGTCTAGGTGCTGCAGGTTTGTATACATCCAAAGAGCAATGGGGTGAGAAGACTGTAGGTTGTTAAGCATGTTATAAAAGAACAACAACAAAAAAATCCGGCTAAGGAAATCCTTGAGCTGAGTGTGCCCTGGGGCTGGGAGAGCATTAAAGGAAAGTATCATGTGTGTTAAAGTAAGCCCATATTCACTTCTAATTCATTCTACTTTTAGTACCCCAATATTCTAATACCCCAATGCCCTTACACACTTCTGTACTAATACTCCTATATGTCTGGTTCCCCAATTCACTCCACCTGTAACACCCTAATAAAGGGCATTGCTTCTGGGTGTGGGCAGAGGCGATAGCGATCCAGAGGGACCTTAGCATGGCTGCTCTAGTAAGAGTCCTAGCTTTTAAATGCTAGCTTCCTTGGTAAGATGGGGCAATGGAAACTGCTTCCGGCTTAGAGCTGGAGATGTCCAGGCACTTCATGTACCGGCAGGGTCAAGCGTGGTGCAAACTGCAGCGGCTTTCCACTGCTGCCCTGCTGCTTCGCTTCAGCTTGCCCCTACAGAAACTACACTTGGTAATCTTTTTTTTTAAATGCCTTTGGATCTCTTTAATTAGCCCGGAAGGCTTGATTCTGTGTTACTGTTTTAAAACAGCCAGTTCTGATAAGTTTACCTTGGGCTAGGCATGCGTGCAGCTGGTTATCTCTCTTCAAGCACTGACTTCCAGCTTTTACCAGCTCTTGTCTCTTATCAGCTCAAGACCATTTCCATTCCATTTGCAAACCTTTCGCACTTCAAGTCCTTGGAAACGGTGATAAAACCTGAGAAGAAGAAATCAAAATTCTTTTTAAAAGAAATTGGAGAAGTAGCTAACTGTAAAGGCTTGGTCTAATGGAGCTGTTTTGTTCTCCGCTGTCAGACCTCTAGCTTTATGATTGCAGCGCCTCTGGTGTGCCTCTTGAGTGTTGGCGATGTAAAAAAAAATTGATAGTTCCTTGTTTCTAAATGTTCATCCTAGCAGTAAGTCTTTAAATTCCAGATTTTTCTTCTCTACTCTGTGTTTTAAATCGCTGGTTTGTTATACATCAGATTAGTTTACATTCAGGATTAGTCTCCATAGTGTAGCAAATGCTTAAAGCCCTGCGCTTCCTAATGGGGAATGGGAAGAGCTGGGGCCTCTTCAAAGCTCGTTTTTACAGTTGCTGCAGATAAGTTTGGGTGGTTTTGCCTCTGACAGAAGCAGGAAGGAAAATGAACTCTCAGTTCATCGTAAAGCAAAATAGCAGTCTCCTGTCAGATTATCTTTCTTGAGCACTCATTAAAAATGGTTAAGAGAAATGAGATTTCATTGGATCTGGTTAAGGCCCAGGAGTGCAGTTTGCTGAAAATATCAGAAAGTTGATTATGGTTGTTTTTTTTATCCTGTTTTCCTTTGTAAAGGGAAAAAGAAGTCCAATAATACAGTTGAAATCCTTTGAACTATTATGGAAGTCCTAGCCATAAAAGTAGCTGGGTATTAGTGTTTTAAAAGGCTAATAGGATTTTAATATTCAATTAGAATCTCACTCTTGATTTTTTTTTTATGAGCTTACTGTTTGAAGTCCGGTTTCCATGCACTAAAAATACTAGAAACTGATAAAAAACTTCTAAGAAAGACTTGTCATGGAAAACTTTCTGGACTATCAATGACATCTAGCGTAGGCGATACAGGTAATAGTCCTATCACTTCGTCTATTTTAAAATTGTTTTCAGTTTTAAATAAGCATACCAAACTTGAATAGTTTGGGTCAAAAGTTCCCATGACTGTTACCTACCGCAGAATGACTGGTGTTTGGTTTTCTGAGGGACTGTTCATCTAGTGTGGTGCAGCCACTTTAGGGAGGGAGACTGGGTGTTGTCTTTTAAATAAGTTCTGATTTGGGGCAGGGACTTGAAATTTATCAGAGAAACCCCTGTGGTGCCAGACATGCTTGTGGCTGTTGTTCTCGGGGCTCTCTCTTTTGAGCCACTGCAAAAGCTTGTGGTTTAAAAGGTCCGTGCATAGACACGCGAGTCCTCCGCATGGAGACAGGGCATGTTTCTTCCCCAATCCAAGGCACCTTTGCTGTGTGTCTGGTTGCAGGGCCAAGCTGGAGAAGAGGAGGGTGTGCAGCACGTGTGGCTCTTGGGAGCGGGCAGCGGAGGGGGAGACGGTCACTGACCGTACGGGGCTGAGGGAACAAGGGCAGCAACGGGAGCTGGGCTGGGGAACAGGCAAGGTGTGTATGGGAAAGCAGTTGGGGAAGGATGGTTTGCACTACGATGGAGGGAAGAGGCAAAAATGTAATGGAGGAAAAGGACAGAAAACTGGATGGGGGAAGGATGAGGGATGAGCTAAGAGCCTGTACTGGACAACTATTCCCAAACTATCTCAATTTTCTGTGTAGTGCATGTGAAATAAACTCTAACCAGAGCATGGATCTGTCCCCTTCCGAAGGTAACGGGCTTCTGGAGCTAGAAGGTGTTGCCATACTGCAGGGGATGCATCTAGAAACCCTGCTCTCGCAGATAACCTGCATAACAGCCAAGTATTGCATGATTTGGTTTATCTTCACTGTTACTAAATAAATTTTTAGCACTTATTTTTGGGATTTGATTGCTAAACCAGAGGTATCTGGTGACATTAAGGCGCTGTGTGGTTTTTAGGGTACCTGTGTGAGTCTGATGGGTGTGATACAGGACACAGTGGATACCCATTCTTCTCTGGGGCTGTGTCTGCAGGTCAGTGAGATAAATTAGGACATCCCAAATAGTACCGGGTTAACCACCAGTTAGCCAGTGGTTCCCGCTCTGAAAAGCGAAGTGGGACACACAGGAGCAAGGCAGTGAAGATGGCTGCAGCAGCCTTCCTCCTGCTCTGTTACAGCCGAAGCACCGCTTTGCGGGGCCATGCAGTTTTACAAATTCACACTCAGACCCAAACGTGGGGAGCGTGGTGCGTGGGTGATGGGGGCTGGGGCTGCTGTGCAAAACCACCCGCTGGTTCAGCCCTTCCAGGAGGGTTTGGTTTTGGGGGTCTCTCCTGCTCCACCTCCCAGAGCATGCTTCACGGGGGGTGCTCGGTGGGAGAGCGGAGCAGCAAAGCAAGCCTCTAGCCCCAGTGAAGTCAGTGGCCCTAAACGTGTGATGGAAAGTGTCTGTAGGAGTGTTCAGCAAAACTGACACCTGTCCCCATGTTACTTCAGATGAAGCGGTCAGCTGAGCACAGATTGTGCGCAGGCCACCGTTTTAAGAGGTGTTGAAAAAGCAAGATGTACCACAGGAATGTGTTGGGTTTATGTCTTAGCTTTTCAATTAGAAACTGTCAGCTGAGGCTGTGTCTAGAGTCTGTATATATTAATAAAAAGAAGTTCAGAGTTCTGAATGTCTCTTACTAATACATGTTTCTTCATAGGGAATTGTGAAATAGATTTTGAGTGTCTGATACCACAGATCGGTGGGGCTGGGACGCAACCGTAGTTCTAATTAGTGAAAATGCTTTTGTGTTGCTGTGCCCTTCTGGTCATGTTTACTAGGAAGAAACCACAAGTAACTGGAAGAATGGGAAAAGGCTGCTTGAATGTTCAAAAGTAAATGCTGTTTTTCTTTTGGCTAACTGTATAGGGGTGAAGGCTTTGGGTATAGGAGAAATCGGAGAACATGAGTTTATCTCTTATTGGGGTGGCTCAGATTGTGGCAAGACATAAAAAATTTGGGGAAAAAACCTGTTGATATTAACCTTTTTGAAATAGGTGACAGATACAGAATTGAGAGAGCATAAGCTAAGGGAGCAACTAAGTGTTGAAAAAGGGTGGAATTTCACTCCAGAGGATGGCTTGTAGGCTGTGAGTGAGCTTCCAGGTTCACAGGCAATCTGTTGTCACTTAGGTATTAAACAAAATTATTTATTGATTAAACAAAATGATACTCTAATGCCAAATCAAAGATAAGAGACAGAATAAGAAATGATGCTTTATTTGTGTGCCATTCGTTGTTGTGTTGTGGGTAAAATTTCCCACAGAAAGTGATTACGCATCAGTTACGGCTCCCCTGCCAGTCCCTTCTGTGCCCGGGGTGTTCTTTGAAGTGGTAGAATCTCACAAAGACCATTCTGTGCCCACCTGTACGGTGATGGCAGCAGTATGTCGTGATCCTGAGTGACTGAATGGCATCACCAGAGCCATTGTGATACCAATGAGCTTTAACTTAACCGATCCTGTGAAGCGGTGTGCCTTCGTGTATTTACATGGGGGAAAAATGTAGTTTCTCATAGGGTATAAACTTCTCCTTTTCCTTTTGAACAGGATTTATTGGATCATTCCTGCACATCTGGAAGTGGTTCTGGACTTCCTTTCTTGGTGCAAAGGACGGTGGCTCGACAGATCACGCTTGTCGAGTGTGTAGGTTAGTATAAATCTTGCTCGCATCTAGTGCCAAGTCTTGGTAACAAATGAGGCGAGAAAGCTTTATCTCCCGTTCTAATTTTCTGGTTTTCCTCAGTAGCTTATATAATATATGAAACTTTTCAGGCTTCAGCTTGCAGAACATATTTGGTTTTAGGAAGTGAAGTGAAAAAATTCCTTTCAGATCTATGCAGGAGAAAGGGGCAAGTATCATCCTTGCTTTACGACTGAAAAAATGTAAGCTTTGTTCAGTAAGGTGATGTTAGAAAACTCAGTCTGGGCTTGTTTGGGTACTTTGTAAGTGAAATAGACAATGTTTTTAGAAAAGCAAGCTCGGTTTCAAGTTTGGAACTGTTAAACTGCGAAACAAGCATTTGTTCCTTAAATGGTGTTCAATTAAAAAGCTTTAGAGTTAGAAAAGGATCATCTGGATTTGAGGTCTGGTGTTGAAGCATTGAGCAAAGTGGCTAAAGCGGTGTTTAAAAAATAAGTGATTTTGTGCTGTTGGAACAGTAACATGAATGTTTGGTAGCTTGCTTGCTGTGCACTGTTGCTTTGGGACCGTGCAGGCCATGATGTACTGTTGCTGCTCTTTTCCCCCTCGAAAGAGAGAATCTCCCTTTCTGGGACTTCAGGGGTTTTTTAATGACTTCAGTGTTAATGTTAAGGATCCATTCAATTTTTCTTCAGCATATGTGTATTACTAATTGAATAGCATTAAATTTGAATGTAGTAATTTTAGGAAGCATTTTGGTCAAAGTTATTCCGAGGCAGAGACATTGAGCCAAGATGCCATACTGGCACTAAAGAGGTGAGGAAGGCATGATAATGATAAATTCTATTAGGGAATAAAAAGATTGTTTAAAATATGTCTGATGCTACTTCAGTGATTTGAACTAGAAGCGGGTAACACCTTCCTGTAAGTCACTATAACTCATGTGGTGTGAATTTGGGGTGTCCTGTGCAGGGACTGGAGTCGGACTCGATGATCCTTGCGGGTCCCAACTCAGGACATTCTATGATTCTACTATCAGGGTGTTAAATCAAGCCCCAGACTACAAGGGGTGAATCTGTAGGGACTGGGCCTATATTTCACCAGTGTTCCTTTGCTTCTGGCTTATTGTATGTACTGAGTAGGCACAAACGCGCATGCTTGCATTAAATCCAAGTGTGCGTGCTCTGATGCTCTGCAATTTCTCTTCATCAGAAATCGTAGAGTAAGATCTGTGTGATGATTTTGCCTGCCATATAGACGTATCTTTTTGTGCATGTATATACATGGGGATAAGTGTGTCTCTGGAATGATGCCTGCTCCCAAGTTAACTCAGGCTGGCACTATTTCCAGAGAACGTGTTTTAGGCTGCATAGCAGAACCAGAGGAAGGTGCTTGTGCAGGAAGTCTCTCCTGGGTGACAGCATCGAGGCCTTGGTGTTGGGTATCTCCATTTGGTAATACCTGCTGCCGATTCATACGTGCCTCCAAAGAGTGCCGCATGGCAGAGCAACGAAGGGCAGAATTTGGATATTTATTGCTGTCAAATCCAGCGTAATTCACTGCGCGAAGCCTGAGGCTATCGTATTCAGGCTGCAGTGAATATGGCAACAATCAGAACTTTTCCATGTGCCTTCTCCAGGATGTTGAGTTGCTCTTGGGCACTTGATAATTTCATACATTCGTCTAAACTATTTGGGTAAAAAGCTTGGCATACAGATGGTCTTCTCTGGTCTCCACAGGGCAAAGGTAGTCTTTTTTTAAATTTTTTGAGTTGTCATTCTCGTTTTGTGTGTCTGGCTGTGCTAATTGTTTCTGCAACGGCTGGTGATGCAATAGAAGCGTAAGGGCTGTATCCCCAGTGTTAAATACTCTTCCTATCCTCCTAACTTAATAATTCATAGATTTCTTTGTATTGTGTACACTGGCCTTGTAGTGTGTTGCCCAAGTTGCTTAAGCTGCAAAAGTGCTTTCATTGCTGGTGGTTGAGTAATTACACCTGGCCAGTACAAACAGTCTGTATCCGGTACCCCCCTGCGAGGAAGACACATCCATGCTCCTGGAGCTTGCAGCTGAAACAAACAGGAAGAGTTAAGGGACAGTGGAGCACAGCATGGCTGTAAAAGTGGTAGAAAGTGTGTACGGGTGTGATCAGAGTACATCAGTGTGACATTTGGGCCATAACTGTTGAGTTTCTACCCTATTAGCTAATTCTGGCTTTCTGCCCTATGAAGATTGTTAGTTGACAACTTTTACTCTGTTTTTTTCCCCCACCAGGAAAGGGCCGTTATGGAGAAGTTTGGAGGGGTCAGTGGCAAGGAGAAAATGTTGCTGTGAAGATCTTCTCTTCTAGGGATGAAAAATCCTGGTTCAGGGAAACTGAATTGTACAACACTGTATTGCTGCGGCATGAAAATATTTTAGGTAAGTAGAATGACTGTGTTTCCTAGTGTAGCTGGCGTGAAGGTGAGTTAACCGAAGTTATCTTGCAAAGCACTGCAGATTTGCTGGATGTCTGGCAATCTTTGAGATCAGGCTCTGGTGTTTGTGATAAACAGCTGAAGGGAAGTTTTAAGGGGGAGACTCACAGGAGGGTGCTGAAGTCTGTCTCAACCGTAGAAAGTGTTGCAGCAACCACGAATCAGGAGGACAAGCCTGCAGAAACATTCTAGCAAGAAGCAGTGAACCGGATTAATCAACTGCTGGCAGCACAGCGCGTAGAGAAGAGTGGAGGTGCCGCCAACTCGCATGCTAAGAATTTGGCCTTGCAGCTCATGTTGCAGGGCAGCCAAATGGCAAAGAGAGTATTGCGCAGTGTGTTAGGTGGAGAAGTTTTAGTGAATCTAGGGTTTTTGTAACTTCAGTTTACCTGGGAGAAGGTGTGGGGAGAAGTTTATAATGAGATCTAAATATTTGACTACTTTACCTTGTGCCTCAAACTGCAGTATGAATCCATTATTTTCTTCTGCTTAACTGTTCTGCTCAGGGTCAAACTAAGCTCCTCTGGTGTTTAAAACTTCAACTATCATTGCCCCTTTGATGTATCTCATTTCCCTGTAAACATGAAAGTACGATGATTTTGAATCTTCTGCATCCCCTGTACCTTGTGTGCTCCGTTCTGAGAGCTTAGAAAATGGCTCTTCTGTGTCATGAGCTGTGGCTGAAGTTTAAGCAGCCCTTTTGATTTCTAGCAGACATAACCTTCTCTCACTGGTGTGCCACCTTCACAAATAAAAGCAGCAGCATGTTTTCTGTGTGCTGACATTACCTCACCTACAATCTGTCTGTCTTCAATCAGTTTTACTTGGGCTCCTTACTCGTTTCCTGTCAGAGAATATTCCCTGGCTCCGTAGCTCACCCTGCTAGACGTTTGTCTCATGTTTCCTGAAGCAGTTCCTTTGTTACTACAAAAAGAATTTGGTGCCCTCCTGAGATGTGAATTATTGAACTTTCCTTCCCGAGAGAGCAAGTAACTTGGCTGAAATTACATTACCTATTTCCCATGTTCCTCTGTCTGTGTTTAGTCTTTCTTGATAACTGTCAAATTTGTTGGTTATTTTATAGAGGTTTTTTTAGATGCAATATTAAACAATATCACGGATTACAAAAGTGTCACATTGTGCAGAATCCTGACTTCAGGAGGGAAAGCAGTGGGTGGTCTTTCTGATAAATGTCATATGCAGGCTTTAAATAAACATGATTTGTTCCTCTAACTTGGGAATAAAACTTTGGTGCTTCCCAGTTAAAGCCATTGAGATTGGTTTGCTGATACACAATCAATTCAGAGGTAACAGGAGGGGAGCTACTCCACAATTTTGGGTTCAGTTCTACGGGCCACATGTTTGAAAGCAGTTCTTGAGGTTCATGGGTTTCAAAGAGAAATTTTTTCCTATTCCTTTGTAGAAAATCATTGTGAGATACAGCTATGATGCATAAAGGCGCTCTGCCTTACTTCACCATGGAAGTAAGTTGTGCACCCGTTGAACCGTCTGGTATTTAAAGTAGAAGAATTACTATTCTTTGCTTTTTGATGTGCTAATCTTCTGGTGCTACCACACTTTTCTTAGCTGTCTGCCCCTCTTTGATCCCGTGGCTCCGTTGCAAGCCGGTGTACAGTCCAGAAGATCAGGCATTTGGAGCCTACAGTGGTTTAGAGCAGTCCCAGAGGTCTGACAGTTTATCAGGCTGCAGCAATCCCTCTGCAGCCTTTTAAGCAAATGCTATCATTGGAGAGCAAGTTGTTGCTGTGGTGACGTGCTTTTTTTCAATCTATATTTGGTCAGAAGGGTGTGAGGTTTCCTGTGGGGACAGCAAGCTTTTGGCATGCCAAGGTTGATTGTTGACATGCTCCAAACAGACCTACCTTGGATGTAAATGTGAAGCTGGCAGCTTCAGAACAATGTATGTTGTCTGTTTATTGGGATGTGATATGTACATGAAACACGTTTAACCCTTTTCTGAGCAGCCTGCGCTGCCTGCTTGTTGTCCTTAAAAGTGGAAATGATTACTTAGGACTTGTCTCTTTGACGTATTGCTTCTCCCCAGTGTAATCCTGTTGAGTGGACAGCAGCAAATGTGCTATGAGCCGGTGGTCTTTTTGTTTAACTGGAAACTTCCCTGCCCCAAGTCCTTCAAAAAGAAGGAAAAAAAATTTTAAAATAACAATGTGGTCCTAACAAATAGGTGTGTTTGTGACTGACAAAATGCAAAAATATGTTCTTGTGAATAGACTTGAGTTAGAGTTCCAGAATATGTCGGCTCTTTTTCCATCGTGGTAGTACCTGCGGTCTGTTATCTGTGCAGTACGAACATGGAAAACCTTTAATGAAAGAGTTTTAAATTGGAAGAGGGGCCTAGTAGTACTGAATTTTTTTTTTTTTCTTGGGGGAGTCTTGAAGGAGCTCTGTCACTTTACTTCATTGTTTCTCCTTTTTGTCTTCCTCTCCTTCTAGGTTTTATTGCATCTGATATGACTTCCAGAAACTCTAGTACCCAGTTGTGGTTAATTACCCACTACCATGAAATGGGGTCTCTGTATGACTATCTACAGCTCACTACCCTGGACACTGTCAGCTGCCTGCGCATAGTACTGTCCATAGCTAGTGGTCTTGCACATTTGCACATAGAGATATTTGGAACCCAGGGGAAGCCTGCTATTTCTCATCGGGACTTGAAGAGCAAAAATATCCTCGTGAAGAAAAACGGACAGTGCTGCATAGCGGATTTAGGTGAGTTCATTTGGATGCTGATATACTCGGTGCGTTCCTGGAGAAATCAAATATATCAGAAAACTCCAACTGTAAAAGCCTTAACGTAACCTTAAAATAACCTTACCAAGATCTGATATTACCCAGAAGACTTACGACAGCCACTAGATGGCACTTACAACTTAAAAATGACACTGCTGCTGAGGAGGCCTGGTGTGGCCTCTGCGTTGAGGAGCAGATCTAACATTTTGGACCTCTCTTGGGTTTTCATTGTTAAATTCCATTCATGGATCCCAGAAGGTGGCAGTTATTAGGCTTCAGCTCATTTCTGAACTAATAAATGTCCTTCCACTTACAGTCTATGAGCTATGTGCTCGCTGTCCCAAGCTCCGTAGGTCCATCCAGCTTGAGTCTTTTGCCAGATAATTCAGTGACCCACAGCTGGGTTGTCAGTGACCAACTGGTTTTAGACTTTAAGCTGGTAGGATGCTGAGGAACAGTTTGCAGCAGTATGGCTCGTTCATACCTCGGGGGTATGTCTGACTATTGGTTTTTTCTTTTCTCTGAAGACAAGGGAGCAAGTAGCGGTAGAACAGTAGTATTGGAGTTGTTGGCTAGACAAAAAGTGTACTGGGAGAAGGGATTTTTGTTCTTTTTCAAGAATAATTCCACTGCATAGTTCCTATCCCTTTTGCCTCAGGGACGAGATACACACAGGGAAAACGTGAAAGCCACACACCTGAGCCTATCTAAATTTGCAGAGGGAATAGTAAGTAAACAATGGAGCAGTAAGTTGAAAAGACAGAACTTCAGAGACTGGCTTTTAAATAAATTTGTAGTTCATGCTGAGGAGGAGGCAGCACATACTGGCATTGACTCACTGATGAAGTGAAATCTACTACATTATTTATCTCGAGGCTTCAGATATTTGAGAGATTTTCTCAAACACAGTAATAAACATTTCCCAGTTAGTTTTTATGGCAGTAAAATAGCTATTTCCTTATGTGAAATCCTCAGGCATGATTCTGACATGTCCTTCATTTGTTCCTGCTCTGTGAAGGAGAGTTACCAGAGTTTGTTTCTGCCCTATATTCATGCCCTTTTTTCCTGTGTAGCTTTGTATTTTTTTTTTTTTCCCCCCCTCTGCGCACCTTCTCTGTTTCAACACATGAACCATACAATTACAATGGCACTTAGAGAGCGGTAAGTGTGAGCGGGTGGAAAGAGTCACTACAGCTGCCTAGAGCAAAGCTGGGCTTGGGCTTGGGCTCAGTCGGTCACAGCAGGTTCTGGACTTGCAACGTACCCATTAAGAGCAGGTGTCAGCTCTAAAAACGAAGAGGAATAAAATGGCTTTGATGCGTACCTTGTAACTGCCTGTTTAGCCGGCAGCCTGGGTGCCGCACACCCGAGCGCTGCGTAGCTTGGTGTTCGTTGCCATTCAGTCCTAGTCCTTCTGGCTGGCACGAGCACAAGAGCTTTGTGAATTGGCCGCTTGTCCTTCAGCCAGCGTGCTGGAAACAGACGTCCTGACCAGCAACCCAGGCACCCAGAGCTGCAGTTACAAAACTGGCTGTTTCAAATGCATTCTCGCTAAGCGGGAACTGTGTGATAAGGTCCAAGGATGGATGTCAGTCTTGCTTCAGCACTGTGGAAGAGTTCTGTCCTTCTACTTCTGAAGCAGTTCACGTGTATGGTAATAGGTCTTAGCCCAGCAACTTCACAGAATTAGGCAGAACGATGCTTATACAGAAAGAAGAAAAAGCCCAACCCTCCTCTTACTCCCTCCTTCCCCTTGCCCGTCCATACAGAGTAGTGAATGTCTGTTTGAAACAAACACTGCTATTTGTAAGGAAGGTGCAAAAAAAGCTAACAAAATATATTTGCCCAATTCTTGTTTCTAGCAGATACTCCAGTATACTGAAGAGGATTTTTTTGGTGTCTTGAAAACCAGTGTTTTCCATCAATTCATATTCCTGTCAAGCTTTTTAAAGAATTAGTGTCTTGCAGTAAGAGCTTCTCTGCCAAGCACTTATGCACCCTTAAGTTAAATGTGCATTGAGATCTCCTGAGGTGAAAAGAAACTGAAGCAGTGCAATATCTGCCTCCTAACCCTCACGAACAGCACAGATGGCACTGTGATGAGAACCTGATTACAACATTGTTGTCCCCTGACCTTATTGCAACACTTTCTTAGTTTGTAGTGTGTGGGATGCTGACTTGCATCCCTCAGCCTTAAACCTTTGACCTGCCAATCTAGTGAATCAGTTTTGCCCAATTTGAATGGAATATTACGATTTTTATCAGAGCATTCTCCAAAGTCCTGATGTCTTCGGAGTCTGCCAGGAAACTTGTTTTGTAACCTTTGTTTCCAGTGTGCAAGTCTTTGTTTTGTTTTTGAAATATTATAACCCATACATATTGTATAATTTATATTTATATAAACAAATGCATGCATGTATAAGTGTGTGTATAAATGTGCCCTGTGTGTGTGTGTATATATATATATATGTAAAAAAAATATTTTTATTGGGAGAGCAGGCTTTCCAAATTATTGTCTCAGGAGTCATGGGTTGGATTTTTGTTACGGTGAAGTACAGACTGGGTTTTGGAAAGAAGAAAAAAAGATCCAGTGATATTTTAATTTTTTGTGGGGCTGAGTTAGAAAGCTTGTTAAGTTTCATCTAAAATAAACTCAGGTTAAATGTAAAGAGTATATGTTATTCTTACAAGAGTTGTTGAGGAAATTAAGGGAGAGTTTGTGTCATCTTTTGTATTGCTTAGTTATGTCATGCACCTGTTGCTGTTCAATTTGCAGTGCTCTGTTTACCATGGCAAAATAAGTACTCTGTGTGTTTCCAAATTTACAGTAATTTAGTCCCTCACATAATGTTCTTTGCTTAAATGCTTAGTAATTAGCAGAAACCAGGTAGAGTGGTTTTGACTGGCTCATTTTAGATCAATTTGAGGATGTTTATTTTTCAAGCTACTGCAAATATGGTGTTTTTTATTTTCCAGCTTTATTTTTTAACTTGTGTATATCCATCATGCAGTGTTTTTCTTCTCTCTTCCCCACAGTTCGGATATATCCACCTACCCAAAAGTTCTATAAATAAATTTGAATGCTGGGTAAAATTGTTTTCTTCCAAGTAACAGATGCTTGTCCTCCTGCGTATACGTGCCTAGAGCGCTGGTGACATCCAGCGGCTGCAAAACACTTAATGACAACATTTTGCAACAGTGCAATAACATGCTTAGTGGTAATCCCTGAGGGGATAATTGGTCTAAGTCTACGGACACAGTGGCTGTTTTTGATAGCCAGTTTGGAGCTGACCCAGTTGGTCTTCGGACAGTTGGACTCTCAGCTCCTTTTTAAGAAACTGTCTGATGGGTGTCACTGCACACAAATAATTTTAAATGTATGCTGCTATAGTCTTAAAGGGGCCTTAACAGTGATTGATTTTTTTTTTTTCCCCCCTGTCCCTTCAGGCCTTGCCGTAATGCACTCCCAAAGCACGAATCAGTTGGATGTGGGGAACAATCCCCGTGTGGGTACCAAGCGCTACATGGCTCCAGAAGTCTTGGATGAGACTATCCAGGCAGACTGCTTTGACTCATATAAAAGGGTCGATATCTGGGCCTTTGGGCTGGTCCTTTGGGAAGTAGCAAGACGCATGGTTAGCAATGGTAAGTATTTGGGACCACTTTACTTGCTTTTAGAAGGGGTTAAGCAAATGGGAATTCATGGCAAAGCACCTGCCACCAAAATGGATAGGATGAGCAGGAAAATACTGGACCTCCAAAGTATTTTGATTCCTGACACTTTGCTGCCTGTGAAGTTGTTGGTATGTTGGGTGCTGAGTATTGATGTCATTTCTGTTAAGGCAGAGAAGGAGGGTCCCCTGCCACATCCTATATTGTGATGAGATGTAATTCATACCAATTAGTCAGTTAAGTTAAAATTTCATATTATAAAGTCTCTTAAACTTTTTCCATATGTCATTAAGCCGTAGTGAATACTTTTAGGTGGCTGTTTCTTGTGAAAAAGCCTAAGGAACAGAAGGAGAACACGTGGGAAGCAAAGAAGTGAAGTGATAACAAGTCAGGGATGCTCTTGCTTTACCAGGTTAAATGCACTTGCAAAGCAGGAGTTGGTCCAAGTACAGTTCTGCTTGGGAGAAGTGCCACTGCAGCCCTGCCTTGCAGCACACAGCGTTGCTTCATGTTTCCTTGGCAAAGGAGTCTCAGTTTAAGAGCCTTTGAGCTGGGTATTTGTTGGTGCTATTTCTTGTGTGTGTAATTCAGAAGTCCTCTCTAACTTCTGGACCTCAGGTTGTGCTCTCCGGACCCAAGTTTGAGTCAGAGTGGCTCAAACTGAAGAATTGAAGGCGGCTTTTTTGGTGGGAACTGTTTCAAGTGAGAATCTGAGGGAAGACTTTGGAGGAAAGGATTAAGATAGCTTTAGAGATGTTCTCAAAAGCAGTTGTTGAGAGCCAAAGCAGGGAGTATGAGTGGTGGTGTGGAGAGAGGAGCAGTGAGTGGACAGGGTTAGGCTGCAATATGGTATGACAGTGAAGGCATGTGGTAGCTGGTACAGAGTAACAAAGCCTGACTCAAATTCTAGTGGAAGTTAGGGGGTACTTGCCTCATTATTTCTCATGCATTATCTCTTCTCCATTCTCTGAGCCCAGTGGAAATCCTGTACAAGTGGTCTTGTACTGGGCTACGGGGAGTGGGGAGAGAGGACAGGTGACTATGCAGCAGCTCTAGAAACAAATATTTAATTCTATTAAAGTACAGGACTTCGAACTACGAACTTTGTATTTCATCTGTTACCTGTTGTGGCCAAAACAATTTAACTGTGAGTAAAAAAAAAAAAAAGGTATTGCTCCCTTGTTCAGGGTAATTCTCGGCACAGCAGCTGCAGGCAGCTAGTTGTCTCCAGAAACACTGCAGTGAGGCTTGTTATGAGAAGGCTGCTGGAAGGTGGCACTTCTGAGAAGATTTGCAGACTTTCCAAGCTTGCTGTGAGATTCCCTGGGGCCTGGAGCACTGTCCAAAGCCCCCGTTTTCTCTAGGATGCTTACAGGGTGCTTAAAGAAAGCTGACTTGGAGGTAGCAAAATGCATCAGGTAGGCTCAGGTGGCTAATTTAAGTTTCCTTACAAGCCTGAGAGCTTGCTTTCATAGCTCTGAAGAGAACCATAATGGATTTTTGTCTGTGATGGAGAGCAGGGCTATCTGTGTGGGTGGACAGCTGTTGTGGTGCAATTTAACTTGCAGGGTCTATGATGAGCAGCTCCTGTTTCGCTGGGAGCCGGCAGCAGCCACAGGACTTACTGCAGGAGCAGAAGGGAGCTTGCGCAGGCTTTCTGTGGGGTGGCAGAGCGGAGCTCCTGACCTCGCCTGCTGCCTTCCCTGTCAGAGGTGTCGCTTGAAGACGCACGCAGCAAAAGGAATAGCTATTGTTCTGGTACAAGAACGTACGTCACCTGCATCACAAAGAGTGATGATGATCTCAGGCGAAGGTTTATGTGGTTAATTCGAGGAAGGAGGAGAGTCGTGTGAATGCATGGTGTTAATTTTCCTTATGATGTACTCTGTTTATTGGCAAATATATGTCGTAGGCAGTTAGGAAGACACTCATTGCATTTCCCAACATTTGGAGACCTCTGGGTTGCAGTTCATGTCAGTGTGAGCGCCTTGAGAATTTAAGCTGTAACGTCATTGTTTTCAGTGCAGTTTTATGTTCTGCACTTTGTCCGTCTCAGCAATCTGCGAGCACTGTAGTTTACCAGTTGCCATAACATGATGGTCTTGCTGGGCAGGGGTTGATCAATTCACTGTGTGATAGGCGATGCTGGCTGCCATGGGAAGGGAAGCCAGCACGTGAGGAGGCAGTCGGTCTTCCTCACGCTGCCCGCAGAGGGACTGTGCTCGTAGCTGTGGGTGGTGGGACCAGCAGCGCTTACATGTAGGCACCGTGCGGAGTACTGTCGTCTGAACGTAGCAGTTGGCCTATGTGATGATGAAACGTCACGTGTAATCTTGATGTTTATTTTTACTGCCAGTCTTGGATTTTGAGTAGTTCATCTGGAATCTGTCTTGCAACAGTGCTGTTCTGGAAGCTGGTAATCCTTTGTGGAATATTGGATGTCTTGCTCTCTGTATATGAATATACATTTATACTTACATCTGTGTGTGTATACTGTATGTAATATATATAAACACACACAGTCTTATGTAGTTACCTCTTGCAATTAAAACTCCAGGAAATGGTATCTATTATTTAAGTATTCCTGTGCTTTTTGATTTTTTGAAGTTTTTTTAAAGTTGATTTTTGAAGTTTTGATACATACGTATTGCTGCAGTAACTGCAGTTCACAGCCAGCTTACCTGAGCCACTTTTGAACTAGTGAGCTTAGATTGTGCTGGCAGCTTCACCAAGATGGTATGAAACTCAGCGTGCACTGCAGACCAGCCAGTGATGATAGGTAAGTGCTTCAGGGATTTGATGTCTGCTGAGCTCAGTGCCACTCTGGAAGCACTTTTCACAGTAATGCAGACACGTCACGATATTGGTCATGTCACTAAAGTCTTAAGTTTAAGACAACGGTGATACCAATTCCACAGTACTTACTTCCAGCTGCTCAGTATTTCTGCCCGTTGCCATAAGTAATTACACTTCCTTGCGCTGGTTTGAAATGGAGTAAATATTTTCTCTCAAATCCAAGTGTTTAGCTGTGTGGAAATCATTATTTCATCAGGTGATCGCTCAGATAACCCTGTTTGAGTTGTAGTAAGACGCCAGCACTGGGAGCGAGCATGCTGAGGTCAAGGCAGCGAGGTCAAGGCAGCATGCTCATGTGAGCCAGGTGACGGTGTGTCTCAGGTGGGCTGGAGGCACTCGCCAGTTGTGTGTGTGCTAGGGATTTTTGCTGCTGTCCCATGCTGATGGACACGCGTCACCTCTCATCTACTGGGTGGAAATGCAGAGTCTATTCCAGTGAGTCAGCCTGGTTTAGTGCTTCATTTGTGGAGCTGAAGTTCCTGTCATCTGGCTAAAAGTTTGATATTTTTTAAAAACTTAAAGTTTATTTTCAAATTTTTGATTTTTTAAAAGTTTATTTTTACTTTTGAGATTTTAAAATATTTTAAATTTTTAAGCTTATCTAATGGTCCTGGAGGTGACACGGTGATTCTCAGTACTTTTGTGTGGCTTAGTGTAAGGCGGAAACTGTGGTAGGAAACTCCTTCGACACAACCATGAGTACTTGGTAATCGTCTTTGTGCTGTAGCAGGAGCCACTCAGCGTTTCTCTCTGTACTTGAAAAATGCAATTTAAGACCCCGAGTCAGCATTTAACTCATTCAGAGAGAGCAGTGCTTGTTCCTTGTGGAGTGGTGCTTCACCGCTTTTGAGTGCGCTGCCTTCTAGCGTGCAGCGCCCGGCATCCGTCCTTACCTGCCTCCTGGCACTTAGTTCTGTTCCTTCTTGTCTTCGCTGTCATTCCCAGTATTGTGGTCTTGTTCAGTTCTAAAGCAGTGTGAGCAGCTGAAAGACGGTTACTGCTCAGAGCCGCCCCAGTGCGCGGTCGTCACCTCTGCAGCGCCGTCTCTGTTGCCTAGGCGTTCGCTTTGCTCCGGCGTGAGATTTGAGCACGCGTAGGACGAGCTGACATTGAAGGAACGAGGAATAAAGGTGAACAAAACCGCTGCTCTGTGTGTGAGTTCCACTTCATTTGAGTAGCAAAAAGCCAGCAACCCCAGGGAAAGAAAATACAGTGTATCGTAAATTACAGAAGTCACCCTAAAACTGTCCGGAAAGCGGCGAGCTGTAGCCCGTGCCGCGTGCCTCTCAGGCCACCCTCGTCACGAGTGGCCGGCTCGCTTCCCTGGGGCAGTGGGCGAGGGAAGCGTGTCACAGGTCAGCGACAGTTTTGTGAGCGGAGCGGTGTGGGCTAGAGGTTGCAGCGCCTCGCTGGCACCGCTGGCGGGCTGCGGCAGAGCCCGCGGCGCTCCCGCGGGACCTCTGACGCACAGGCCGGAGTACTCCGGAATCGCTCCAATGGAGTAAAGGCTAGACACACTTCGCTTTGTGTTTGTTACTCTGTCTTATCTGAAAGAGCTGCTCTGTACCCTATACTTTGCAAAGACCACATGAAAATAGTAAATTAGAGCCAGTGTCTCTCTTTTAGGGGTAAAGTTCATCTGTAATATCCTAATGACCCTGGAAACGTTTTCAGAGCTCTGTGAAGTAGCTCTGCAGTTCTGTATTTGGCTAGTATGACGCCACTACTTTCTCTGAAATGGAAATATGGATAGCGCGGATACACAGGAGGTTTTTTGTATTGCTGAATTCTCACAATAAACATTGTTCTGTGTTCTGGGGGGAAGCAGGAGGAGCGCGAAGATGAGCGTGGCTCTGTAGGTGATGTTTGGTGGATGCAGTTATGAGTCAAAGGAGGAGGGTGGGTGATGCTTCTTTACGCAGCGTGTACTATAGTCTGGCCTTCTGCCCCCGTGTCAGAATAGCGCAGGGCAATCCCTGCAGTCTGCTGTGACTTTGTGGTAACTCGCTTGGGTCGCCAGATCTTTGACCTGTCCTGCTATTTCTGAAGGGAGCTGTAACTTCCTGAACACCATTTCCCTTTTAGACTAGCCATCACAGATGGGTGTTTAGATTTTTACAGAGGATCTATGGGATTTTGGTCTTAATCTCTAATAAAATAAAAAAAAAAACTAAATCCCAACCACTGTAGCAAAGTTTGAGAACCTCTTTTCAACTTCAGTATATCCAGTGCAACAGAAATTCTCCTGGATTTCATGACCGTGGGACAGCTGCCAGTCTGCTAAAAAGCAGTTTTAAGACTGTCCTGCCTATGCTTCCACTGGACACAGAGGGCCTCGTTTGCTTGGCGTTTTTCCAAGCTGCCGACCCAAATGCCTGTCTCGAACACCAGTCTTTAAATTGGCTTCTGGAGAAAGTTGAGCTCCCTGCAGATGACTTGTGAGCTTAACCCACTGATGAAACAGCAGTGCTGCATGCAGGCCTTACACAGCAGGCACAAGGCTTTTTAGCCTGCCAGTTTTATGTAAGCTGGGTGACAAGTTGTGAGAGCAGACAGACAAACTCATTTTTCCGTGTGGAGTCCTAGAAGATGCATTCAGACACTGGGTGCCATGGGCTCGCGGGTGGTCGGCTTTGTGACGGCATGTGGTGCCGATTACCCTAGGTATTTTCCTGTTTTAATAACAAGAGATGAAATTATTGGAAGCACCAGCGTGAGGGTCTGTAGATGCTGACATGATTATTGGCCTCTTTCAGGAACCATAAAACCATGCCAAGTGTGTGGTACGCCTACTAAAAACCACAACGCAGGCCTGAAATTTTTTACATCGGCTGGCAGAAATCCCAGTTTTGTGGTTGTCAGTAAAGCTCCATGCATTATAAAAGATGGCCTTTTGGCAAGCGTATTTATTTCTCACCATTTCAGCTCAAGCATCCGCAAAATGGGTGTAGTTCTTACGTTGTGGAGTTGTAATATGAGCCAATTAATTAACATTCTGGATAGAAAAAGCTGTTCCTATGATAGTAAGTGCTATTCTGTTGTTTAATGGCTGCTTGATACTGTGGTGTTAACTTTTAAAAGATTTTTGTGCTTATTATAAAATTATTAAGGTTGGAAAAGACCTCTAGGATCATCAAGTCCTACCGTCAACCCAACACTACCATGCCTCCTACACCGTGCCCTGAAGTGCTGCATCTACACGTCTTTTAAATACCTCCAGGGATGGCAAAGAATCATTTTAGACAGCTAGGTCATCTGTTCTCCCTTTCTGTGCAGTCATTAAATAACGCCTCTCTTGTGTCTCACTAGGTATTGTGGAAGACTATAAACCACCGTTTTATGACTTGGTTCCAAACGATCCCAGTTTTGAAGACATGAGAAAAGTGGTCTGTGTAGATCAGCAAAGGCCGAACATTCCCAACAGATGGTTCTCAGACCCTGTAAGTGAGTGCACCGGTGGGTGGTTTGCAGAAGATACAAACTCACCTTTCTTCTTTTGAAATAGTCGTGGAAGTTATTTTCAGTGATCACCTGAAATGGAAGTGGTCTCGGTGCCGCTTCTCAGGAGCGTTACCCGCAAAGATTTCAGAAGCGTGCTGGCGTGTGTGAACCTGTGTCTCGGAGCAGGAGGAAAACACCACGAGCAAACTGAAGATTCTGAAGTCTGAGCTATTCACAGATTAGTCTTTTAGCAGCACGATTTAACAATAAGTAGTTTAAAGCTGCTCTTCCTATGTTGTTCTCTCTCTAAGGGGAGCTTTCTTTGAGGGCAGGGTAGCCTGCCTAGGCCTTTCAGCGGCTTATAAGCATGCAGATTTAGAACCGAATTTTGGTCTCTCTCCTGTGTACAGGATAAGGGACTGTTCCTTTTGAAAGGCTAGTGCTGAAGTTGATTTTTCATCATCAGAATCAGTCTGGACTCTTCGGGTTGAACAGCTGGTTTGTTACCGAAGCTGTGGAGATCTGTTTGGATCTGTATGGCGGGGAGGGCCAGCCAGGATGAGAAGTCCCGTCTGCGTGCTTTGGGTTGCAGAGCCGCGCTGTGCTGCCGCACGAGCCAGCTGTGAATCCCAGCCGTTTAAAGCTGCGCTGGACATGATGAAATCACAGGCAGAAAACCTCTACCTTCTCTGGCTTCCTTCGCTGATCTTGCAGTCAGTTTCATTGAAAAGAGATTCTGTGGAGTGTTTTCTTAATTAGAAAAAAACCTCAAACTCCATTGTTTAAAATTGCGGTAGCTTGTCACTCCAGTCGCCCATCGATTAGTTATTCTCTTGGTTTAACCATTTTATCTAACTTGCTTGTTCGGTTTTTTCCCCAGCACGTGAAAGCTGTATATTTGATAGATAAATAATAAACTCTGTGGACTCTGAAAATCAAGTATTAATAAGGCAATAAAACCTTATTGTGTTAGTGCCGATCCCAATCTAGTGGTTTCTTGGCTTGTGATTTGTGTACTTATGTTGTGTGTTGTTTTTTATTCTTTTCCCAGACATTAACATCTCTTGCCAAGCTGATGAAAGAATGCTGGTATCAAAATCCATCAGCGAGACTAACAGCCCTGCGAATCAAAAAGACTTTGACCAAAATTGATAATTCCTTAGATAAACTGAAAGCTGACTGTTGACCTTCTTCTCGTGGTGCTCTCCTGATAGGAAGGCATTTGTCTGGTTCAGAAGTAGTCTGGCCAGACGGTTTATACGATTGGTCCCCATGTGGCTACTTACAGAGGCAGAAGTTCTTACCAAGCCCACCTGTTTGGGAGACATCGGAACCGTATGGACTTTGCTCAGTGACTACAATGGGCATTTCACAAATGGTCAAGCTATAAGGACTCAACGCTGGATGTACTGTTGCAAAGGTAGTGGCCTGAAGGAAGACAGAGAAATCCTAAGACAAGATCAGGGCATTAAATAATGGCTTTGAACAGCTTTTTCTTTTATTTTTTTTTAATTCTCCTAATCACTCCCAGGGTGAACACATGGAAGTGGTAATTTTAATCAGCAATATTGCCTGTGCTTCTCTTCTTTATTGCACTAGGAATTCTTTGCATTCCTTACTTGCACTGTCACTGTTAATTTTAATGACATGACTTGCCAAAAATATGATTGGCTGTATACTACATTGATCTATGCCTGAGTAATAGGAAATGAATTTGGTAAACTGAAAATGTAACTGTCAGATTTTAGCTGCATTTTACATGTGTACTGATGTTTACAATAATGCTGAACATTAGGAATTTCTCGTTTATACAAAACTTGCAAATTATTTATTACTAGTGCACTTGCCAGTTTTTTAAACTGTAAAATAAGTGCATAAAGTTAAAGCTTATTTTTATGTGGCCTCTTTCATGATTTCTTACACAGACGTTTTTGTAACACAATATAACCTGAAACATAAATTGTTTTCTGTATTATCATATTACAACCCGATAGTCACATTTTAAGTGCTTCACATTTGTAAGTGTGTGGTCTGTAACATATTTTCAGTTCAAATACGGAACATATATATAGCCATTACCCACATGACGTTGTGTCTAGTATCTTACTGATCTAGAAGAGGAAAGCAGTGGAGGAATTAACTAGAATTTTAGGTCATGAATGCTGTGGGGAAAATGCATTTTATTTCTTCTAAGCTATATAATATGCATTTAAACTCTGCCAGAAAAAATAACTATTTTGTTTTAATCTACTTTTTCTATTTAGTAGTTATTTGTATAAATTAAATAGAATGTTTTCAAGTCAAACAAAAGAGTGTTTTAGTTCTCTTACTGCCTGTTAGTGCAAAGGTATACTAATGCAGCAGTGGGTCTCTCCAGTCATACGTGCGCAGGTGGATAGAGCTGGTCCAGGTCAATACTGGGTGGAACACCAAGGTACGGAGGCTGTTAACAGTTGTTTGTCTGGCTGTGTTTTTCCTCTGCTGAACTGGATCCCAAAATAGTACAGCAGGGAGCTGGTGTACGCTCTTTGGACGTGACGCCAACCACATCCACGCAGACCTCTGGGAGCGTGTCTTGCAGAAGAGGTGTGTTATCCCCTAGCCCTGTGGGGAAGGATTCAACTTTGTACCCAGAGAACTGTTTTCTCTGCCTGTACCTCTTGATACTCTCATCTTACTCGTTATGCCAAGTGGAAGAGTAACTAGGAAGCGACAGTGCCCTTTCATCCTTGGAAAAAAACTCCTTTATTCATGGGCTTGAAATCCTCCAGGAGATCTAAGGACCTGGATAGTAATTAGCCATTTGGACATGTTTCCTCTCTGGCTTAAAAAATTTCTCTGAGATTCCCTTCTGTGCTTTAAGTCTGACGAATTCTGCTCTTCTGTTTCTCTGACTCTTCCTTCTCAGCCCCGGTCTTCCTTGCCCTACTCCGGCCAAGCGGCCTGCCTTTTTTTTTTTTTCCACATTTCTAGCGTAGAGATTAGCAGCCAGGTTTGTGGGACAGGCCCTGCGTGGGGCCGAGGGACTGTAGGGTACAATAGCTCTGCAGAGCAGGCTGGGTTGGTACCAGTTGGTAGGTCTCTTAATTACACTTGATGAGAATCTGAGCCGATCCAGTACTGCAAAAAGCATACGAAAAGTGGGATCTGATTAATACTTATTGTTAGTTTTTATTAGGAAGTCAAAGGCTCAGTTGCCTGAATGCATTCTGGTTTGCTTTAAACTGGCTTGTGTACGTGAAGCTCGCTGGGGTAAGTTAAACAGCTGCAGCCCAGGAGGGACAGTGTTTCAGCAGCGACGCGAGCAGATCGGTCTGTTGGACTAAAGACACTGTACGAGTGCGAGGAGGTACTGACAGTTACAGCTGCAAGACAAGTAGCTGTGCTAGCGATAATTTCCTGATAGAGCACTGCCTGAAGTTCTGTAGTTCTAGGTGCCTGGTGCACGCACGCAAATGCGTGTTTCTTTGTTTGTGTGATGAAACAGGCATCGGTATTTAAAACAACTGGGAAGTGAGGCAACCTGCTTTCAGAGGTCCCAGGCTGCCGCAGTGCTCGGGGGTGAGGGCAGCTGGGGGTGTCTGGGCAGCGGAGGGGAGGGGGAGGTAGCTCTACCGACAGGGTCAGAGCCGGAGGAGACAGCTCAGTGCACAGGGTGAGTCTGGAGTGGATGGTTAGGTTTTTTACTTTGGGTTTCCACAGCTCCAGCATTTTTCAGTGCAGGTGTTGGAGAAGAGAGACAATCTGTCATGCTGATGATTAATAACAATTCTGCCGTGTTGGCTGAATTTAGCTCAAATGCGAACATGCTGAGTCACAGCATCTTGCTAGGTACTAGGGAAGACGGTCACGCTTAATACTTGATCCATCTCTTCTTTGCACTGTAGCATGTTCTGACAAGTACTGTGTATGTAGAAGAACCACATGACTTAAGGTTGGAAACAGCTCCGTGTACTCCACAGCGGTTTACTCTGTCTCTGAAGATCTGTGTTTTCTGACCGCAGCGCTGGGTAGCGGTCTGTTAGCTGTGCTGGGACTGGTTGGCATCCCACAGGATGCAGGGCTTGCAGCAAGGGGGTGCACAGTTCTCCAGGGCACTCTTCCGGGCTCCGGGAACTGCTGGGCCCCTCTTAGCTGGGATACAGATTTGGCTGAGGAACTCTAGCATTAATTAAAACTGGAGTCTTGGCTCTCCGTGTCTATAAAGCAGGGAAAACCAGCTAAAGGATAGAAGCACAAACTCTAAAAACACCCCATGATATCCCATTTATCCCGTGTTAGGTAAAGAAGATTATCCAAGCAAGCTACTGACAGGGTAAAAAAAAGTCTGCCCAGTGCTGGGACTCCTGGGCTCTCATCAATGTGCTAGCCAGGGGCATTTTAGTTGGTGCTGCTCTCGTAGCTTCCTCTTGCCTATCAAAACATCCAGGGATTATTTCAAACCAAATTCACATTCATGCTCTGCTAATGAAGTATTTTTGGTCCAGGCTTTGACTGAACTATTTGAAATGCTAACTCATTTTTTTTTTTTTAATTAGGTGAGTATTTGGCAAACTTCAATCAGGAAAATTGAGTGGAAAATAATCATAAGATGTAATTTCTTATTTCTGGACTGAGGGATAAGTCATTCAGGACTGTGCTTTTCTAATGTATAATTGCTGCTGAGGGTAGTCAGGGTCCACGCTTTCAAAAATCAGCAGAAGTAGCAGTGTTCTTGGGAACTAGAGGGTGGTGCACCTGGGAGCAGAGAAGGAGAAGCTCAGTGATAGTCAGTGAGGGATTATCTGTGGTCTGTGTTAATTAACCTCATTTTCAAGTGTCTGGGCAGTCAGAGGTGAAAATCTGTTGCTGCTTTTCCCCTCAAGGTGTCCAGGCTTGGGCAGTGGGGGAGAGTTTGCAAGTGATGTACGTGAAGGTAACACCCCCCACCTCCCACGCTGTTTTTCCAGCATGTTTATTAATTGACTTTCATCTAGTACACCCATAAAATCTAATCTTCTAAAGAGATTTGGAATGCTTATATATAATCCGCTGCATTAAGGGAGTCACTGCATTTATTACTATGGAGATGGCACAAGCAGTTCTATAGGTGAAGTTGAATTATCCATGAGTCTGGCAGATTTGCACTGTACACAGCCAGTATGGGTCTGGGGTGCTGTCATCCGAAATGGGCCTGGCCGTGTGTCAGAGCCCTAGTAAGGGGAGGCCCTGCGTGTAAGATAGATAAATAAAATGGTGCATCGGCGCACGAGTAGCGCTGTGGCTGCGCTATCCTGTCGATAGGTGGGACCACCTGTGGCTGTAGGAGGAAGGCCGGGCAAAAACCAGGGGTACTTTAGATTTGGGGGGGTTGTTGCTTTTTGTTTGGATTTCTCTTTTTTCCCCCCTGTGCAGAAGGCTTGTTTATTATGGGTTAGGAGTACGTTGCACTTTGACGGGTGTCCTGGGAACAGCTGCCTAAAGCAGCCCGTGGCCAGCAACTCATGTTAGTGTCGCTGTAGCGAAGTCACTGAAGGCTTCCTCCCACTTGTCTGTAACTTCCCTTGTGGGCCTTCTGTGCTAGAATTTTCCATGAAAAATCCATATCAAGCCTTCCAGAATTTTTCTGTTCACCTGGACTAAACTATTTTGGTAGGGAGGGACAAGGAGCAATTCTCTTCCCTGCGGGGCGAAATGTCTGCTGTGCAACAAGATCAGCCATGGCGCAGCGGTTGGCGTTGGAGAAGGGAAACAAAGGTGTTACCGGTGCTGTTCCTTGTATGTAGAGAGAAGTTTAACTTTTTCTCAAACACATTTTTACATTTTAAAACTCAGGTTGGTGTGGGAAAAGTAAGCATTTTATCAAATGTGGAGTTAATGATGTACTGTGACAGATGCCCTCAACTGGGAACAGCACATCTGCTTTATCCCCAGTTAGAAGGAAAAAAACCACCACCCTTCCAGTGCCTGAACCAAGAAACCATGCCAAGACAGAAGCCAAAGCATGCCAGGAAAAACGAAGCACAGCCGTACGTGGTTCACGTCAGTCTCCGCCTGTTACGGTGGAAGAGGGGCTGCGAGAGGAACCTCGTGCTCATGGAGGAGAAGCTGGGACCTCGGCGCAAAGTGCAGCTTCTCACTGATAATGGGCTCGTTTCACTACCTACAGATCCTGCGTGGTGGAAAGCCGTATGAAGTCTGCCGAAGGGATCTTCCCAAGGGGTATGGGACGTGTGCTTGCTGTTCTGTACCAGCCAGACTGCTTTGAGGTCCGGGAACGTGATCCTCCTGGGGATGGTGGCCTGTAACACGATACACCAAAGTGCCTGCCAGATCTCAGACTTGGGAGACCTAGTTTTCTAATGTGGGTTTGTTTTTTGGGTTTTTTTGGGGGGTTTGTTTTTTTAAAAAAAACTGTCCCCTTTTCCACCACAGTTGTTGCCATGTGTTGTTCTGTGTGTAGTGGAATGTGTCCCAGCAGCATGTCTAAAGCTGGGGCAGAGCATCATGAGAGCTGGTGTACACACACCCTGTCCTCCACTCTGGCATAGCTCCTCAGGACTCTATTTATACTTACAGATCTAATAAATATCTTCGCTTGTTCTCAACCAAAACGTTCCTACCTCGCATCCATGGCCAGCGGACGGTGCTGTGCAGCCCTGTCAGGCTGCGCTTTCCCCCTGCACTGGCACGAGGCAGGGTTACACCAGAGAGGGAGGCAGGCGGCGGCTGCTGCGCTGCTGGGGGGCACAGGCCGAGCGCTCGCCGTGGGCCGAGCGTGTCCCAGACGGGGAGTGGGGAAGCACCCTGCGGCTCCCTCCCCCCCGCCGGGCGCTCGCCCGTCGGTGGGGTGTCAGCGCACACCTCAAAGCATGCTGAGGGTTTGTACCGGGGTTTTCCATCTTTGTGGACTGCACAAGCGATGAAGCAGCAGGTGATGCGAGGTGGATTTTTAAAATTGCCTAATATTAAGGTTGGACTAGATGATCCCTGAGGTCCCTTCCAACCTGTGATTCTGTGATTAATAATTACTAACTTGTCTTTCCAGCTGCAGTCCCCACCAAAACACTGACCACCTTTCCCAGTGCAACAGCTGTCACAGAAGCCCTGAACTCCTAAAATCAACAACATTCAGGTAGTAGCGTCAATTTTAGCAAGTCCGTGGGTTTGTTACTATGCTACAATCTGTTCCTTTCAAAAAACAAAAAGCTGATGCTGTGTTCAGCTTCAACACCTGTATTTTTTTTCTTGTAGGCATCTTGGAAAGCTTAATTTTTGTTTTTTGGGTGGCTTTCACAGCATATAGAAGAAGCCAGCACACTCTGACCTCATGAGGCAAGAGGAAGAGGCAGAGTGCACTGGTAGCACTGCGCTGCTGTCAGGTCAGTTCCGAAGCTAATGCTGCGCTCTGTAGTTGCATCTTCCTAATGATTTAAAAACATGGGAGTGCCTTAGTGGAGTAAGACTGCAATCTTCATCTCTTGTCAGTCTACAAGTGAGAAATGGAGATCTAACCCTGGGAGTCACTTGAGGATTTTACCTGGTTTCCATGCTTTTCTAACCATGTAACTCCGGCAAGAGCTTGTAAACGTGCTGTGACAGCTCACCAGGGTGTGGGACATCTGAGAGCTGCACTGCTCGTCGGGCTCAGTGTGCCAGTGTGCCTTTGGTCTGGGTGTTCGTGCACGCAACCCTGGGAGCTTCATTGCCGTGGCTGGAGATCTGGTGGAAGTCACAGGTTACGGGGTTTCTCAAAGGCAACGATTATATGGGTGTCTCCGCAGCCCTGGGAAGCCCTGCTGGGCGTTCTGCGTGCTCGTTCCCGCAGCAGCCAGCCTGCGTGGCCTTGCAGGTGTCGCACTGGTTATTGAAGGATGGATGGTGTCCCGCAGCGCTGAGCCCCCGCTGGGCCCGCAGTCTGTGGGGCGGGTGCCTCGCCCCTTCGCAGGGCTGCGCCAGTGCCCGTCCTGCCCCGCTCCCCTCCGGCCCCATCCCTGCCCAGTCCTTCCCTCCGCGCCGGCCCTGGCTGTGCTGGAGCCCCGCCTGCCGCCGCTTCCACCTCCTCGTTCCCAAACTCCCCCTCTGTCCCTTCCTCGCCCGCTTGTCCCGGCGGAGGGACAGCTTCTTCTCAAGGGCAACGCCCCAGGCCGTGCCCACCTTCCTCTCACCGCTGTGAACTGCTCCTCTTCCTCTGGGGTCAGAGACAAGCTGTGCGCCAGCTGTGCTAGAAGGAGATCAGGCTCAGCTAGGCCAGGGATGTTTTTGATAGGAGATGTTAAAACCTGCAGTCAATTTCTTCTCATGGTAAAAGATCATGACACACTCGGCTGACGCTTGATGGCTGTCGCTAAGTGGATCTAAGGACTTTGTAGCACGCCGATCTCTTCCCCTATAGGTCTCTGCAGCAGTGTTCTCCATTTTTCACCATCCAAAAAACCCCAAATATTATAAATATTTCAGCTTCATGGCATAGATCTTTTTCATTCTTGGAACGTTCTCCTGGAAAACCTGGAGCCTTAAAATGTGGCATCTACCAAAGGCGGTGGGGGATAGCGAACTGATGGATGCTAGCCAGGAATTTTATTCTAAAAATTTGCAAAAATAGCTATTGCGTTACGTTGTGTACCTCCAATAAAGAGAACGTATGTTTAACATAAGTGTTAAAAAGAAGGAAATAGAAGGGTCTAAAAGGAAGTTTGTAAGAATTGTGGAACTGCTTGCAAAGGAAAACTTAGCATAGCTCGGTATGCAAAGAAGTTGCAAAATGAGGGGAAAATCATGCCTTTTGTCTGCCCATTTATCCTTCTCTGGTTATTTGCTGTATGTGGATCTTGCAATCTTTAATGCATGGAGTTAAAAATAGCTTAATGTTTGTCAGACGCTCGAGCTGTTTAAGAAACGTGGAACACAAGCAGTGGTGTTCTGTGGCAGGAGTTCAAGCACTGAACGTCCGCTTTAGACGATGCCGTGCCTAAACCCTGCAGCGGGCGATTGATACCGTGGCTAGAGTTCGAACAATTGTATTGAAAACAAGCTGGTAACTGTGACAAATTTACTATGACAAAACTCTTGTAATGAAATTCTGTGTGAATTTAAAATACATGACTACCAAGTTCATTGGGAGAAAAAACATTAACAGTAAAAAAAAAAAAAGTGTTTTACTGTTTCTAATTGCCCACTGAAATGAGATAATCTTAAACTGTGTTTTCTCTGCAAGCACCTTTCTTAAAAATTGCCTGAGAAATGTTCTTAGTGTCTCCTGCTCTGGTTTGTGAGGATCTCGGTTACAGTGGAAGCCTTTAGGGAAAGGGCCCTTTCCTTTACTTCCTGCCCTTTGTTTCTTTGGCTGTTTCCAGCAGTTACCAGCGGATGGTTCAGTCTTCCTTTTGCTGTTCCTGGGGAATCTCTTCTCATCTCGCCCCCCCAGGAGATGGCTCTGACACGGGCCACCAGGAACTCCCCGTAGGAAGCACTGAACAAGCCCTGACGGCTCAGGCACCCCGCCCTGATCCAGAGCCCAGGACTGCTGTTATCAAAGGGGTGGGAAGAGCAAAACGGTGCGTTCTTGTCCATGCCATTATAGAAACGACTGGCGAGGGCGCCGTTTCAGGAGGTCTCTAGCAACCGTCATCCTCCGAGCAGTGCTCTCTCTGCCTCTGGTAGTTAATGGATGTCAGGTCAAGCCCTCGCTGTGTTAGGTCAGGCACAAAGCAGAACATAAGCTAAACATCTGGCCTGGGCTTAGTTTGTGTCGTGCTTAACGCTGCAGGAGGCAACAAAGAGGAGCCCAGACCAAGCACCTGAGTCGGCAGCTTCGTCCCGCGTGGGCTCAGCCGCTGTCTCAGCGCTGGCAGCACCGCGAGGAGGAGGAAGGCAGGGGCAGGTGAGAAGGCGGCGCCGGCAGCGCTGGGATGGCGAGAGGAGGGCAGTGCCCGTGATGCCGAGAACGGAGGTAGGGAGCAGAGGTGCAGTCCCAGTGAACTGCATTTTTTAATTACACTAATGCTCGCTCTTAGACACTCCTTATGTCTGGATGATGCTAAAAAATTCCAAGTTCCATTGTTACCCCCCTCACCAAAAAGGCGCCTGCTTTTATTAATGTGAACTCTTCAATAGATGTGTGGGCTACTGTTTAGCAGATTTCAGAGCTGTAGAAAGCAGCCTGGCAGGGTGTGTGTGGGGGGGTGTGACTAAGGAATTGTAAAACGGTTCTTGGAACAGTTTGGGAATTTTTCAACTCTTTCTAACTGCCATAGTCAACATAATTCTGATGGCAATTTATGGAAGGTTTCATAAGCATTTTGGGATGAAGAGAGTGGGAGACAGACTACAAGACAGCTCTGTAGTTAGGACACTGAACTGGGATGCCGAGGACCAAGGTGAGGAGTAGTTCCTGACCTGCTGGCCATTCTGGGATGCCCACGTACTTCGATTTGTTTTGCTTGCACAAAATTTCAGTAGGTCTTAGTTTTGTCCTGATGTGGAGCAAAACGAATTACAAAACAAAATTCTTGTTTTCCAGCCAACCCTAGAAGTACTTCCAGTTGGCAAACGTTTTTATGGTGTTACCCATTTCCAAAGACTCTTAAATCCCCAGGATATGCTATTTCTGTCCTACTATGAACCATGCCATGCAAGCATCTAACTTGGGAGCATGTTTGCCTCACAATAGCCTCAAAGTGTGGTGGGTTTTTTTCCACTATCCCTTGTTTTGTTGCTCTTATTTTTCACTGGCATTTGGTGTGTCAAAGGCCTGATGAGGATCAGAGACAAAGGGTGAAAGATCAGTGATCACGGATAACTGGGGGCCCAAGCCTGCAAACCATGGAATGCTCTACAGACACAGTAAGATGTGGGTGACTGGATCCCCTCTGCCCTTACGTGTGCTTTTTAGTGGTTCCTGAAGTGCTGGGCAGTTTCAACCCATGGCCCGTTAGTACGGACTTCTGCCTCAACTCAGATATTTTCAGCAGGAGCTGCTGCTAGCGCCTGCGCTAGGGATCCACGACCGCTGGCGCTGGGAGGTGGCGGGGGGAGGCAGGGCACTCGCTGCTGTTCTTTCTCATTCTGTACTAATTAGCACAGAGAGTTCTGCTTTTGAGTTACAGAAGTCCAATTTAAATTCAGGCTATTATATTTTCTACTCCTATTGCATCTCAGAGAGTTCACCAAATTCATGGCTGTATAGTTAAGCAAAGTTGGTAATCTTTGAAAAACAAAAAAAGGCCAATGTTCGGAGCGTGAGCTTTGTGAAAAGGCATTTAAGCCTGTATGTTGTTGCTTTAGCGATGGGCTTTATTACGTATTGTAGCAACCTTAGGTACTTCCTAAACAGTAGTAGAGGTTGAGGACTGGAGGCAAACCACTACGAAGAACCAAGTGGAGAGAAGGGTTGAGGGAATCCAGTTGGGTTCTGTGGTTTGGGGTAGGTTTTTTGGTTTTAAACTCAAGTTTCAAAACAACTTTAAAATGTAAGCAGCTTGTAATTCTGTATCAATAATAGTTATAATGACATTTATTTACATGAAACCTATTGAAGTAGGAGGTTAAGACCTGGCAGACAATTTGAAATGTGTTGTTCCAGATTTCACAGGCATCATATAATACAAAACATGATAGCATATGAAGTGCCCAGACCATTAGTTTTTAATGGCCTAGAGGGAAACAAAAGGTCTCAAGTGTGTTTCGGTGACACACAGTATTACCAGTATTAAATCATGCGAATGGGGCCTTGTTTGAAATAGATAACGTGGACAGCGTCGCCATGTGAGGTATGAAAAGGCTGGGTAGTGCATTTGACCTGATAGGTGTGATAGAGCAATATGATTAGTGTTCTGACATGCTACTTTTATTTCATAAATATAAATGAGGGGGGGAACAGAAAAACTTGTCAGATATTTAAATATACTGCCAATATCCATATTCTAAGTGATACGGGCTGGTTTGTGTCAACAAGCCTTAAAATTTCTGTTTTCCAATAGATGTGTATTAAGGCCCCAAATAAACTTCTCCAGCTTTGGCATGCAGGTCTCTACAACATCACTTTTCATCAACAAGTCTTCAGTCATGTGAATTATTCAGTCTATCGGTCCTTTACCCTACTAGGGTTCTCTGAAGCTTTCTAGAACTGAAATTCCAAATGATGAGGAGCCACTTCGAGTCATGTATTTATATACAGGGCTTGTGTCTCCAAAGTGGTAACTAGCTGGTGTTTAAACTTGTCTTTTATTGATGAAACATTTGTTCAAAACCATGGAACAAGTGTTGTCCGGACCGGCGGGGCAGGCTTATGCCTGTCACCAGCGTTAGAGAGGACTTTCCCACCCTGTGGTTCTCCTTCATGTCATCTCTGCAGTCAGGAGGGTCTGGCCTCCTGCCCCAGACAAGATTCTTACCTGGGACAAAAGTACTGGTTATTTTCCAGTTTGGGTGTCTGGCATATTTTCCTGAGGTCAGCAGAGATGGCGTCATTTTAGAAGAGATTTGCTGAAGTCCCTGAGTGCTGGCTGGATGCAGCCAGCCTTTGGCAAAGCGGTGGTCCCTGGTCACTGAAGGGCTTGAAATCCCTCAGGATGGGCTGCACTAATTAACAGGTGCATCGGTTTTGTCATGATATTTCTTCACTCCCAATGTTCACGATATGAATAAATCCAAAGGTTTCAAAATATCTCTCTAGATCTGTTGGTGCGGTTTGGATAGATGCAACATATCTTCCTACTTGTTCAAACCGGTGGATGCGACATTCAGATGGATGAATTCTCTTCTGTTTTGCTTTAGTGGAAGAAGATCTTAAGTATATATATTTCACTGAAACTTTCTTGCCTTGATGCATAATCAGTTATCTACTGTAACTTAACCAAAAAACAAAAGTCTGGTTGCTTTGCCCACCAACAACCCCCCCCCAAGTCTATGTAATATTTTAATATGTTTTTTCATGTAATTTAATTCAGCAGTGTATTAAAGCTAATCTACCGCCTCTTATGCGGGGTTCCACAGCACTGATCTTATAGAGGTTACCTTGGAACAAAGCTGGTATCGCAACAGGAGAGGAAATATTCCTCGTGAACAGTTCTCCCTGGCAAATTTTTCAGCTTTTTGCATCCTTGACTGTAGTTAGCGATAAACCCCACTACACAAGCTCTGTGAGCTCTGAGGCGCTTGGAAGGAAGATGCAGCACCCCTTCACATTCAGCAGGCTCTGATGAAGGAGGAATACTGCTGGGGGCGAGGGGCAGAGGAGGGGGCCGAGGAAGGGGCTTCTCAAACAGTTACACCCCCCATGCTCTGCCACAAAACCTGCTGCAGAGCAGTGTGGAAGGGCTGGCATGGTGGGGTGAGTCGGTGGGGCGTGCCTGGGCTATTCAGGGGTGGGTTTTGTTTTGTGTTGTTTTTTTTAAAAAATGTTTGCAGGCCATAAAGTTCCAATTTTACTGTAAGTGGGATTTCTTCTGCAAGCACTTCCTTTTAAAAATTATTTTGGTTTTAGTAATTGTCCACATGTGCCTGCTGCTCCTGATGCAAATCTGCCCATCCAGGTCTCGTCAAGATGTGAAGATAAAAATGTCCTGAAACGGAGTATATTCAGGTGAGAGAGAGTTTTCTGTGAATCTCCTCACCCTAAAAATGTTATATTGAACTGGGGATAGGAGATTGCTGGGGAAAAGGGAAAACGTTGAGATGAGAACTGTCATAGAAAATAGGAAGCCTGGAGGCGGTAAGGGTCCGATTCATCACCTTCAATTTCAGGCAAGCTTGTGCTGCTCAAGAATTGTGTCCTGTGTTCACTCTTCCCTGAAATGACCGGGAGGGTAGCATTGCCCTGGTTAGGGGTAGGGCCTGTGAAGTCAGAACAACAGCGCTTGCGTGCATTTGCTGTTTTTCTTTCAGCTCTGCTGCTCTTCAGTTGTCCCATTGCATCAGCAGCAGCTGCTGTTCCTGCGGTGACGGACCACGTACTAGTGTGACTTCCTTTGCTGGATGCAAACAATCCCTCGGGATTTCCATGTAGACTATTGTGTCTCTATGGCAAGAGTACAAGGGTATAAAGTTAGAGATTCCTCGCAGCCTAAGTACAAAGGGAATAATCCAAACAAGGGTAAAAGTGGATTGGATTTAAAAACTGGCATGAGACAAAGAACATCTCTCACACCACCCCGCACCCCCAAATCCCTGAGCAAACCCAAGAAACCCTCCTACACACAAACAAGGTACTCGATGAGAATGAAGCTGCTGCCCTTTATACTGACTTCTTGGGTTTACAGTAGTGGGATACCGCGTTAGCCATGTAGGTCCTCATCAGTAATAAACCATGCACAGACTGTTTCACTGAGGTATTTGGAAAACAATCCTGTGATCTTTGTGCATCATCTCAGCCTGACGTTTTTGGTTAGATTTTGTCCAAACAAGAAATAAAGTTATTGATAGAGGTTGCCATCGGATTTATAAAGGTGAAGTCAGGTAGCACTTGGCAGCTGAATAACACACCAAAACTCTGTAGTAAGAAGCCACTTCATACCCTTATCTTGGTGACTAAGAGTGCCACAACCAAAACCACAGCCTGGTTGCAATTAATTTAGATATAATAATATATATAAAAATTAATTTTATTCTTTATGAGTTTCTAGAGTGCTCATGGGACACCCCCGGCTGACAGAGCTGCGGCTCTTCCTGGGGCAAATCCAGGTGGTCCCAAGGCTTTGTGCACCAGAGTTGCCGAACAGATCCCTTCTGGCTGAAGCCAGTGGTGTCGAGGACCTCTGCACAGTTTGGGGACAACCTGATTTACCCACACCTGCACGGCCAAAGCCCATTCGCTCTCCCTGTTCCTCTGTCTCTGGTGGAGACCGGCTTTTAGAGCTGATGCGGTTCTGTCACCTGCTCTAACGTGCTGCTGGGAGCTGCGTAAGGGGCGCAGGTGGGCTGCCTGCTTCCAGGGCATCCAGCCTGTGGGTGACCTTGAGCCACGCTGCTCCAGAAGAAACAGACCAGTAAAGCAAACCACGCGCGGTACGCAAGAACATCAGTGGGTGATCGGATGGGTTTCCACACACAGGGAACTCGTATGCCAGCAGTATCGGGGTCTCACTGAAATTATCTGTCCCAGTTACACCTGGCCACGCTGAGTATGTGTTTTTAAAGATTTCACCAGCCCTCTCCAGCATTCAGGTACCAACTGCAACGTTCTCGTCGTTGGGGAAGGGATGAGTTTGGCTCTATCGCCTGCTTGAGAGTAAGTTTACACAATTGGGTTTTCCAAAGGCTACGCGGTATAGAGGAAGGGTACATAGAGAGAAAGGCTATAGAGTAAATCCTGAGGCTCTGCTCCATTATTACACTGGAAGGGAGAAAGTACAGAACATTCTTCCTGCTGGACCCCTTTAACTCTTAATGAAAATGGAAAATTTTAGAATAAAAGCCTTTTCCTTTTATTTATGTAGTGAGATAAAAAGTAAGTTTGGGGATGTTACTAAAATAAATTGCTAACCATTTTTAATCATTAATATTTATTTAAAAACAGGATGGATGTTTTATTAAGAACTATTTTTTTGCAAGTATGTGCTGCAAACTTCTTTCTACAAACTTTGATTCTTGTTCTTGACAAGCATAGGAGATACTGTTTTCTTCATCACTTCTGTAAAATGTGAGCACCTGTGTTTCATAGATTTTTTTTTTACAGCTGAAGAATAGCCTTAACTACCTTAATTACATAATTCATACATGCCTTCCTTCAAACAAAAAAGGGGGCTGTAGTGAGGTGGGGCTTGGTCTCTTCTCCCACGTAACAAGCGATAGGAGGAGGGGAAACGGCCTCAAGCTGCATCAGGGGAGGTTTAGGTTGGATATCAGGAAACATTTCTTTATCGAAAGGGTTGTCAAGCACTGGCACAGGCTGCCCAGGGAAGTGGGGGAGTCACTGTCCCTGGGGGTATTTAAAAGCTGTGTAGATGTGGTGCTTGGGGATGTGGTTTAGGGGTGGGCTTGGCAGGGCTGGGTTAATGGTGGTGATCTTAAAGGTCTTTTCCAACCGAAGCGATTCTGTGATTCACTGGGCAAATAAAATTATTTGTAAGTCTTCAAAAGCAAAAAAGAAAACATGGATTTGGCAAGAACCGGTGTTATGTTTGTCTGATTTTTTTGTCAAATGAGCAGTAGCTAGATGTTGGTGAGGATTTTGTCATTCCTTCATGGCATTCCCACGAGCAAGCTAGGATCTATGTGAAAGTAACATAGGGCTTAACAGGTATTTGGCAAACTAGTCAGAGAGCGGTTACTAACTCTATGGTTTCAGAAGGGAAGGAGTTGCAAATTTTTCCTCTATTTTATTGCTTTAACACCCAAACCTGCTTTTTTTTTTTTTTTGATTAGAACTTGGTGTGTATTTTCTATTCACTTTCCATTACTTATTGTGCTGGTTCTGGCTGGGGTAGAGTTAATTTCCTTCATGGTAGCTAGTGTGGGGCTGTGGCTTGGGTTTGGGCTGGAAACAGTGTTGGTAACACAGGGATGTGTTAGTTATTGCTGAGCTGTGCTTGCACAGCCTCGAGGGCTGTTCTGCTCCTCACCCTGCCTGGCCAGCAAGGGGCTGGGGGGGCACAGGGAGCTGGGAGGGGCATGGCCCCCACTGACCCCAGCGATGTCCCACACCGTATGGCATTGAAGGAAGGGGGGGGACATTGGCAGGGATGGCGTTTGCTGTCCCCAGCCACTGTTGGGCGCGATGGAGTCCTGCTGCCCTGGGGATGGCTGAGCACCCCTGCCTGAGGGGAGGAGGGGAAGGGATTCCTTGGTTTGCTGTGCTTGTGTGCGCGGCTTTTGCTTTACCTGTTACGCTGTCTTTGTCTCAGCCCACGAGTTTTCTCACTTACCCTTCTGATTCTCTCCCCCGTCCTGCCGAGGGTGAGGAGAGCGAGGGGCTGCGTGGGGTTGAGTTGCTGGTTGGGGTTAGACCATGACTTTTATAAAGCCATTTATAAAAAAATTCATAAAGACATGTATGTATGTCTTGGTTAGACCAAGACATATTATAAAGGTGTATAATATGCTGCTGTGTTATATTTCAGTATGATATTACATATAGCTGTAGTGTTCAGTATGATATTGTATATACCTGTAGTGTTTGCTGTGAAATAGTCAATGTGTTGGACTCAACTGTAATAAGATGTTTTAATTCTCATTGCATTTAACTGATGATGGGGTGACATGGACGTCCTGAATATATTCTCTGGATATATTTGGATGACAATTTAAAAAAAAAGTGTAGAAAAGCAGCATTTCTTCTTTTTTTTTTTTTTTTGGTCTTACTTAATGACTACTTAATCCTAGACTACTTAGATTTCATCTTTGCCATATTCATATCTTGGTATAGGCTAATTAATTTTTGTTCTAAAAGCATTTAGCTAAGTGACTTTTTGCTTGTGAAAAAGTAATGCAAAAACACATATCAAGTAATATTTATTGGAGCACATTAGTTCAGATAAACACATAAGAAAATTACCAGAACAAACCCACAACACTGAAACAAACAGAAAACCATGCTGAGTGTGGTTTACTGGATTGTGAGGTGGGTGTTTTTAAGCTGGCAGCTCTTGTCCTTTGGGTCAGCACTGAGCGAAGAACGGTGCTCTCAGAGGAGAGGAAGGTAAGAGAAGACCACACGCCTCTGCAGCCGGGCGGACAAGGGGGCGCTGGGGCTTTTGCCCCTCTACCCAGGTAATTTCCCTCTGGTCTATGTCTGAGTGCACGTGTAGCTGGAAAGGAAGGCGGTGGTACTCCTCTCACTGCATGGGTTTTGTGGTGTTCTCTTCCTTTCTTGCTCCCTGGAAGGCACCGCTCGTGGATGCACTTTCATACCGGAGTACACGAGCCCTCAGCGGCTCCACGCTCTTCCCTGGGAGCTGGAATAGCATCTTCAGCTGCAGAGGGAATCAAGCTTCCTCACTTCCCAGGTGAAGGTTTCCATCACTGATTCTGTTTCTACACAGCTGGGCGCTCCTCCTCTGGGATACTTTAAAAGAATTTAGTTAGATCTGCTTAATTTTCAAAAGCAGGTTACGAAGGAGGATCTGGATCACCAGTCAGCGGGGGGATGCCTCGCTGTGGTGCCGAAGCTCCGAGGGATGGAGCGGGAGCGTCAGCACGTCCGTGCGCTCAGCGTTTACTGTCGGCAAGTTTTCGTTCAGGTTATTGGGGTCTCCATTTCATGGCCTGAGACTCTTAATTAAACTGAGTCCTAAATTAATTTTCTAATGTTAGCAGCAAGGCATGGGAATGCATTTGAAATCCCAGGACCTTGTCGAAACTCCTTGACTCTAACTGCCTCGGAAAAGGCATTTGGAACAACACCGGCTCAAATGGTGCGTGGAGGCAGCCTGGCGAGCGAGCCAGAGCGGAGGCTCCGCCGCCACCCTACAGCAGGGACATGTCAGGGGTTAGGAGCTAGTAACGACCTGGTAGATATGGCCCGTGTTGTAACCCTGACTAAATACTTAAGGAAAATTACACCAATAAGATCAACAGGCAGTGATAATTTTTTTTTTTGAGGTATTTTGATACAATTATGGAACCTCTGCCAGCGCGTTTTGAAATATCAGGTAGAACAAGGTAGGCTGCAAAAGGCTGGTTTGACAAATGTCACTAACTTCAGTATTCAGAAAACTGGAAATTACTGCTGGGAAATTACTGTCGAGGGAAGTCTAAAAGGCTTAATGGAGATGTCATAATAATAGTAAAGTATTACATGGCAGTAATAAAAATCTAGAGATGCACCTAACAATGTGTGGGAAACGGGGTTATTGCTAGTGTTTTTACTTTAAAACAAATACAGAGAAATGGAGCATGTGCAACACCTTCCCAAAGAAAACTTAGGCTACATGGCCTGCTCCTCTAACGCTTTTAGAATAGACTTGATTACATCTCGATTCAAGATTAGTTGATTTTGATGGGGATACCCCTAAGTACTACTGAGGCCGCTGGGTTAGAGCGGCACAATGGCTTTAAAAAGCGTCACGTTGGTTTGTGGTGTCCGAGAGAGCTTTTGGGCTGCGGGTGCTATCCGGGCTGTGAGGGGAGGGCTGTGCGTGAGGGTCTCGCCCTGGCACAGGCCATAACCAGATAGTGCAGGAAGGCTGGAGGCAATTCAGAATTCTTGCTGTCCGTGGAGCATTTGGCATAGCCCGATGATGATGATGGGAAAGATGCCCAAAACCACTAAGAGGTAGTGGGGGGGAGGGGTAGTGGGGGGGTGTGTGGATTAAAACCTGCGCTGAAGTCGTGTTTTGGGGTAGTTCTGTGCGCAGCTGCAGTTACAGCTTCCCCAAGGCTGTCCCGCTGAACCCCGGAGCCCCGACAGCCGAGCCCCGAGACGGCGCCTAGTCCTGCACGGCCCCGGCTCCGCTGCAGCCCAGCTCGGCGGGGGTCCGGAGCGGGGCCCGGGGCTGCCGGCGGCCCCTCGCCCCTCCCGGAGAACGGGGCGGGGGGGGCGGGCCTGGCGCTGTCCTGCCTCCGCCCTGCCTCCCCCCGCCGCGGGGCTCACCCTGAGCCCCCCCGGGGCCCGGCCCTGCCCGGGCGGGGCAGGTGAGCGCGGGCGGGCGGGGCCGGGCGGGGCCCCTCCCCGCACCGCTATAGCTGCCGCCGGCGGCGGCGCGGGCGGCTGCGGGGGAGCCGAGCGGCGGGGGGGGCGGCGGCGGGAGCACGGTCCGGCCCCGGCGCCGGTGCCCGGCCATGTGGCGGGGGCCCCGCTCGGCGCTGCGGGCGGCGCTGCCGCTGCTGGGCGCCGCCGTCTCGCTGTGCGCAGGTAGGGCGGGAGCCGCGGGGGGGTGCGGGGGTGGGGGGCGCCTGGCCCGCCGCGCCGAGCACCGCGACACCCCCCTTCCCGTGCCCGCGACCCCCCGGCGCTCCGGCAGCCGTGCCCCCGCCCGGCCGGGGTCAGCCTTGTTTCTCGGGAGGTTAAGGAGCTTAATGCATTTAATTATGATCCACCTGTATACACCAGAAATAGGTCAGCTGGGGCTTACGGGGAATCACCGGCCCGAAGCTGGCTCCAGCCGCGCCGCCTGGGCACCCCGCTCTCCCAAGTTCTCGATCCGCTGGGTTCTAACAAGCCATACCTGGCAGGTCTCGCCCGAGGGTGTTTTAGCCTGCGCCTAAAGCTCTGCTCAGCCTCTCCTTGGTGCTCAGAGGCAGCTCTTCAGGCTGAGCGCCGTCAGTCCTGGTCCGAGGTCCCTGTGTCCGCCCGTGCTGGGTGTCGCGGGGGGCCGTCCCGGGCAGCGTGTCCCCTTCCCGTCCCGTCGCACCGTGGTGGGACGGAGTTCACAACCCGCTGGAGGGCTTTGGGCGGGGGTCTCCAACAGGCGGTGTCTAGGTTCTTCCGATACAGGTTCTTCTCTTGCACGGCAGGTGGTATGAAATGTTCATTTTCATCGACCTTTCCTTTAAAAACAAAACCTATGCTCTCAAATAATGCTCCGAAAACCAGCAGTTATCTTTAAGGTAAAGTAAGGCAGCGTAGAACAGAACATTTTAAAATTTTTTATTAGGTTTACTCCAATTTACTTTTCTCTCAACGTTCTCACCATGGGCGTTTCTCGGTGTGATGCTCGTTATGCTCTTGCAGAGGGGGGTGGTCACAGCCCCAAGCTGAAGGGCTGTGCCCGCTCCTGCATCACAGTGCCCGTGTAACCCCTTCTTTGGGGAAAGGAGGAGCAGCAAAGCTCAGCTGCCGATGATTGAAGTAGTTCTGTGTAGTGTGATACATCTTTGTTACCTTCAAGGGGTGTAAAACCTGATCTGTCCGAGCTCTTCTCTTTGTTTGTCTGGTTTGTTTTTATTCAAGTTTGGAAGTGAACCACAGGAACGGGCAACCCCGTGCTACTCTTGTTTTTCCCTGGTATGCTTGAATGGAATCGAGGCGTCGCCAGCGCTGTGGCCGTTACCGCTTCCCTCTGGAGACCAATACGCTAACGAATCTCACTGGCTTTGATC
The DNA here is from genome assembly GCF_949628215.1 of Phalacrocorax aristotelis. Classification (NCBI taxonomy): domain Eukaryota; kingdom Metazoa; phylum Chordata; class Aves; order Suliformes; family Phalacrocoracidae; genus Phalacrocorax; species Phalacrocorax aristotelis. Next base: position 761,373 of record NC_134280.1, read on the forward strand.
TCGCTTATATAAAACAGTCTTGCGCTGCTTTGTTCTCTGGAGTTGCAATAGTATTGTCCTCTGGTTTTCTTACCTCCTTAGTTATCTTTTTGGAGCCGGGATCAGGTATGGCGCGTGTGCGTACGGTCCGGGAAGGGCAGGTGTTCTCTTCACCCTTTCAGCTCTCTACGGGCAGCACCAAGGGGTGTTACATGTACCTAGAAAGGGTCTTCAGGTCTCGAGCAGCGGTTACTCTTGAGCATCAGGTGTTTAGCTGTGCATCTGCTCGATTAACTCTACATCTGCTCATACTCCACTGCAAACCTCTCTGATCGAGGTATGTGACTAAGGACACTCAGGTAACCCACCCCCCCCCCGCCTTCTCTCTCATGCAAGTTTGAAGATGCTGAGCAGTGGAGGTCTCCCATTGTGCCCCAGTATTCAGGAATATTTATAGGGTTAAGAGGAAAAGTATTTTGCTGCTGACATGGTGATGGTCCTACTGCTTCCTACCTGCTTTCCTCCTGTGGGCTTCTCCAAACCGCTGCCCCCCACCCCCTCGGCTCTTATCACCTTTCTTCTACATCGCCTCCATCTTGTTGTATCAGATGCTTTGCCTACTCTTCTATACTCTTCACAGCATTATTTCGGGGGAAGTAACGAGTACTCAGTGTGCTGTAGGGTTTCTGAATAAACAGGAGTTAAGGGTGTGGATTGCAGCAAGGAAAAGCATTGCTCTCCCAGGTGGTGGCACATGAGCCGCTCCTGGCGCTCAGCACTGAATTGTCTTGCGTTGCATTTCCTAAGAGAGCCTATAGACAAATTCTGAGTTTGTGACAGTTTGTTTCCCACCTGAATGCATTTTAATCTTCCAAAAAGCAAGCCACAAAACCCATAAGCTATCCCTGATGCGTGGCAAAGATGCCTGTATGTCCAGTAAAACAGGTAGGTGTGAAATGGATCTCCACCGTAACTGTGGGAGTGCCATTAGTCTGTGCAGCTCAAAGTGGAGAGCACACGCACGAGCAGCTGCTGTGTACAGCCAGGTGGTATAAACTTACTGTTTAAAAATGAGGAGCAAAATAGATTGCTGTTGGAAACTGCTACATAAGGATAAATGCATGAAATAGCATGAAATTGGGCTCTTGCCTCATGAGTAGTGCCGTATTCAAACAACTTTGCTGTCTTGTCTTTTCCATACTGTAAAATATCCTTGTATTGAGTTATAAAAAGCTGCTGAAAATGCCCTGTGAATCTTAAGTCTGAATTTTTAGCACACTGTGTATTCCAGTGTTTCCTATAGAATGTAAACTTGGACTAAAAGTCTGAGGTACGTAACGGGCGCGGGGATGGCGGCTGCCTGCACGCAAAGCTGTGGGACAGCCACTGCCCATCCATGTAAGCGTGTTGCTGACAGGTCCAGGGAGCTCATTCTGCAAAAAGCATCTTTGTTCCAGCTTAATAATTTGATTTGCCTAGTCCTTATTAACTGGTAATGTTGAATAGCCTACGTATTGTCAAGCACCAAAAATAGTACGTCCTTGGAAAGTACCACCGCAATAGCAAAGCAGTTGCGCTTCACGAAACAATTTAATTCACTGCTGTGTTACAAATTATCAGTACGATGCTATCTTCTCATTTCTGTGGGTCACTGAAGCTCCGTTTTCCCAGCTTTTAGTAAAAGCTTTAATAATACAATGTGGATAAGAACTATAAGCACTTAATGGCCTGACTGCATGAGCTACCGGGGTGTCTGCCAATAATTCGCTCAGATGAAAGACTGTGTGAGGGGTGAGTGGGTGTAATTTAATTCTGCTTTTTTTGGAGTAGTTTCTAGATCCTTACCAGTTGCTTGCAAATGATTATTCTGGGCTTTAAACTGGCCAGGGTATCGTGACGCTTCTGAAGAGCACCGCTGGAATGAGAGTTGCCCTCCGTGCGTGCTGCGGTGCAGCACAGCCGTCCCTCCCTTGGGGTGAGCCTGTTGCTCCAGCGGCTTTGCGTCGGAGCGCCGGCCGACGCCTGTCTTGAGTTCTGGGGTACGGCTCTGAGATGTCAGAGGTTTCGGCAACGTCCCCTAGAGAAAGGGGTTGCGGACATTGTGCCCCTCAGAGCTGTGGTCCATTACCACATTTTTCTCTCTATCAGCTGCTGGGAGGGAGAGGCTCAGGGCTTTTTTCCATGCTTATTTTATAGGCTAGAAATTCAGTTTCTGCCTGGCTGTGAAGGTTCTGATAACCTGGCAATTAATGGAACTGCAACATGAAAGTGGGCAGCGAGCAGTTGACGGGGAAGAGTTATTTAGCTAATAACTCCATCCCAGTTCAAAAATGCCATTTCCTCTCTTTACCTCAAGTGCTGTTAGGCTCTGAATTACCCTGGATTGTCAGTAGCTATCATGCAGAGAACAAAGTCCTAATTGAAGCCCAAGTCAGATGCTTACATTCAGATGCTGTGAATACCTGCTGAGGGGGGGATTGCCCCGCCACTTCGGACTCATGTAGATGAGTCTGGCCGTTAACGTGCAAGTCCCTTCGATGGAGGTTGGCAGGTTTTGTTGCTCTAGCACACATCCTGCCCTGTCCTGAGCGCTTTCAGCGATGCTGCAATCCTGGTGTCCCACAGCGTGGGAGAATTCTTCTGTTGCCTTAGTGCTGAAGTGATGGACGTTCCCCGGCTGTGCTTCTGCCCGTGCCAGCTGTCACTCAGATGCAGCTACGTTTCACTGCTGGTGTAGCCTCAGGAATGTTTTTTTCCAGAATAAGTGGTCTTTGCAAGTTGTTTTTCTTACAGAAGAGAATAGTTCAGTTGAAAGGGACCTATGATGACCACCTAGTCCCACTGCCGGTGTGCAATTGGCATTTTGTCTTCCTGTTCTTGGTTCATCTTAAGTTTGGTGCTGGCAAAAATAAACAAAGAGCATTAAAAAGTTAATGTGTTCTTGATTCCAAGTTTACCAGGAAGCTGATCCTGGGGGATCGAAGCAGTGTTGCAGAACTCGTGTCCCCCTCACTCCTCCAGCAGTACGTGTTTTCAGTCTGACTTACAGTGGGGCAAAACCAGCGACAGTTAAGTAGAAGGGGATGTTTTTGTTTGACAAGTGGTGTTTTGAAATACTTTGTTCTTAATACAGTAATCCTAACCCGGTCAGATTTTCATCTTCAAAGCCAAATTTCATTCTTCAGTAGTACCTACTCTTTCTGAAGAAGGCTACATTTAACTGGAGGGGAACTGTGTGGCAATGGAGAAGACAGCTGGTGTGGTTTCCTGGATGTAGGATACCTTGTTTTCAGGCGTTGGCTGTATTCAGCTTTCAGTGCTAGGGATTCTTTTTTATGCAGGCCATTTCTGATTCGGAGTCAGTAAATGCTGACTGTCAGCACCGTGTTATCATCGCCACCCCCTCCCCATGGAATTTGTACCCTACGCTGGGTCCTCCATCAGCGCCTTCCCGACCGAGACCAGCAGATTCTTCCTCAGCTTTATGTATATGCTCTATTTCACAAAATTCTTGCATGCATAGCAATTTGCCGCATTGCTTACCTTTCCTAAAGCACAGCTTTTCAAAGGATACCCTGCCTATTTGAAGCTAATGAGAAATCTGCAAATGTCCTTTGACAGCTTATTCCAACAAACATAATTTCACTGGGTTTTGTTGCCCTTTCCCTGCTCAGTTAATATTAATTCAATACTGGTTTTTCGTCATGGTTGCTGAGCTTTTCTAGAACAGGGGTTTTGAGTACCTGGTAACCTGCCTCCAAAATTAAGGTCCTTTTTGTACACATTAATAAAATAACTTCCCAGTATTTTTAAGAAATGAAAGCACTGGAACTATTTAAAGTCTCTCATTCTAAGACATTTTCTTCAGTTCTGGGACAATTACTTTTTCTTCTCTGCAGCTTCCTAGTTTTTGGCTGGTTTGGTATCAGTCCTTTTTGCACTATACCTGCATAGTGAGCCTTTAATCTATAATTACTCCAGCTATTTTTTTGCAGAGCCCTCTCCAGAGAGGGAACTTCTCCATATTTTTCATAGTAGTCAAAAAATAAAATTTTTCGAGACCTGTCATTGCTCAAGGTTCTGGATTCCTCTTCTGAAGAAATGTGTTACAACGGAACGAATTTGAGAGCTGATATTTGCAAGTTAATTCTCCTCCCCTCCTGCTTAGCTGCACTCGTGGCTGTGTGCAGGAGGCAGAAGGGTGGTCTCAGCAGCCCACACCACCGCTGCCCCTCCGGCAGAGGCTTGAGTAGGAGGGTGGGATGCAGTGCAAGTTCAGAAGGCACTTTCCGAACTCTCCCAGCTCTCGGCAGCTTGCACGTGAAGGGCTCTCGGTCAGAAGGCGTATTTATGTCATTAGGCACAGCGGTTTCTATAAATCTCTAGTACCTAAAGGTGGATTTGTCCGATGACACTTTGAACACACTGATGCTTTATCCTAAGCGGTGGCAACAGTGTCGACGCCGAATGCTGCTGGGAAGGTGGCAAGGCAGCACGAGACGGAGGAGTGCTTCCTCTGGGTTACTGTGAATTTGCTGCCCGTAATGTCTGTGCTGCCCGAGAAACCTCAGGTCAATGGGAAATGGAGAGTAGCAGATCCCATTTGCCTTCTCAGTATGATCTATGGTTTTGTTATAAAACTTTCATATCTCCCCAAAATTGCCTTTGCTGTGGAAGAGCCCAGTTTCTTAATATGTCCGGCCCCCCGTGCCCTCCGTCCTGTAACTCTTCCCACTTCCCGTGCCCTCTTGAATGGGGTGACGGGAACCAATCCCAAGGGGCAGAACGGGGTGTTGGATCTCCTCCTGGTTGTGCTCCCCTCCGTGAGCCGAGCTGATGCTCTCCCGAGCTCCCCGGAGGGGCGCAGCGCTCTGTTCCGAGGGGCGATAGCTGACATCGGGCTGGTTACTGCACGTACGCAGCTGAAGTTGGTTTTTTTCCTCCTGTATGATTTTGCTCTCTTCTGGCTTATGATCCCTCAGCACGGCGAGATTCCTTTGCGATGCGCTGAAGTCACGTCTGCTTTCTCCCTCCTCAGCAAACCTTCCTGTGTTGTTATCCATCCCCTTTCCAGATCCCTGCAGCACCCAACGCAGAATGAGTATACAGGTTGGGGATGGAGATGTCCTGGGTGCTCAGCTGGGTGCACAGCTTCCCACTGTGATTAAAGGCAATTAATTGCTGTAAGGCCACTTAGGTATTTGCTTTCCAATTTAATTTTGAGATGCCCCACTGCCCTGTAGTCACAAGAAGAAACTGCTAGCTATTGTGGGTAGCGCTGGATTATGACTTAATGGAGGATTCATGCCTTGTTAAGCTGTATAGTAAAAAGTCTGTGTTGAAATGTAGAACATTGTGTTCTTCATAGGAAACAGCAGGTGTGGCTTTTTTTCTTCACAGTTCTTAGTCTACTCTTTTAGTCCCACACTATTAGATGGCTTACGTCCATTATATGCCCAATTTTTTCCATTTAACTTTTGAGGTTGCGCTATCTCTATCTACTTGTTAAAGCTGGTATCTAAACTCACATTTTTCCATATGTTCATGTGAAGTATCATCCTTGTTCCTTAGTTATCTAGTGATTCACGTATTCGAAGCTGACACTTCAGGAAAAACTAATGAAAGTATTAAAAAAAAAAAACCTTCTGTTGTGCATCTTTGTGTTGATTTGTTGTGAATCGGCTGCTGGTTCACGTCTTCCTGCTACGTAAGTTAATTGCACGGTGTGCTTACCTGTACTGTGCGTTTTCTTATGGTTGCATTGAAAACTAAAAAGAAAGAAACGTTGCTTTTTATGCAAGTCATGTCAGTTATTTTCTGCTCTGAAGAGCAAGTCATTCTGTCCTTGATTCATAGTGAGTCTTATCCAAGAAATTGGTATATGGGCTCAACTGCTATTGCAATAACAGCAGAAAAAAACTTCTTGAATGGTACTTACGTCTTAAAAATGCTAAAACCGGGAACACCTGTTCCTTGTGGTCTCTATATCTAAAAGTTGCTTTCCTTGTGTCTCTGACAACTTGTGAATCAACTTCCTGGTTGGCTGTTAGTTTCTCCTGTTGTTCACTTGGGTCTTGCCAAGTGCCGCGCTCCTCTTGGAAGGCAAGAGCGACTGCACGCCTCTGCCGTGCAATAGGTCCTGCAAACTGCCGTCCCTACTGACGGGAGCCCACGGTGTGTCCGCTCCCGCTCTGCCCCCGGCCCTGCCTTGGGCTGGGCAGTGGTCTCGGCAGGACAACGTGCTCGTGATCCTTACGGGGGTGCAGCATCTGCGGGGGGTGCGGTGCTTTGGGGAGACTCGGGACAAATTTGTTAACAACTGCCGGAGAATTACGTGCTCAGAGAGCTGTAACCATTAGTAACCAAGTTTGGATGCCTCGCATAGCGCTCTGAGGCTGTGGCATATTTCAGTTGTTCACTTTCTCCTAATTTCTCAACCAGAGAATGCAACATTTTAAGGGAAATGTTGTGCTTGAGTAAATAAAGGAGTCATGTTCGTTACTGGATTAGAGAGTGTCTTATTTTGAAACTCTTGGAGTACATTTGCCTCCTGCTTCTTTGATCCTTTTCCCTTTAACTCCTTCACAACCACCTTATTCCGCTTCCGTGGCGGTGAAAGTCCCGACTTTCCCCCGTGACACACGTCACCGGTAACGCAGCCAGGACCGCCCCTGGGAGCAGAGCTGGAGAAGTGCGGCGTCCCTTCCCCATGCAGGGAATAAGCATTTCTTGCTGCATGTAAGACCTTGCAGAATTTCAGTCAGTATTTGCAAATTCCTCCTCTTCCTTCGTGCCATAGAATGCCTACTTGGGAGGGGAAGCGCGGCTCAAAGGTGGTGTTGGTTTGAGCAGTGTGAGAGACATTCAACATCATGCTGTTATCCCTCCGGCCTGTAAATGGGGGGAACATCTTGCCAGCTTCTCTGAGACAGCGATGGAGTCAAATTAGAGCATAAACTGTGCAGATGTGTAATGTGAAAGCTTGAAATACATTGCTAGGTTGCAGACCTGGATATGGACAATTTTTTCCATAAAAAGGGAAGGATAATAGAGGAAGTTGTCGTGAATAAACTGGAGCAGCACTGGGACACGTCTGGTGGATAATTTGCAAATTCTGGCGAGTCCCCCGTCCCTGAGGGTGTCAGCGGGGATGGTGATTCAGGCTCGGCAGAGCTCACGTGGTTGTACAAGCGCCTGCAAGGAGCTATGTGCATGGCACGGTACGGGGGTGCGATGCTGGGTGGGAGCTGAGAGCTGACATCACCTACCTACTTGTGACCTACTTGTCACCTGCCCCTGTTCAGCCGGACCGGGAGCAGGAAGAGCATGGGGCTTCCCAAGGGCATGTTCAGAAGGGCCCAGGCCCCTCTTCTCCCAATTCCACTGAGGCGAGGCAGCTGGAATAGCATGGGTGCAGGGAAGTTGCACTTTTAGGGTTATATTTTAAGAGCATCTTTCTGTTCTTTTAGCAAAGGATTCTTGATGTACATAAATGTTCTTGGAAACAAGGTCAAGTATTTGTATCTGTTTTGAGTATTCTATCCTTTTTTCTATGTGAGAAATTGGCTGGTAAGCTGGGGAGCCTTGGGCTTCTGTTGTAGAATTATATTTAAAAGTGGTCTATGTAAATGCTCTGTGAAGAGTCTCATCTTGCTCACAACTCCAGCTATGATCTCGTCTTTGAAGAGAGTTAGCTGCGATGTTTGTCTGGTTTGGGTTGTTTTGGTTTTGTTTTGCATTTTTTTTTCCCCCCGCATAAGGGCTTGAAATTTGGCAGCATTTAACCTTGTGTGAGCGATGGCAGCAGACACAACGCTAGGAAAATCTGAAATATGAGGCTGAAGGGGGAGGGAGGGCTGACTCCACCTCTCGGTAGGACCCCTTGGAGTCTCGTTAGCGGCAGAGATGTGCGAAGTCTTCATTCTTGCCGACCAGCGTGTTACTCCCAGCTCTCCCGGTGTTGCCCATCTGAATTCAGCCTAAATTTGTTCCAGCCCAGAGTCTCAGTTTAGGAAGACTTGGCTGGAGCAGCTGATCCTGGACGGAGGCTAACGCAGGACTGTCGGATGAAAAAGAGCAAAGAAACCTCTGCCTGGTCCTGCCAGCACGGTGCTTCCCCTGCCCCGGTGCTGACCGCTGCCGCCGAGCAGGGGGAGGATGAAGCCTTGGCCGAGAGGTGGGGGAAGAGCCTGATGGAGCCAGGATGGAGAGGCTGTGGGGGCCAACGCTGCAGCTGGCAGCGCCATGGGAAAGAAAGCGGGACCGAGAGCGGGGGAGTAAAGAAGGGACCGGGAGAGGGTGAAGGAGGAGGCGAGTGGACTGGGAGGACGTGTCAGCGACACTCCGGGGGCTGGCACGCCATACGCAGCGAGTGCGAGCCACCGCGGGGGCGGTCGGAGGGTGCAGCGGAGGGGAGCGGCAGGTGCTCCGGGGCAGAGCTCCTGGGGCTAGGTGGCAGTGGGAGTCTGGAGCTGCCGAACGATGAGGGGATGGGAACTAGGATGGGGTGGCAGTCAGGACCGGAACGGGACAGCTGGAAGGAGATGGGCTGAGGAGCACAGGCTGAAGGCTTCGTACCTGCTGGGGCAGTGGTTCTCAGCTTTCTTTTTAGAGGAGTGTTGAAAACAGGCAACAGTTCAAGCCTGGTAGGACAAACATTCATTAGAAAGTTTTTAGGATGTAATGCTTTTGGGTGTGGACAAGTTTTTCTTCATGTGCTCTTCTGCCTCGTCCAAACTGAACGTGGTGTTCCCATCAGAGGTTTGTGTGCCTGTCTCACATGACTGCTGTGAGCTCAGTGTTTCCGAACGAGAAGGGGGAATGCTTGTCAAGCCCTCTTGGTCTCCAGGACTTTCTAGTCTCCAGTGGGCATAAAATTCCCTGGAAATATTGAGTTCAACATGCTTCTTTACCCACTCCTCCCAGCTTGTTGTCTGGTAGCCAAATGCTTTTGCTTTCAGAAGCAATAACAACACGGTTCTACTGAGATTTTTGACCCTGTATGTTTTTGTTTTTATTCTTCTTTGCATAATGGGTTCTCGCAGACCAGTTCTGTGGGGAACAGGGCTGATTTCTGTAGGTCTGTGACCTTGCAGTCGTGGGCAGTGGATTGGACGAGTCCATTTCAAGCAACCTATTCAGAACCAACAGGAAAAATGGGGTTAGAATCTTTCTATCAGTGATGTAGAAAGAAAAAAGGATATCCAGCAAAGTAAAATGGTCCCTGAATGCAACAGTAGAAAATACCAGTCTTCACGTGGTGGCAGCCCTTGCTTTCCCCGCCAAGCGAGCCAGCCGTCAGACTTTGCTGCTGGCATGGCTTCCAGCCGGCGCAGGTTACAGGTAGGCGCGAGGTGGTGCAAGGCCCTTTCGTCCTGGAAATAAGTGACTCCCTTAGCTTGGTCAACGTGAGGGTCCAGAGCCTATGAGGCTCCTCTGCCATCCTGCTCTCACCTGTGTTCACGGTGCCCAGAGTAATACCCTTGGAGCTGTTCAGGACTTGCAGTGACGGTTTTGATCAGCTCCCTTCTCAAGCCATCTGCAAAATACCCGGATATGGATAAAAGTGTCAGTTACCTACTGTGGACAATGTCATAAAGACCATTTCCCATTTTATTTTTAGACCATGAGAAGGGGCAGAAAAACCAGCATAATGCTGCGTCTGAACCACTGAAGACACTTGTGCCAGTCTTATATTCATTTCCTCAAGTAATGCTTTTATTTTGCAGTATTGGTGATGATGCGTCTGTTTTTCTTCTGCTAAATCTCTTATTTATTTGGAGCTGATGAGTCTTGCTCCTGGCATCTCTTCTAACACTACAGTAATGTCTTTAAGGAAAAGATTCACCTGCTCTGGTGCTGGGTGATTGATTGTGCTCGCTCCCCGTCCCGAGAGAAAGCTGAAGCAGACAGACAGTGATATGGTTCCTCGCGTACCCTGCATCCAGGATAAACACGAACATATGGTGCCAAGGAAGTTTGTTGCGGGCCTGAGCGGAAGATAAACACTACAAGCTGTTATTTCAGAAGGGTAGCACAGGATGAAGACTGTTGTAAGAAAACAAATAGTGTCACAGAAACAGAAATCAGATTTGCGCTGACGTCTGTCAGGACTTTGCTGCTCCGGAGCCTCTGAGATGGGCCCCTGCTACTCCTGCCACGTGGCGAGTGCTGCTGCAGCCGTCGGTCACTGCACCTTCCCCCTCCACCCGTTCCTGAAGAAACAGAATGGATTTATGGATAAAATAACTTTTTTTTTTTTATGCCCTAGCTCCCATAAGAAGAGCAACGTTCAATCCTGCAGAGTTACAACTGACCTGGAAAGGTGTACAGAATGCATTTTGGGGGGCCTGCAGTCGGATAAGAACTGTCAAAAGCTGAAGAGATCAAGTCTCTGTACTGTAAAATGTGTGGTTTGTTTACAGAAACAATTGTATAACATGCAGTTAAGGAAGCGTTTCCTGTAGAAATTGCTTTCAGCCCAAGGTTAAGATGTCCTGGTTATTGTACCACTGCTAAGATGGGCTCCTAAACTTGGCATGAAGCGCGGAAAAATTGTTTGTTATGATGCAGATGAAGAAAACAAATGAAGGCAAAAAATTTCATTGTTGGCATCACTGAGATTATGTGGCTTTGGTTTCCTCCTCCTCTTCCAAGGAAGAGTCAATAAAGCCTGGAAAATGTAGTAGTTATCAAACGTGTTTCTATTTGATTTGGTGAAACATGAAGATACGGTTAAAAACATGCAAAGCTTAGCAGCCATCAGACTTTTGCACCTGAAGAAATTGGGCAGCTGTTTTGTGTGCCTGAAAAACGTGCATCATCTCAGAAGACGTGGGGAGGGAGGGTCCGTAGTTACTGCCCGTGTCTGTCTGTAGGGCGTCGGTGGTGCGTGCCGGGGCTTTGCACCTTTGCACCTTTGCCGGCGCTTCCCCGGACCTGCTGCTCTGGCCCCGTCGGCTCTGGCGAGGCGCGTGTTGCTGGCGCAGGCGAGGGCGGCTGCGCTCCGGGAGGTCAGCGCAGCTGCCTGACCGGCGGCTGTTGGTGTTACCGAGAGTTCAGTTCGTAACAAACATCGCTCTGCCTAAATGCACGTCTCGAAGTGGAGCACGTGCCTGCGTGTCTGTCCTGGGTGTCGTCGGAGGTGTGAGTCCATAGGAGCTGGGAACAACATAAACCTGAAGACTTGAACCTCCCTCTCCCCACCTAGGGAAAAGGCAGCTTGCACAGAAACTTCTTCTTGGGGTGGTCGGTCTTCTCCACCACACAAGAGAGATGCTGTACACTTTCTTGTGACCAAGGACCACCTGGTTTAAAAACTTGTCATCTGTGGGTGCTGGGGACCTGTGCTGTTGGGGTCGGCTCCCTCCTGCAGCCCAGGAGGCTGTTCACGGGCACGGGTGACAACCCCGGCACGGGACCTGCACCGGAGCTCCCGCGGGGCGCTTTTGGTGGACTTGCTAGCCTCGGCCGACTGGCAAGACAAACGGGCACGGTTGCTGTGAGGGGGGTCTGTCTTCCTGGGGTCTTCTCATGAAAGCTGGAAATCTCTTTTTCAGGTCTGAAGTGCGTGTGCCAGCTGTGCGAGCACACCAACTTCACCTGCCAGACGGAGGGTGCCTGCTGGGCTTCGGTCATGCTGACCAACGGGCGGGAGGAGGTGATCAAGTCCTGCGTCTCCCTCCCGGAGCTGAACGCGCAGGTCTTCTGCCACAGTTCCAAGAACATCACAAAGACCGAGTGCTGCTACACCGACTTCTGCAACAACATCACCCTCCGCCTGCCCATCGGTAAGTGTCGTCTGCGTGGAGAATGCTGTTCAAACGCTTGTGTGATGGCTTGAGAGTGTGGAAATGCTGTGCAGAGGACGTGACCGTGGGAGCCAGCTGATGGGGCTTTTAAAGGCTGTCTGTAAAACAGTGGCTATGTTTTTCCCAGCTTGTTTCAGACAGGGGAATCTAAACTGCAACTCTGTTTAGGAAATGCAAGAAATTAACTTTTCCTCAAAGATATTCCAAACGTCATCTTTGATATCCCCTGAGGCATTAACCATAAGATGAAAAGAAGTGTCTGAAGGAAAAAGGCTTGTAACCTCACAGGTTTTATGGGCTGGAATTTCTTAAGGAAGTTTGTGATTTGAATTGGCATTGGTCTAGATGTTAGGAAAATAATATCTGATGTACTGGGGACCTTCCATGGGGCATGGATCAGCAGCTGTGAATCAGTAATTGTGAGGAGCTGAGAGCTGTTAACTGGTGCATCACAAGGAAATCATGAAGACCTTGCACTGGCTGAAGTTTTACAGTCTCAAACATCTCTGTGCACAATTTAAAAGACCTGCTTTAGATGGCTTGGGAAAGAATTTAGACAAGAGAGGTTTGAAAAGAAGATGGGTAGTTGCAGGTGCTGGCTGTGAAGTGTATAAGGAAAACGCACCCCTGTGTTTTCGGACCAAGGGGTGCCTGGGTTGGCAGCGAGGCTTGACCTATGGTGGGTGGTCCCCCCGCACGCGGGGAGCCCCTCTCCTTGTTGTCCTCCGGTCCGTGTCACCGGGTGCCATGTCTTGGTGATGTGGATCGAGCGGTTACTGGCGGTTACGTTCGCGCGCCTGTGCGTTGGAAGCAAGGGGTTTGCAGTGGCTTCGTTGTGGTCAGAAAGGCGTGTCCTCTCTGTTGATACGGGTCATAGGGCACTTAGGGTCTTCTGGTGGGTGGCGAGGGGGGTCAAGGCCACCAGGTCGTTGCTGGGGGATGCCTTTGGCCGATGCCGTTTCAGCAGTCGTCTTAGTCTGCCTCGAACTTTGGGGTTCTGCAGTTCATTTTAGCAGCTCATAAGGCAGCTTTTCTTTTGTGTTAGATCAGAATCATTGATCCTTGCCCAGCAGGGATGAGAACGTGTAAGATTCCTGGTCCCAATTAGAGGGAGGAAAAAGATTTGCACTTCCAGGAGCTGTGTGTATTACACAGCTGGTGCAGTACTGGAGTCTGCCAGACTCAAAATGAATTTTGTAATGAAGTTGAATCAGTGCTTTCAGTATTTTAAAAAATAAATATTTATACTCTTTTCAGGTTTAATTATTTGACTTTTCTTTACAAGATGGGTGTTTAATCCAGGCTCTTTTGAAAAAGCTGCAAAATATGCTACTTTATCAGATGATACCTTTTTACCTATTTAGACCAGTGAGAGATGTTACATGTGACAAAGATGCAAATTAACACATAATTTACAGTTCTAACTTGCATTTAAGCTGCTATCATATGGTACTTAATTGAAAAGGCTGTTACTGGAAGCACTTGCTGTATCGTATTAGATACAGGAGGGCAGACCATGGGGGTCTTGCTGGGGTAGCCCTGGGGACTGTCAGGTCCTGGTGCTGACAGGCAGGTGCTGGGCGCTGCCGGGGAAGGTCCGTTCCCAGCAGCCTCTCAGAGGAGCCTGACACCGGGGACATCTGTACCCTGGTATCTAATCTCACCTGTTGCTTGGGGCAGGAATAAGGATTACTTAAGTATTTTTTTTTTTCAGCTGACAACAGAAGGGAGTTACTAATAGTGGTCAAGCTCTAGAAATGCAGAAATAAAATACCATGCTTTTTTTTTAAGTTTGGATGTTGGAATCTTAGGGGAAAACTGCTATTTATGGAGGAGTGGCTAAGGCATGTCTGTCGTCCTAGCACTTGAACTGGTTGTTGCAAAACCCCTGGTTTCATGTTTCAGTACCAGGGAAAATTACTTACTTTTTAGCCTGAGCCCTTTGCTCTAAACATTTGGGGGGATTCATGTTAGTTGAAAATTGAACAATGCCAATGTTATTTGTTTGCTGGTCTTTTCTGACAGCCCTTCTTCACATAATTCGTGTTACAGGAAAGCTTCCTTTGGGCCCCAGTACAGATAAAGGTTCCAGGGGGTATAGGTGAGCGTGCAGGTGGCACAAGCCCGGGCTGCCTCTGCAGCACCCGTGTTCTTCGCGTCCGGAGGTTTGGAGCCGAGGCGTACCTGCCGTGCCGGCGGCGGGCTCTGCTGCAGGGAGAAACGGTCTGCATGCCTTTGCCTAGGCTGCATTGTAGGTGCGTTCCTGTCCTTAGGAAGTTGCTGTTTCCATAAGTGAGTTTTCAGGCAACTCTTTGCCCAGATTGCTTTTTTTTTTTTTCCTTCTTTCACTTCTGGTTTTATATGGCACTCAGAAATCCAAACCTAGATCTTGGCTTCCCCGACTGAGGGCAAGAAATTTAAAGTGGAGGCACCATAGCAAGTAACCAGCACTGGAACTAACTGGTCTGGCAAAACATGGAGCCAGGTCTAGGTTTAGTAATTAGTCCATTACCTTACTGACATTGTAAAAGTGCGGGCGACGCCAGGGTTCGCACAGCTGGGAGCTGCTGTGCCGGCCCCCGCTGGTGCAGGGCCCGCGCAGGATGGCCCAGAGGCCCATGTGCAATGCCGCCTCTTCCTCCGGCGCGTCACCGCGTGCCGTTATACGGCTTGTCTCGTGCTCGGTGGTTGTCCCTTGCCAGCTGCGGTGGGTTACTGAGCCACTGGGCCTGTTTGTCAGTGCCGAACTTAGCGCACAGGCTCTCTGGTCTTTAAAACATAGCTGCCTTGTCAAGATGCTTATTTAAGCCAGCCCACCTCCCACCTCCCTCTCTTTAAAAGAGTAATAGCACATGCGGTTTGGCGCTTGGTACAGACATCTTGATACGGAAGTTACATCTGTCTGTCTGTCTATTTCACTCCATCTTGCAGATTCTAGTTTAAAAGTAGAGCATGTGGATATGAAAAGCTCGCCTTCAGGCGGGAGTGAGTCTCACCGAGGAGGAGAAGCCCTGAGAAGGTGCGGTGCAGTGCACGTCCCTGCCAGGCGAGGCAGGAGCTCCGGCAGGCTCTCCCCTGCCTCCGCAGCTGCCCCCAGCCAGGGGCACACGCCGGTCCCTCAGCTCTGATTCCGCCGACCCGCTTTGGCTCGACTCTGTGTTAATTACCGGGGGCTTATGCTGTAAATGTATGACTGGAACACAATAAAATGACTGGCAGCACGAGGATCTCGGAGAGCAGGAAACAATTTGTTTGCTTTGATTGCTCATGCATGAATTTCTGTAGTAAAACTGTAGATGGCAACACGTGCCTCAGCAGCAGAGCTTGTGTTACTGTGCCATGCTTGAGGGGAGGCTGTTTTTGTTTTAAATTGTGTTTTTTTTGTGGTTGTTTTTTGTTTGTTTGGTTTTTGGTTTGGTTTTTTTTATGACGGGTGAAAATATAAATTTTTAAGGACAGATTCAACCTGGATATCTGCTTTTTATATACTCACCGTTAGCAGGGATCTCATGGCAGTTTTTTGTGTTAACAGGTGCTAAGTTTCAAAGTGCAGGGTTAGTTTGCAGTAATTAGGGTTTTTCTTTGTTACCCTGACTTTATTTCCAGGTTTCTACTCTTTTAACTGGGATGCTTTGTGCCCCAGCAGGTGACTTGAGGTGACCTTCCCCTGTCAGTGGGGTGTCGTCACGGGGCTGCAGAAAACGACCTGCATGCCGCTTCCTCGGCGGACCTTTCTGCGAATCTCTCTCTCTCTGAGAAATTGCCTCTGTGCACCTCAGCATGTAACAGACTATTCTGAGGAGTTGCTAATAAGATCTAGAGGACTTCTTCCAGTTGTAGACTTGTGTCTCATAGGATTTTTCAGGCCATATTTCAGATCTGGGAGGTAGTGCTTGTGATCTCTGCCCCCACCCCACTCGTGAGCGGGATTTACCCCACTCAAAAGCCTGCTCATAGATGACAGACCTTCACCTGCAGCCCTGGAGTAGACTACTGGAGCTTCTTATAACCCGACGCGTACGTTTGGTTGTGGTGGAGGGTGGTGTTTGGCCCCAGGAAGAGTAAGGGCAGGCTGGGAGCTTGTTTCCTGTCCCATCTCCAAAGCAGCAGAGTTGATGTTGGCTTCAGTTACCTCCTTAGGTGGAGGCAGTGACTCAGCAGCTGTTGAACTGGAGCCCGAAGGCTCAGATGCTTCACATTTGTTACCAGATGTAGTTAACAGGACTTTCTTGAGCTCTGGCGTCTTTGTGTGTCTATGGATGTGTGGAGAAAAGTGCATTCTGCTACTCACTCTAACCTCTTGATCTTGAAAGACTTAGTGACGCTGGATGTTACATCTCCATCTTTACAGATGCTGAAAACTGAGGCTGGATGGGTGCAGGTGGGTTTGCAAATTTGTCACAGGATTCTGGGCTTTCTGACCAGGATTTCAGAGGCTGGCTAAAGAAAATGTCAGCCCCTCTGAGAAAAAACATGGGGATGAGTTCAGCGTGTACAGCCACGTGTCTGTGAGCTGGAGGGAAACTTGCGCACAGCAAAGAATTAGCTGGTTTTAAGGTTTTTCCTTCAAAAGTACCTCTCTGATTTCAGCAAAAGGCAGCACGCGGCAAGAACGGTCTCTGCTCTGTTTTGGGTGACCTGGCACAGCGGCATCTCTAGAGCTTGAGATGAAAAGCATACAATTTCTGTTCTGTATTTGCATAATGGAATACGAGTCAGAGGAGAAAGGAGGCTTTATGGAACAAGATTAAGCTAATAGTGGGATTAACAAACTGTATAATAAGTAATTTCCAGCTCTCTTCTTTATTCCTATTGCCCAAACTGTTCAAAGGCACAATTGGCCCTCGTATCACCCACAGTGGCACACACTGGGATGAAAGAAAAAGAAATACAGGAGAATTCCTAAGACAAAAATCCTTTGACTATATACGTGTTGCCAAGAGAGATGAATGGTACCAATTAGACTAATTGTTGGGCAAGATTCTCATATTTTGTTCGTTGTTTTTTTTTTTTAATATCGACTGTAGTTTTTTAATGAACAAATAATTACTGTTCATTTACCTGGTTTGAAAATGCCTAAAGACATTAAAGGCCTTTTAGGAGAATGGTGCACTTGGATATGTTAGTATTAAAGAAGTCGGACACTACTGTACCAGAAGTTTTATAAGGTACATATTAATCCAGAAATTAAGAAAAATCAGCCTTCAACCAATGACCTTCTGAATAAAACAGTGTTTGAATACAAATTGTAGGGGAATCTCTTTTGATTGTTCATGGGCCTTGAGAGCTTCCCTGGGTCCTGAAGGGCAGAGGGATGTGCCAGCTGTGCTGCGGGTCAGGGCATGGCTCAGGCTTTCCCTCTCCTTTACTTTTGGTGTTCCTTGTCTGTTACTGAACACGGTGAAAAGGTCTGACTTTGTTTTCCCAGCATGGCCTTTGTCCAAGGATAGAGTTAGAAGGAAGGTCTGGACAGTGAGGGAAGAGACAAAACAGTTCTCAGTAGCTCTCCTAAGATGCTAGTGATGGATAAAACCAGGGAGGATGGGAGCAAAAAAAGGAGGGAAATATTTTGATACCTTTTTTCTCTCTTCTGCGTGGCTGCTTTGTTGCCTCTTAACCCTTGGTTTCTGAGAGCCACTGATGGAGCTCAGCGGCCAACATTAACAGTTTGTGCTTCTACTCTGCTGCAAAACAGTAACAGAAACCTTAATTCAGCTGACTGTTTTCTGGTTTGGTTTTTTAACGAGGAAGATGAGCTTGCCTGCTGTGGCACGGGCAGCCTTGGATGGAGGTCGGGGCTCAAAAACAAAATGAACAAGTGGGGAGGAAGAGCTGGATCTAGCACCTTCCAGCCTTCTAGGGGTGGGCTGAGCCTGGTCAGGGGGCTTCGGAGAAGATGTGATTGCTGGCACCTGTGTAGGCCAGCGTGAGAAGCGCTTCATCCCGGTAACAGCTGGCCTGAGCACATTGGCCTCTGAATTACAGACGTTTTCTTTCTGGCTGTCAGAGGTTAGCTGTCCATGACCCAAAGGGGGCTGCCAGCTTGGCCTGTGGCAGTGCAGAGCTGCACGAGGTGCACCAAACCCGTTCCTCTGCACGTTGGTGCAGTTCCGTGCCGCGCCGCTGGTGCAGTTCCTGGGGTAACCCCCCCCGGCTGGACCGATCTCCTGAGGGTCTCTTCAACAAAACCCCTGCGGGCAGACCTCCAGCCTGTCGTAGCTGCTCTGGGGATGACTCGTTCTGCAAATGTTTCACATACTTCTGTCCATCTCGGCTGTCCCAGATTTGTCTCTGGAGGGATTGGTAAGAATGCCATGGAAAGAGAAGGCAGGACTGGGGACGGGGAGGGGGGAAATAGCAATTCTGATACAGCTAAGAGATAACCGGATGCATTATCCCTGATGCGTTTGCTTGAACTTCTGGATCCTTAAGCAGATCTTTTCCAGCTGATTTCTGAATGTCCTGAAAGGGATGATGGGGTCTGTAGTCATGGTGAAAGCTGGAGAAACTTAATATTAGACTCTAGTCCAAATTGTGTACTTCTGAAATTGTTTAAAAGCATTCTGTATGTCTGACCAGAGCCCCCCCAATAGATGCAATATATTTTCTTACTACAGTGGAAAGAATTCCCCTGAGTAGCTTAGGAACTTAAACATGCAAAAAAGGCCTTAAGGTGTCCATTATATGTCAAAAGCAAGGCAAACATTGTGTGTGAGAATGTCTTTGCATTGGAAGGGAGAAAAAACCTTCCTTTTTTTTTTGTTGCCTGAAAGTACTTTTTTATTTACATAACTTGGAACGTAACTATACCATATTGTGAAATTGCTAAATATTGCCAGATGTGCTATTTTTGTTTCATACATGGCAACATGTCTTCAGCTTCTATTCTTGATTATTAAGTTACTGAATAGTACATTTGAAATCAGATTGCAAAATGTTATGATGAATGGTGTTGATCTGATGGTTTTAGGTAGTCGTGAGGGATTTTCTTATTCCCAGAGAGTTTAACATTGCACAATTGCTGTAAACGTTACCACACTTACTTGGTGATGTTGCCTTTAATTACTGTTTGTACCGTGCGTGTCATGTATTTTGCACTTGTGAGTTTGTCACTCCTTCTGTGTGTGGTTTGTGCTGTGGGAAGTGCCGGGGATCCCCGAGGGGCCATGGTGTGCAAGCCCAGGAACGGGCATGGCGGTGGGACACCGTGCTGCAAGGCTTGGGACTGAAGATGGCCTACAACCAACTGTAACGGAGAAATCACAGCACTGGTACTTCTCAAGTCTCCCACTTGTGCTCTATGAAGAACTGGAAGGGGTTTGAGTAGTTGCCACCAGCCTTGATCTGCACTTTGTCTTTGGTATAGACTAAAGGATGACAAAGGAGGTTCCTGGTTGACTCCTTCCAAGAGACTTCTCTAGACGGTCAGGATCTCTTCATTTCCCAGGAACTTGATGGAGACCCCGGGCAAACTGGCCCAGACACCTCAGCTTCCAGTCTCCCTGCTAACTTGCCCTCTGCACTTGAGCTCTCTCAGCTTATTGGCACCTCGGAGGAGACCTGTAAGCATCACTGAACCTGGTTTTATTCTGAACAACTGTCACTGCGTAAGTCATAAAGCTGGTGTCTGTTTGTATTCCTGATGCTGGACTGTCACCCTCCTGAGTGGGTGTGAGAGTGTCTTTGAATTTCGCTTCTGCTTCGCTCTGATGTCTCACCCACAGCCCCAGAATGGCCACGAGCCTCTGGCTCTGCTCCCTCCTCCATCCTCCTGTGTCAGCTGAGGTTTCTGCCGCTCCTTGCCCCAGGGTGTCAGAACGAGCTCGCTGGCCTGCTGTGCTCACTGTGCCCCTGCTAAACCTGCCGCTTCCCCCTGCCTGCCCTGCTGCTTGCCTGGCTCCCAGAATGCCATATGGGAGGGAAATAGCTCTCATAATTAAGTCCTGATGCAGTTCTCTCACAAAGCCTGCACTGCAGTTCTTTGATGTGCTCAGATGTGTTTTCAGTAAAAATGTGTCAGATCACTTTTCTGTTAAAATTCAAGACTTCTCTTTTTTCCCTGATAAAAATGGTTTTGTTGCTCTTTTTGAAAAGATATACTGAGCATTTTTTATGAGCCCCTTAAAATTCTGCTGTAAAACCTGTTTCGGCTGTTTAAAATGTGCAGACAGTGCACTGCAAGTTACAAATTGTCACATCCCAGAAGTCTCACTTAATTCTGTTGGCAAATCTGTGAACTGAACCTAGATTTGCATAACGTGTGACAAGGCAGGGTACGTGTAGCCAGTACAGTAATATGCCTTTAATGTTAAAAACCCTTCAAAATGGGTACTTATTTTAGGTTCATCGTGAGTCGGCAGCATGTCCTGCAATGAAAAGAGTGCTTGTGGGAGTGCACGTTTCTCCACTCGCCTTGCTGCATGCCTCGGTGCTTTGTGCTTGTTGTCATCACCCAGTTACTCCCTTAGCTGCTGGTCGGAAATCACGGCCTGGGCAGTCTCTCCAAACGCAGGGTGAGCTGTTACGGCAGCGATGTGATGTGCAGCTAACAAAAGCTAAGCAAAGTGACTTATCGTGCCCTTAGCGAACTTGGCTTTTCCCCTATTCAAAGTATCTCTAGGGCTACTTCCCAGTTTCTGGGAAGTTCTTTGTGTATACATTGGGATCTATATAATTTTAAGATAAAATGAAAGCCAACGGTAACTGTTACTCTTTTTTGCCTGTACAGATGTGCCACCTGTAACGTCCAGACTCTGAGGAAACAGGATTGAAAGTAAAGGAAAAAGAGAACAAACCTGGAGATTTTTAAGAAGTTGCTTCTGGAAGGAGTGGTGCTTCTGGGATGGAGGGAGCTGCAAAAAAAGGAGGAGAAGGAAGGAGCTGGAAGGAGCAGGAGGGGGATACAGGCCAGGGGTGAATGTAGGCGGCGAGAAGGGACTGCTGTGACCCAGCAGCGGACCACGTGCTGGTGGAGTGACGAGCTCTCCAGCAGCAGACGATGTGGGCATACGGCGAGGGGCAGGCACCAGGACCGCTGCTTGCTCTCTGCCTGCCTGTTGGCATTCGACATGTGCAGCACCCACTGGCTCTGCAGGTGCTTAAGATCACTCGCTGCTGGGAGCAAATACTTTCCAGTAGCACTGCTTGTCGCTGGTGCTTGCAGCAGGGAGAGTTGCTGCTCCAGTTCCGGGCACGGAGTTTGCGTGCCAGTCTGCGAAGATGCCCCTCTGAGTCTCTCCCCCTACCGGTTCAGCTGTTGCTGTTCAAAGCTTCCTGATTATTTTCCTTTTCATGGAATCATAGAATCATTAAGGTTGGAAAAGACCTTTAAGATCATCAAGTCCAACTGTTAACCCAACACCCCCAGGCCTCCTAAACCATGTCCAAAGTGCCACGTCTGCCTGCTTTTTGAACCCCCCCAGGGACGGTGACTCCCCCGCCTCTCTGGGCAGCCTGTGCCAGGGCCTGACCCCTCTGGCAGGGAAGACATTTTCCCTCACATCCAACCTAAACCTCCCCTGACGCAGCTTGAGGCCGTTCCCTCTCGTCCTGTCACTGGTGACTTGGGAGCAGAGACCAACCCCCCCCTCACTCCAGCCCCTCTCAGGCAGCTGCAGAGAGCGAGAAGGGCTCCCCTCAGCCCCCTCTTCTCCAGGCTAAACCCCCCCAGCTCCCTCAGCCGCCCCCCAGCACACTTGTGCTCCAGACCCTGCCCCAGCTCCGCTGCCCTTCTCTGGACACGCTCCAGCCCCTCAAGGGCTTTCTTGTCCCGAGGGGCCCAAACCTGAGCCTGGGATTCAAGCTGCGAGTACTGTTTGCACTGGCCTAGAAACAAAAAAGTTTTATATGCTGTTTCTTTCATGTTATGTTGGTTTTCAGCAGGTGATGGAAAGAACTGACATTTTACAGTATCTTGTGTGCACTTGTCTTTAACAGCAACTGCCGAGAGGTAATGAATCTGTGGGTGAGGACGCCGGTTTGGGTGAAACACTCTAAGGGACTGTGGTGCCAAACACCCAGGGGACACCTCCTCACCCCGATGCCTCGTACCAGCTACGCGCCCCACTGCGTGGCGCGGCCATCCTCCCCTGCAGCCCCCGGCACCGCGTGGGGTACGCGGCGTGCGAGCCGTGCGGTGCTGTGCGGCAGCTCTGCAAGGCGCAGTGCCCAGGACAGCACCGAAGTTTGAATGAGAGAGACCTACCTACCGCGCTTCATACCTGCTTTGGGGAAATCTCTGCCGTGTGCAAACATAATTAGAAGCAGCCTAGGCATTCAGTGCGTCGGTTAACAAGCAGCAGTTGCAAGGAGGAATCCTGCTTGCAGGGCGCTTACAAATCTACCAGAGAACCCCAAGTGTCCTGCGAAAGCCTGTTAGAGGAAAAGCCTGTGGGCAAGACACGGTGACTTTGTGCTCAGAATGATTTGAGTTGTGCGCTGTGAATAGACACGGGGCCTTCCATTGTTAATATCATGTTTTCTCGCTTAGTTAAAGCGCACAGTGCTAAAACATCAGGAAGAGAAGAAAAAGCACCGAGCTAACGCTGCGCAGCGAACTTTGCTCCTGGCACTTCTGCATGATGGGGCGCGTGGCTTGACGAGGCCCGGTGAAGAAGTAGTACTTCTGTTGTAGCGTTAACTGGAGGAGAGTAACCGTCAGTGCTGAGGACCGTCGGGCTGCGGGGTCTCTCAAAATTCAGATCACACTGTACCCGTTGCTTAGCGGTTGCCTAAAGGGAGAAAGGGGCTTTTTGTTTTCTAGGATGGCTGAGAGGTGGCTTTGCATGGTGTGGAGTTCATGGTTCTTAAATCTTCTGTAGCCTGTAGATCTGCTGTTTGGTACTTGTGATTCTGAGTGTTGAGGGCTTTTTTTGGGTCGTGTTTCTGTTTTGTTTTATTTTTGGGTGCTGTGGGGGTATTGGTTGTTTGGGATTTTTTTGTTTCAGTTGTTTTTTTTAAAGCCTATTTACAATTTGGGGGGCATTAAGGCATTTGTGTGCATGTGCAAGTAAATACCTTAATAATGTATTCCTATCACTTCTTGATATGTTTTTCACCCCTATAGTTTTAAAAGGGAAAATGATCTAGGACAGTCCCATTTCTTGACCCTTGTGAAATGCAGCTTCATGGACACAAGTTCCAAAAGTGTTCTGTCTTAGAAATCCTTTTATTGCCTCATTTGCTAGAACTTTGTATTCCTGTATGCATGAAGTGTTAGGAAATCGTTTTTTCCAAGGATTTGTTTTTCAGCAGGGACAGTGTGCTGGGACATTCATACACAGGCTTTCAAGCGTGGGAAGGGTGCTGCACCCACTGGGCGTTCCTCGCTGAACGCAGATTGCCTGCGTGTGGAGCTGCTGTCTGTGCCACTGTGTGTGAAACGCAAATTGCTGCTGTCGGGGTGGTGGTTGTGCCCAAGCCTACGTCTTGCTCGTCCTATTTCTTGATCTTCTGCAGTGGGAGGGTGGGGGATCAACCAGCTGCAGACAAATGGCATTTTGACAATGCGGGCAGATTAAAAATGTGTACTCTGTAGGGTCCCTGCTGCGTTTTTGGAAGGAAATGTTTTGCAAGGAGATGTTCTTCAGGTGTTTGCCATCTTGAATGGCACCGAGAGGTGGGGTGGGAGTAACTGGAGAAGCTGGTGGCCAGGAGGCACTGTGCTGTGAGAAGTCTGCATGGGTTTAGCAGCAGATAAAAGTGGAGACACAACCAGACACTAGCCTGCAGGAGGGGTCAGCACATCTGAGGAGCTTTCCGGGGGCTGTTCATGGGGGCCGGCGTGGTGAGGGTCTGTACGGCACCTTACCTCCAGCTGTGCTGCCGCCAGCCGTACGCTGCTGAACGTCCCCGCTGGGGTTTCCTTGGGGAACTGCTGGTGGGGCCATCTGTCCGAGATGGTGTTCAGTGGCGATCACAGCGCTAACCTGAGTCCAAGCCACCTGCAAAAAAGGCGTTGGGGCGAAAAAAAGACTGACTTAGAGAAATGTGGTCTGTCTCGCAGCTGCCAGTCCCAGTCAGGGTGACTGTGGGAAATCGCTAAATCTTAACGTAGTTGCTCTGCAGCCCTTCACTTACCGCCTTTTTCCCTCCACCCTGCTCTCCCTTGTTTTCCGAAAGCGTCGGAGTCTCCCGGCAGAGCCAGCACGGGACCTGTGGTGCTGGCGGTGACGGTGGCCGTGCCGGTCTGCGTCCTCTCCCTGGCGGCGGTGCTGGTGGTGTGCGGCTGCCAGGGCCGGCGCTGCGCCCGTGGCAGGGCGAAGCCGCCCAACGTGGAGGAGCCCCTCTCCGAGTGCAACCTGGTGAACTCTGGGAAGACACTGAAGGATCTCATCTACGACATGACGACCTCCGGCTCTGGCTCTGGTACGTGGGGGATGCCCAGCCCGCCGCCCTTGTCAGCGAAGCAACGGCAGCCGCGCGGAGGCAACTCCCAGAGCACATTTTCTTGATGCTTAAACCAAAGGCCTTGCTTGTAGGTTGATGAAGAGCGTTGCCTGCCAGGCAGAGGGTGCAGGTGGGAGCCTCGTCTCAGAGGCTCTTGCACTGGCGACAAGCTTTATGTCAAGGGAGGCTTTGTGCTGATATGCTTGGGCACACCTTACAGCAGCCATAGGGCTTGCTTTGCTCTCTTTCTGTTAAATTGCAAAAGTTCCACTCTTTGTTTGAATGGAAGAGCTGAAAAAGTTGATTCAGAAGTCAGTTTCAAGTGTGAAACAAAGCATTGCTGGCTGGTGTGGTGTAGCTGGTGACAAAAGGCACTAAATTAACTGAATGAGTCGGGATGCCACTCCTGGAATTTTTACACCAGAATAACGTTACTCCAAATTCTTGTTTTGAGTAGAACGCCAACCTTTTTGATGTTTTTCCCATTTCTGATATCCTATCTACTACGATGCTTCTATTGTTATTGAGAACTTGTTAAATCAAAGAAATGCAAAAATGAGGCAGTAATTCAACAATTCCAGCCCATCAGGCTGGTGGCACGTCTGGGGCGTACAGCCCAGCTTTCTGTAACTAGAATTTGTATTCACTTGCAAAATATGTAACTCATGCTTACTTTTATTTATAAGTGGAAAGTTCATAAATTGTACTTAATTTACTTCATTTTCCAGGAACTGCGTACCTTTCAGGATTAATTTATTGAACTTCCCTAATGTTTTTGCGCAGATACATTGAGTAGACTGTGGCTTTATTTACCCTGAAGTTTTAACTGTTCGTAGACATTGCTGAGCTAATAACAGGGCTTTATTTGTGCTGACCCTCCGTGGAGGCAGGCAGAGCCTCATGTGCAGCCGGGACAAGCCTGTGTAAAGGCAGTAGTGGCTGCAGGTGTGAGGGCTTTGTCGAGGAAACCAGAGGGAAAATTTGAATAAATTTGAATAAGATGACCTTCAGCTTATAATTTTCTCTGCCGATTATTTTGCTCTGTTAAAAGCAAGGTTGTCTTGATTTTCTTAAAGAAATACTTAAGTCCCAAACAAACACAGTAGCCAATCAAACGAGGCGGGGGCTCATGGCTAGCAAAACAAAACGAAGCTGCTATGATAATTTATTTTTATTTTTGAAAATTTCAGCCAGAACAGATCAACTCATTGACTGCAAAACAAACTGTAGCCCATATCAAACCAAATTACGTAGTTCAGGCCTGGTTTTTTGATTTTTATTGTTTTTTTACATTTATTTGGGCTTAGGGAGGTAGAGTTTGGGGAAAGGAAGGTACCTGTGCCATATGGGTCTCCTGGCTTTGCTGGAAACTATACCTGCGTAGTGGTTTACTGAGGACCACGGGAAGGGAAGAGAGCGCAGCCTTGGGCAGGGCTGGCAGGCGTGGCGTGGCACGTGGCGTGGCAGAAGCCCCTCAAGGCTGCTGAGGACGTGGCAGGCGATGCCCAGCATGGGGGCGGCGGGGCTCTGGGGCCCAGCCCTGGCATTTGCCAGCACACGGTTCCTGCAGTGTCTTGTGGCTTTTTACACATTGGCCCCAGTCAGTCTTTTTTGTTTTGTCAACAGAATAGCAAAGCTGGGCTTATTTTCCAGGCAGGCCATGGTGTACACGCCAGCTTTTCAGACCTTTTCTGTTTCTTTCACACACACACACACACACACACCCCCCCCGAAGGGTACGTAACTCCTGCCGTGACCCAGATTAGGTTATCACCCTCAAAGGAACCGCGGAGCTTGTCCCCGGTGTGAGGGGGGATCGCGGGTGTTCCTTGGCCGACTGACAGACACTAGGCTGTCACCGGCACGCACCAAAACCTGGTGCTGTGGCCTGCGGTCTGCGTGGGGCTGTTGGGAGGGAGAGCTCGCCCCGACTCGCTTTGGGACTGAGGTTGTCTGTCGTACCTGGTGACAGACGCAATGCGCACTCATCTGGCGAATAACGCTGAAAGTAACGGTTGTGGGAGATTTCGGCTGGGAGAGGGCTTTCCCTTGGTACTCTCTGAGAGCAAAGTCACGATTACAACTTGCTGGAAAATTAACTTTGTGATTTAAAAACCACTGGTGAACTATTTCACAAATATCCGTCTCTTCTTTTTAAACTAGGCTTACCTCTGCTCGTACAAAGAACAATCGCAAGGACTATTGTCCTGCAGGAAATTGTAGGAAAAGGCCGATTTGGTGAAGTCTGGCGTGGAAAATGGTGCGGGGAAGACGTAGCTGTCAAAATCTTCTCCTCCAGAGATGAACGGTCCTGGTTTCGGGAGGCAGAAATTTATCAGACGGTTATGCTGAGACACGAAAACATCCTGGGCTTTATTGCTGCCGATAACAAGGGTATGCTGCGAGCCGTGTGTGAGGTCCCGCGTGTCTGTCTCAGAATTGCTTTTGATGCCCCTGCTCCCATCTGAAATTCCACTTTGCACCTTGCTGCTCTCTTGAGCTCCTCCCCGCTGGGGCGGCCAGCAGACTTGTTCATTTGCATGCCTGAGCTGGCCACAAAACGGGGAAGGCTTTTCCTGGCTAATTTTTTTCATAAATCTGAAAAATCTTGCTTCCTCTGGGTAGATAATGGGACGTGGACTCAGCTCTGGCTTGTCTCAGAATACCATGAGCAAGGGTCCCTGTTTGACTACCTGAACAGAGGCACGGTGACGGTGAAGGGCATGGTCAAGCTGGCGCTGTCGGTGGCCAGTGGCCTGGCACACCTCCACATGGAGATCGTCGGCACGCAAGGCAAGTGCTTCCCTTCCACTTGTCCTTCCAGTAGTTTAAGGAATTTCAGTGTTTGCAAAAATGTTTATGGGTGATGTGGCATGTTGAAGCATTTTACAAACACTTATACCACAAGAAACAGTATTGGTATGACTGTGATACAGTATAAACAGAATAGGGATATAATCTTCCCACTTTCCCTGTCTGTCCCTCCTTCCACATCTTTAAGTGGTGTCTGTGGGAGCAGCAGTGCTAAAGGAGGATTTTCTGAGTGAATTTGGAGGATGAACTTAGTTTCTCGTTTCCTGTTTTATTCCTGAAATACAGATATTGGAACAAAAATGCCCTCAAGGCTTTTTTTAATTTGATGGCCTTTAGCAGAGCTTTACTTGGTACAAAATAGGCTTCAATATTTTTTTTTTTTACAGGGTATAGTAACAAAGTTGAATAAAACTGGTTTTGCCTCCTTGCTTGTTACATTAAAATTCCTACTGTTGTTATCAGAATTGACGGCGCTTTCGCTTTCTGTGAACAGGCAAGCCAGCGATTGCACACCGAGATCTGAAATCTAAAAACATCCTAGTGAAGAGGAATGAAAGCTGCGCCATCGCGGACCTGGGCCTGGCGGTGAAGCACGACTCGGTGCTGAACACCATCGACATCCCCCAGAACCCCCGGGTGGGGACCAGGAGGTGGGTGAGGACGGCTGCTCTTGGCCCTCCTGGCCCCCCATCGGTGACTTCCCCCTCTGCTGTTGGCGCCTGCCGAGCGTCGGTGGCAGACCTAAGCCCTCTGTCCCCGCTGGGCTGGTGGGGAGGGCAGCTGCCAGCCCCGGCTCGGGACAGAGATGACCACCCCACGCAGTCGGTCGCCCCGGGTCCTTCTGGGCGGCGCTCCCAGCGCGGGGACGTGTGTGGATGTAGGCAGCCTCAGCGTTATATTCATGACCTCGGCCGCCTCCCTTGCTTTCACGCAGCATCACCGTCCCGTGTCCCCGTAGGACCGGCTCGTACCTGGCGCCGGCGTGCAGCGGCGCTCTTCTGTACCATCTCCCTCTGGCAAACTGACCTTTGTGTACTTTAAAGGTATATGGCTCCTGAGATACTTGATGATGTGATGAACATGAACATCTTTGAGTCCTTCAAGCGTGCGGACATATACTCTCTTGGGCTGGTATACTGGGAGATAGCCCGAAGGTGCTCCGTTGGAGGTGAGCTTTCTGGCCTTTTCATTTTGCAACCCAGACTGCTTTTGCCTTATATAAAACAAAACCGGTTATGTATGTCCCTCCCCCTGCACTCTCAGCTTTCTTGACAGTCTGTGGTGGTACAAGTCTGTCATGGAGCAGTTGTTCGAGGCGGCCCCAAATGTTCCTCTGCGCGCTCTCATTGCCCGTGAAAACAAATAATTGGAATTTATTCTGGAGCAGCTACTCTGGATTCTGCATTACCTACGCAATAAATCTTTCCTAGGGATCACTGAGGAATACCAGTTGCCTTACTATGACGTCGTGCCTTCCGATCCTTCGATAGAAGACATGAGAAGGGTAGTTTGTGAGCAGAAGCTCAGACCAAATATTCCAAACCAGTGGCAAAGCTGTGAGGTAAAAGCAGTTTTCCAGTTTACTAAAAAGCATATTTAAATTGAGACAGAATTTTTCAGTGGGGCAAAGGGAACCCGATGTCCAGCCTCTTCTGAATCTCAATGTTTCGGGTGTCTGGCTGTTCTTCAGCTCCCAGATCAATACGGAGGCAACTGCACCAAATGCTGAACTCTCTGGAATATAGGTCTTAATTTATGATATTACTGTTGTATTACCATTTAAGAAAGCTGTATTTAATCTTCCAGTATGGCACTTAAAAAATTAAAAGCAGGAGGTGACGGTTTTATTCTTGACCCGTTCTTTTAACTTCTGCCTTGCAGGCGCTGCGAGTAATGGGCAGGATAATGCGCGAATGCTGGTACGCCAATGGCGCCGCGCGGCTGACCGCGCTGCGCGTTAAGAAAACGATTTCACAGCTCCGTGTGCAGGAGGACTCCAAAGCCTGACGGAGCTCCCTGGAGCGAGAGATGGGAATGAATTCTTCTGTTCGTCTTTTAACGTGTGATATTATTTTTATTTTTGGTCTACCTCACATAACGTGGTTCAGTATTTAAGTGCCCAAACCAGAGCACTGACATCCAGCTTCATCTTTGGCCACTGGAAGGGGCAGCTTTTGGCTCGTAGTTCGTGTTTTATACAGCAAGTCAATGACTTGCTTTGGTTTTCTAAAGTAAATTAGACACCAGGCTGATTGCAGAAAGGTGCTTGAAACACTGCAACGGTGTAACGACACCTTTCGCTATTGCGCTTTTTATCCTCGTTGAATCCAAAACGTATTGGAAATAGCTGGTATTGGTTAAAGCCTGTTTGCAAGAGAAACCACACGTTTTATCCTCAAATGAAGTCAAAGACCAAATTTAATCAAATTTTTTTATATATTTTTATGCAGGAATCTGAAAAGGGGTTCTCAGTAAAATGCATTTTAAAATCCTATATTTATCATTACCTAAGTAAAAAAGATGGAAATTCCACTAAGCATATATATTGTGAACAAAAGCGTCTACCTGTTTTTTCATTAACTTTTATTTTTATTGTCTTGATTTCATATACAATATCATAGTTAGGGTTTGGAGTTATTTTACTCTGTTCGTTTGTTCATTGAATATACTGATCAAGGGACAATTTTTCTGTTTACCAGTTAGTAGGAAAAATAATGGAGGCAATACTTTTCTGATAGGATATGTAGGGATGGAATGGGAGAAATTCCACCTAAACTGAGAAAGGATATATTTTTAAACAACATCTTGCCAATCTGTCACTGGTAACGTTTTTTTAGTGCCTTTTGATGTTTTTGGGGGAAGCTTTAACAAAAGTAGGGCTCAGCAAACAGTTGAAAGCTGGCAGAAAGGTTCGTTTCTTGCTGCTGCGACGCTCCGCGCAGCCCACCTCGCTGTGTCGGGGTGTGCGGGGACGCCCACCCGACCGGGAGCCGCGGCTGCGGCGTTCGGGAATGGCAGAGCTCCTGCTCGAGGCCGTGTGCTGGAGCAGTGCCCCTGACTTCGGGAGATTAACGTGCTTTCTACCACCCTAGCTTTTGGCTCTTAGAATGAATGTTTCAAATGTACCTGCACTCTGGGCTGGATCGCTGTTTGCTGTTGTCCGTCACGGCCGAGGGACCTGTTAAAATGTAAATTTAAAGCGCTGATGTCCTTGCACAAAGCCAATACAGCCTATTCAGATGTTTCCTATGGATTTCTGTAATAGCACCAGGTTGGTGAAAAGTATCATATTTCCATAATACTGCAAGCTATAAAAAGCGGGCTGTTTTTTCAAAAATCACTGATGCTCTGGCATTTTGTGAATTCTGCCCCACTCTGTGGTCCACACATTTGAATATAGTATTCTAATTTTTTTAATAGCCAAAATTATACATTTCATAATAATATGGTTCTTTAAATGCTTCTACATCCAGGTGGCCCATGGAAATTAAGCCCATAGATGTTTCCAGAATACCAAACCTTTCCAAAAACGCGGTGTAGCGCCGGCAGCTCTGTGCAAGTAAGCTGTTAGCTAATTACGGTATTTAAGAGCAATCTTTCAGATGAAACCTCTTGAAATGGGGCTCTTTCGTGGAAGAATGGGTTAAACTTTTACTGAGTGGGACGGTCAGTAGTATCAGTACTCAGTGTTTCATCCTGACACACACTCTCGGGACATTATGGACTCTTTATGGATGTTAATTGCCCCACAAATAGGCTCTAATGGTAATTTACCTGTTTGCATAACTTCCAGACAAGCAGGAATGCCTAGAACGCAAGTCTCTGCCTCACTTCATGGTCTGTTAGCTGAATGGTGGAATATTTCTACTAGATTGCCAGCAGATTTTTTTTCCCCATTATGCTTTCTGAGGTATAATCAAAGTCATCTTACAGATTTAATTCTGATGTGCTTCAGCTGCATGAACTGCACCAGGGAGCTCAACAGATGCGTGCTTTCTAAGCTGTTTGAGGGGTAATTGTTTCAACTGTATGATCCAAAGCGTGATGCTGACTGGAGTATCAAAAGATTTGCAAACATAAGATCCAGGATTTGTTCTTGTAGATGTCACTTGGAAAAAAATCTGTTAAATAGGAACAATCAAGGTTGTTTGGTTTTTTTTACGTGGGAAAAGGAAATGTTTTATCCGTTGAAGTCAACTTCTATTGAATTTGCAGCATAAGGTGTCTGAAATCAGTGGTAGTGGAGTAAAAGTAATTTTAAATAGTATGCTGATTTAGGCCTGTTTCTTCAAAAGTATTTAAACTGTGCGGGTGAGACGAACTTTTCAGAATTGCTTTAGCACTCGGGAAGGTGCCCAAGAGGAGCCGGTCCCTCTTTCCAGAGCTCCTGGCGCTTGCAGACCCAGTTAGCTCCTCTTCCAAAAAAAAAAGAATCAGATGTTTGTGAACAACCAGAGTAGCGTGTCAAACTATGCTTTAACCCAGTGCTTTAGAGCAGTTAGCAACGAGGAGGGCGTATCAAAGGGTGAAGTCTACTGAGGTGACAGAGCCACCTTGCAGGGTGACCTACCTGCTGGCGTGGGGCACCCATGAACAACCAGCCCGAGGAACTCTGAAGATGGCTCCAACGTGTTTCTGGACGTCTGCTTCTCGCAGCGTGGTGCAGGTGCACAGTCACAGCACTGCTTACCCGTGCCGGAGCCGTAAATTAAGAAACACAAATAGTTGTTTAAAATAACACTGAAATAATGGAAGGAAATAATTTTAAAACAGGAAGTACTGTAGCTTGAAAAGGAGAATGCAATGGAATGCCCTCCGTCCCGAGGCCGCCAGCCCCTATGCTGACAGCAGGTACGGTCTCTGTTAGCAGGACGGTTCATGGTTGAGCAGGCTCATGACTGTTCAGAGGGGAGCAGAGGGGAGAGCGGGGTTTGCTGAGCGGTGCAAAGAAGCCATCTCGATAGCAAAGTGTGTGATGTTTGCAGCAGCCTTGATGCATTAAGACTCATTAATGAAAACTTGGTCAGCCGCCGTACAAAGCGCAGGATGACCAAGGGACACCATCAGCTTCTCTTATACCACTTCTAAAACATATTAATTTTTTTGCCTAAGATGGGGTCATTCTTTGAGCTTCACAGGGAGAGTGATCAGGATGGTCTCTAAGGATATTTCTTCCATTTTAAATTCACTCCTATGCACTTTTAATCTATATTACCCTTTGAAAGTGTCTATGCCCTTGAAGTCTCTCTGATAACTGTTCCAGGGAATTCTGTCCTTGTGACGGGATTGCATGGTGGAGGAATTTGGTGTCTGTGCAGAAGCTCCTCTGTGTCAGGAACCGTGCCAGACTTCAAGTGGCGCTGGGAAATTAGGAAAAATGTGCTTTTGGTGTAAGGGACTTTGGCGACCCGCGCTCGGGGCAGAGCTAGGGGATGTTTAGAGGAGGGTTTACTGGGTTACATGGTAGTGAAGGGGCAGCCAGGGACGGCGCTGCCTGCTCCTGACTGTGATCAGGGCTGTGATTGGGGCTGCTCCCGCTGCTCGGGTGTTTCTTGAAGCCCTCCCCTGCTCCGGGGACCAAGGTACGGCCTGTGCGCGTTGTGTCTACCGAAATAAATGTGGTCCCTGCCTTTGGGAGGTGCGGGTGGCTGTTACGGTGGCCTTACGCCACAGCATGCCCAGTTTTTATTTACACCGTGGTGTGGTGAAACCAGGCAGAGTGTTCAGGGGGAGCTCACCAGCACAAGCCTGTGTTCCTCTGCGGTTCCTCCATGGTCTGCCCTGGGGTGCGGCCTGTTCCCCCTGCTCTTTTTAGTTTAATCTTGCTTCAGAAACCACTGCAACCACCATCAGTAACTTCTTTTTAGTTGTGAATGCCACTTTTTCTTATCCATTTTGTCAGTCTTACGGTGGATTTTTAGGCTATCTTTTTTCAGTTTCCCTCCTGGAGTTTCTGAAAATTGTTGAACAACCCTGGAATTTGCAGAAGACCCTTTTGTGCCAGGCTGGGGAGGTGTGCAAGGGGAAGGACGCTCTGCGCAGCCGGGCGCTGGCCTGACTCGGCTGCACCGCTCAGGTCACAGCTCTGCCCTGGGAATACTTTAAATCTTCTCGTGTGCGTATCTCATGGCATGAGACGTTATGGCCTGTATGCGCTAGCTTTCACTTAGCTCAATATTTTTGCACTGTTTTTCTTTTTTCTTTTGTTGTTGAGAGGTAGATGTACGTTTTAGGAAACTAGAGTTAAACCTAGTTGACCAAGGGAAGCCAGTCGATGTAATATTTTTGGATTTCAGTAAAGCTTTCAATACTGTCCCTCACAGGATCCTCCTGGACAAATGCCCAGCACATGGCTGGATAAACATGTAATGCAGGGGGTGAGAAATGGGTTGATGGGTCGGGCTCAAAGGGTCACAGTAAGTGGGGTTACATCGGGCTGGTGACCGTACCTAGTGGGGTTCTGTAGGGATCCATCTTAGGGCCAGTACTCTTAAACGTCTTCATAAATGACTTGGATGCAGGACTGGAAGGAATATTAATTAAGTTTGCTGATAACACAAAACTGGGAGGAGCTGTTGACACTCCCGAGGGCAGGGAGGCCCTGCAGAGGGATCTGGGCAGGCTGCAGAGCTGGGCAGTCACCAGCCATATGGAGTTTAACAAGGGCAGGTGCCAGGTTTTGCCCCTGGGGCAGGGCAGCCCTGGCTGTACAGGCAGCCTGGGGAGCAGCTCTGCAGGGACCCGGGGGCTCTGCTCGATGGCAAGTTGAACCCGAGCCAGCAGCGTGCCCTGGCAGCCCAGAGGGCCAGCCGTGCCCTGGGGGGCACCGAGCCCTGCATCGCAGCCGGGCGAGGGGGGGGATTGTCCTGCTCTGCTCCGCGCTGGGGCGGCCTCACCCCGAGCGCTGTGGGCAGCGTTGGGTGCCGCAGGACATTGTGGGTATAAAGCTACTGGAGAGAGTCCCGAGGAGGCCACGGAGTTGGGAAGGGTTTAGAGGGGAAACCGTACGAGGAGCGGCTGGAGTCCCTGGGTTTGTTCAGCTGGAGCAGAGGAGGCCGAGGGCAGCCCTCATGGCACTCTGCAGCTCCCTCCCGAGGGCAGGAGGAGGGGCAGGGCTGGTCTCTGCTCTCTGGTGACCAATGCCAGGCCCCGAGGGAATGGCGGGGAGATGTGCCAGGGGAGGGTTAGGCTGGGCATTAGGGAAAGGTCCTTCCCCCAGAGGGTGGTGGAGCCCTGGCACAGGATCCCCGGGGAGGCATCATGGCACGAGCCTGGCGATATTCCAGAAGCACTTGGACAAGGCCCTCAGAGAAATGGTGTGAATTCGGGGCTGTCCTGTGCAGGGACAGGAGCTGGGCTCGATGGTCCTTGTAGGTCCCTTCCTACTCAGTACAGTCTATGATTCTACGCTAACTGAGCCAAGGGGCTGATGTACTGGGCTTCAAGATGTTTGTAAACTGTATGCTCCTTTTAAAAAAACCCAAACCCCAACCCCCCTTGTTTTAGTGACTTTTCCCTCAGTGTAGATTTGTCCTGTTCAAATTTGAGAACGGAGATTATACTGAGCCACTTCTTTGTAGTTTTAGGGAGGCTTAGGTTTCTTGAGAGGTCACTGATGTTCCTGTTAATCTTCACTTAAGGCACAAGTTCTTAAGCTCGTAGAAATTTTCAGGCTCAAGGATGCTCAACAGCAGCCACCTTAGTTAGCCTCTCCTAATTGATGCTTCTAGTTTTGGGGGAGTTAATAATTTTTTAACATTAATTTCTAGTAACAACCTAAAGCATAATTCATGGGATATGAACTGAAAGGGAAGGTTAATTAACATTTTCTATAGCACCTAATTTTTTGTTTGTTTATTTCCTGAACTGCCCCCCCCGATACCCCATGAGAAATTCAAACTGTAATCTCTTTTGCACTTTGCTATTTTTATAGTAATTTGGACTCGACCAAGATCATTCCCTCATGTAATCCTATAATGAATCCTATAATACTTTAGTCATTGTTGTGTCACTTTTTTTGGGAATACATTCAGGAATTATAAATGAATTTGTTTAGAAACATGTCTAGTCCCTACAACAAGTCTTAATGTTGAACAGAGTGAGGTCTTCTCTTGGTCCCTATCTGCCCGGGTCTCCTGCAAGCATTGATGGGCTCAAGGGTGTCCCCAGCACACCCCTGCCAATGGGAAGGAAGTTTTTCTGTTTCTCATTGCTGTTGAGAATGGTATCGTACAAACTGCCTCACCGCTACGGGGACATGTTTAGCACCAGGACTTCCACCCGTGGCAGGGAGTGCTTCTGCAGGGCTCCCACCCGGCTGGTGGGTTTTGTTGTGAGGTCAGGTGGGAAGATGCTCTGTCGCATTGTTTGGGGTCTACAGATACAGATGCACGAGCACCTTTTTGTGTAGTGGTGTGTGTCGATAAAGGTTATGGCTCAAAAATTCCTGCTGTGGTTTAGCAGTGGTTTGGTAAAGCTGCCTTTGGCCTGCGTGCCAGCCCCATGCCACCACACGTGGGTGCGACCAGCAGCAGCACTGGGAGTTAGTCTGCTCCCGTGAGTCGGGCCGCTGTCGCCTCGGCAGCGCAGGCTGCGTGTCTGTGCCTCGGAGTGGTGCGGCAGGGATCGCCCCTGCGTGCTGTGCTCCCTGTGAAGCTTTTAGGGGAAGACACGCGTGTTCTGTGTTAACAGGCAGCACAGCTCATGAACGTATAGGAAGTAAGCATTAAGAGGTACAATATATTTCTACAGAACGTAAGAAATGTGCAATAAGTTGTAACCAAAGGCTCTGAATGTATTTTTGGCATAAATAGACCGAATGACTTTTGAATGTAGCTTTTACATTTGTGTCTAAATCTGCTGTGGCTTTCAGTCCCCAAAATGTGTAGTGTTTGGTCAATCTACAAACGAGTTTCTGAGTTGTCTGGTTTTTTAAAGAAGCTTTAATATTTTATCTGGAAGTACTGTAACAGAACTTAGTATAGCAGTATAACGCTAAAATTCAACCTTTGTATTGTGAAATACCTAATCTGGTGTACACTGCAGCAAGTTATTTTTAAAACTGTTGCTAAAGTTTATTGCTTATTGCAGCTGTCCTGGATGTAAATAATTTGTTTAAATGTTGTATTTTGTATGCATATTTTACATACCAGTATACTTTTGGAAAGATGTGGCAATTTTAATAAATTAAGCACAGTCTGCCATTGTGTTCCTGTGATGTGTAGAACTATTATTTTTATGTACATCTTGTGAGGGGAAAATGGTTGAGGGCTGTTTCAGGTAACTTGTAGACATTGGAGGTTTCAGGTGCGAAACGAAGCTCTTCCGCCAGCACGTGCCCCCGGCCTCTCACCTGGCTGTGGCCAAAGGTGTGCTGGGCAGGGCGATGCTGCCACCGAGCACGGGGCTCTTGGGGCTCTGCAGAGACTGCGGAAGGACAGGTTCCTGCTGGCCACCGCTGCCTCAGCTTCCCATTGCTGCTCCTGGCTGATGCGCTGCTGAATGGGGAGTAAGTCCTGTGTGGAGGGGCGTCCTGCTTGCTTCCCGGGCTGCTGTGCTGGTAGGGTGGCATGCAGCCATGGGGCACGGCCTCTGCCTGGCTGCTCCTCCCTGCCTGTGCCCTTCCTGGTGTACAGCAGACATGGTGATGCATGAAACATGCAGCTTCTGCTTATGGCTATCTGGAGCCCTTGTTCTAGTAAAGGCAACAAACAGCTAGTAAGCACAAGTGCTGCAGTGCCGTGTTCCTGGTACCCTTGGGCCTCCCTGTCTGGGGAACAGCAGCTTCTCGCCCATACTGAGAGCCACCTTCCTGAGATTATGGGGTTGACATCTTGCACCTGAGGGAGGAGAGCCAGCTCTCGGCTTTAGCACGTTGTTCTTGCACCTATGCTGATGGCTGAGCAACCTTTCATAGAAGTCCCTCGATCCTACTCTTCCAGCTATTTATGTTTGCAGTGGTGTAAATCCGAGCAAGACCTGCTCGCATACAGGACTTCAATTCTATAGTCTTTGCTTGCCTGAAAATCCCCATATCGTAACCATAACACAGGGATTTAAGTCAGGTTTTATTCAAATTTAAGGCATGTCAAAATGAAATCCACCCTGCTACTACCCAACAGTATCAAGACCTCCATGGCTTTTGAATGATACTGTGGGTTTTTATTTCTTTCTTTCAATGCCCACTGTATTACAGACTTGTAACAAACCTGTGAGTTTGGTCCCTCTGCAACAGACAGTGGGATCCATAAGTGCACCCTCATGTTTTGGTAGTTGGACATTTCAAGGAAGTTTGAATCGCCAGGTCTGATGCTGACTATGAAGTGCAGGTTCTGGCTTCTGTAAGGCAAGCGGTGCCCCTGGAGCGGGTCCCCGGCCAAACAGCCGCAGCCTGTGGCGCGTCCGCGAGCGTCAGCTGCCATCCCCTGGCCAGCGCCGTGCCGGGCGAGTGTCCATTGCCTGGGAGAGCAAAATGCTGTAGCCTGAAAAATCCCTGCTTCCTCGGAGACCCCTGCTCCCAGCACACGTGGAAGGAGGAGCAGGTTGCTGCTGTGAGCCAGACAGGTGCATTCCTGCATGGCTGCTGGCCCCGTCTGCTGCATCCCGGCTCGGCGGCAGGCTTGGCACTCAGCACCCCAGCAAAGCGCCAAGGGCCTTCACGTGGGGAGAGGTGTTCATGGGGAACTGCTCAGCAGAGGATTTGGGTCTAAAAGAGAAAGAGCTAATTCTTCATTTTCTTGTTATTAGGTAAACCAACTGCACAGGAGGCCACAGGAGTCATCACAGCATCACAGACTGGCGGGGGCTGGAAGGGACCTCTGGAGCTCACCCCATCCCACCCCCTGCTTGAGCAGGCACACCCAGAGCAGGGGCACAGGGCCGCGTCCAGGCGGGGGGTGAATGTCTCCAGGGAAGGGACCCCACAGCCCCTCTGGGCAGCCTGTGCCCCTGCTCTGGCACCCGCACAGGGAAGGGGTTTGTCCTCATGTTCAGGTGGAGCTTCCCGTGTTCCAGCTTGCGCTCGTGGCCCCTTGGCCTGGCGTTGGGCACCACTGAAAAGAGCCCGGCCCCGTCCTCCTGACACCCGCCCTTCAGATATTTATAGGCACTGATGAGATCCCCCCTCAGCCTTCTCTTCTCCAGGCTGAACAAGCCCAGGTCTCTCAGCCTTTCCTCACAAGGGAGATGCTCCAGCCCCCTGACCACCTTCGTAGCTCTCCCCTGGCCTCTCTCCAGTAGTTCCTGGTCTGTCTTGAACTGGGGAGCCCAGAACTGGACGCAGCCCTGCAGGTGCGGCCTCACTGGGGCAGAGTAGAGGGAGAGGATAACTTTCCTCACCCTGCTGGCCACACTCCTTTAATGCACCCCAGGACTCTGTTGGCCCCCTTGGCCCCAAGGGCCCGGTGCTGGCTCAGGGTCACCTCGCTGCCCCCCAGCACCCCGGGGCCTTCTCAGCAGAGCCCCTCTCCAGCAGGTCCCCCCCAGCCTGTGCTGGTGTGGGGGTTGTTCCTCCCCAGGGGCAGGACCTTGCACTGGCTCTTGTTGAACTCCATGAGGTTCCCTCGGGCCCAGCTCTCCAGCCTGTCCAGGTCTCGCTGGATGGCAGCACAGCCTCTGGTGCATCAGCTACTCCTCCCAGCTTGGTGTCGTCAGCACACTTGCTGAGGGGACGCTTGGTCCCTTTGTCCAGGCCATTGATGAATATGTTGAACAGGACTGGACCCAGCACAGACCCCTGGGGAACACCGCTAGTTACAGGCAGACTCTGCCCCGTTGATCATGACCCTCTGAGCACTGCTGCTCAGCCAGTTCTCCATCCACCTCACTGTCCTCTCATCTAATCCATGCTTCCTAAGCTCACCTGTGAGAGTGTGACGGGAGATGGTGTCAAAAGCCTGGCTGAAGTGGAGGTAAACATGCACTGCTCTCCCTTCATCTACCCAGCAGTCGTGCCATCAGAGAAGGCTGTCAGGTTGGTCAAACCTGGCAGCAAAGGAGAA
The DNA here is from genome assembly GCF_949628215.1 of Phalacrocorax aristotelis. Lineage (NCBI taxonomy): Eukaryota > Metazoa > Chordata > Aves > Suliformes > Phalacrocoracidae > Phalacrocorax > Phalacrocorax aristotelis. The sequence goes on from NC_134280.1 coordinate 800,362, forward strand.
GAGCCAGCTCACAAGTCCCTGGAGGTACAGGTTCATGTCCTGCAGAGGATGACTCCTCGCTCGTTCCTTCTGCCCTGGTAATGTGAGTATGGGCAGAAACCCTGCAGGCATCGCAGCCTTGGAAGGCTGGATGCTTCGGAAGCAGGCAGCTTTGCATAATCTCTGCTCCTAGGAAAGCTTCCCAACATTTTCTGTGCATTTTAGAGATGGTTAACAGCAGACTCAAACGTAAAGGCTTGCTGAGACATGAACCGCTGCTTTTTTATTTATAAGGATTCAACTCCTCTCTGAGCTCTGTAGCTGGTGTTTCTTGTCCCTGCTTGTCAGGCCGTGCGCTGAATTCAAAGCTCACTTCTCACAGTTTGATGACTGGCCTTTCTTTGGAGACTGGAAGTAAGGAGCTCTATTTTAATATTGAAGAATTTACTTGAGATATTGCTATCCTTAATACTAGCATGAGTGGAGGGTCTGCCATATGACTAGAATCTGGGCTCGAAGTAAATGTAAAGGAAACCAAAAGAAGCTGGGATTTTTCCTTGCATTATCTTTATCAAGTTTTTTCACTGCAAATGACTTTCCAAAGCATTGCGATGGGCTTTGTGTATAAATATGTTTATAATACTTTAATAAGCCTATGTTCCAGTCCCAGTATATGTCCTACAAATGCATTATTCTCCTCTTTCACACTAAGCCTTTTGATAAAGCATCTGAGGGGAAGGGAGGGGTGCTTTCTGCACTCCAGAGGTGACAGTTACCGACTTGCTGAAAGATGTGCCTTCAACTTCCTCACTGCTGGGAATGATTGCTAGAACTCCAGCTGCCCCCGGGGAGCCGGAGAATACCCTCCTGAGGAGCGCTCGTTTCACAGCGCTGCCGTAAGAGTAGCACCTGCCTTTGCCGCTTGGAGGTTTATTGCCAGTGCGACAGGGAACAAATCACAGTTGGGTAAAAATCACTGTGCTGACATGTCAGGCCCTCTCGTGGATGGGGGGACTGCTGCAGTGGGAGCGGAGTGCAGGGGAACAGCCCCATAAAGCTGCTCTGTGCTGGTTTGTGGTGGCAATGGCACAGCCCAGCGAAGGGCTTTGGGTTCAACGAGATTTATGTGATTTGTCTTGTTCTCCTCGGGCTGGACTGCAATAGCCAAGAAGCCGTAACTTACAGAACTGCGCTACTGGAGGGATTCAGTCTAGCTGGTCCCAGTGCTAGCAAAATTATGGGACAGTTTAACATGAAATTGATACTCGGCTGGATTTTTGTGGTGGGGAGGATGTAATACCAAAATCTACTTTTTTTAAACCTTTTGAGATTATGTTTAAGAACAAATAAGATGGGCACAGATGACAATTACCTTTTAACGAGACAGCAACATAGATGGGCTACTACAGCAGGGTGCTATTGCAGTTGCCTGAGGAGCTGCTGTTACAAACAGGCAGTTATTTGTTCATGTGTACATGCAGCTGAATGCCCTTTTCCCGCTCCTGAGAGCGGGCAGAGCTGCTAAGCTGTGTGCCCCGGATCTACTCCAGCAATAGGTAGCAGGAATCCCCTTTAACGTGATAGTTTTGCTGTGAAACATATTGGTCTACATTTGTCCTTGCTAGGACAACCCTGGTGTCCTTGCTGAAACCCCTGCCCCGTGGTGCTCGGGACACAGCTGTGGTGAAATCCTGGCATGGTGGAGGGTCACCGCAACCTTGGAGAACACCCAGATGGATGCAAGCGTTGACCGCATATCTTTCAGGGTCCTTCCCCTACCTCAGATCATCATCGCTCTTCTGCCCTTGCCGGGAGGACATGGCACTCCGTATGAAATTGCTCACAAACTCCTCATCTTTGTGTCATCTTGGATGTATATTTAATCTCCCTGTAAATGTTTATACACATACACACCTCTTCAGCTGTATTCTATGGAAACAGGCACACCTCTATACTGCATTGATAAAATTGAGGGTTTTGTCGTATTTATTTGCCCTTTGACATTTATTTTCCCTACAGGTACTATTGAGTCCTCGGTATGTATTTGTTTAAAAATGAACTGTACAGATATTTGGAGTATTTCTGGGTTGCTGCTCGCATTTGATTCATTGTCAACCACCTTCTGATTTCATTGGTAAGTTAAATGAAAGGTACTGGAAATTTACTGGCTATAAAAGAGTCACCGAGATTATTGCTTGGGATCATTATCTTGTACTTCTGCAAGTGTTTGAAAGCCTGATATAAAATCATGGAAACTAAGATTATGTAGAGGTTAGGAATCTAAACTTTCAGGACAATTCCAACCCTCAGCAAGAGTCTTGTTGTTCAAGACTTCTTCAAAATCAGCCCTACGCTTTGTATCTTGGTATTCTGAAGAATTTATGTTTTGGTTAGGAAAGCAGAGAAGAGCACGGGGTATACATCAGCAGCTATGCTGAGACACACACAGGGTGATACTCATTTGGGTACTCAAACCGTTAGTCTGAGTCATTGCATAGCTTACCAGCTACTTGTCAAATGGAAAAGCTGGTAGCACAAAGGACTAGCTACTTAAAATATCCCATGTGGTTTGTCTACGTGTTAAAGTGTGACAATACAAAACCTTATTTGAAAAATTCAGAGAGAGACTGCTTGTTTGAAATCACGCAGCAGATTTCATTACAGCCTTGAGGAGGATTTGTGCACTCTCATAAAATGAGTCTGTAGAGGAATGTATGAAGTTATTCAGGTTAGACCAACTCATGGGAACATCCTCGTGTTGCCTTTTCAGGCAGATCGTGTAAGAGCCCAGTTCTCGTTTCATTAAAAGCATACAAATCCTTCCTAGGTCTGTGATCATCCATCCACTTGTTTTGATGCAAAATCAGTCCCTTAATGTCACAAGAGTTTTGTTTTCATAGACTCATAGAATCATTAAGGTTGGAAAAGACCCTTAAGATCATGGAGCCCAACCGCTAACCTATCACTGCCAAGCCCACCACTAAACCATATCCTCAAGCACCACGTCTACCCTTCTTTTAAATACCTCCAGGGATGGAGACTCCACCACCTCCCTGGGCAGCCTGTGCCAGTGCCTGACAACCCTTTTGGTGAAGAAGTTTTTCCTAATGTCCAACCTAAACTTCCCCTGGCGCAGCCTGAGGCCGTTTCCTCTCGTCCTATCGCTTGTTACTAGGGAGAAGAGTCCGACCCCCCACCTCGCTACAGCCTCCTTTCAAAACAGTTAGAAATCTGTGGTTCAAAGAAGCTGTGTAAAGGATAAGAGAAAGGGTTGGAGCAGAGCCTGAATGTCTGCAGGGAAGCCCAGGGCCTGAATGTGTGTGGGAAAGGCAAACCCAGCCCATGGAGGTAACGGCACAGAGAAAGAAGCAAGCTTGGTTTGACAGATAATGTTGCAATCAAGCCGCAGCGACTCGTCATGAACGAGCTATCCCAAAGGCGTCTCAGTGTTGTGGTCCTTCAGGACGGTGCTGTGCCCTGAGTCCAGGGCTGAAGGCACGAGTCAGAGCTATTGCAGGGCCGAGCAGTGCCCGCGCTCGGTTTTGGACCAGCTCTGCTCCTGGGAAGTGCCGGAGAGGCCAGGACCCGCTCTGATGTGCGGCGAGGAGTCCCTCTGTGGGCACCAGTGCTCAGAGATACTTTTAGGAACTGGGGTGCCTGTGAGGAGATGGGGACCTCTGGGACTAGAGGGGCAGAGGCGGTGGGCAACCAAGGACTAGGTCCCCATGGAGGAGCAAGGGAGCCACTCTCTGGGGTCTGAGGATGGAAGATGAGGATTTATGGCTTTCCCTCCACAAAAACTGGTGGGAGAAAAGGAGGGCCCTGCCAATGTGTTTTCTCTGCTCTTCCCTTTCCCTTCAGCACTGCCTGGGCTGATGGCTGTCAGCGTGGCACAACCAGCGCTGGGTGTCTGCCCAGAATGCGTCAGCACTGTGGACATGTTGAAGGGGACCGGAGGGATGACAGGACAGTGTGTTCATAGTGCCATATCACTAGTCCCCCAGCAGTAACAGCATGTTAGAGGGATTTAAAGTGCAAGATAAACATTATCTGGCAGTGCTGCTTGGCACCTGCATGTCGCTGTGTGTCCTTTGCTTGGGTGATTAGTGCCAAGCTGGGCTCAGCTGAATAGCTGCAGAGGCTCTGCATCGGTGGTGGGCAGCCCCAAGAGCAGTGTTGATGCACTCTCCTGCTCTGCCTCTCCAGGGGGTTGTGAGCAACTCTCCCGCACCATCCTGGGACTCCTGCCTGCTCCTGGAGAGGGCACGAGGCTGCCCATGACTCTGGGCCTGACGGCAGAGCCAGCGCCGTGCCGGGGAGGAGGCTGGAGCGGAGCGTCCTTGGTGAGCTCCCTGGGCACGCGTGGGCAGCCGCTGTGGGCAGCTTGGTTGGGACTCACGCTCCTCGTCTGGGCTTCCTGCAGGTGTGGGTATGGCCAGCAAGACAGCAGTTGGTCTGTGACGGACGGGGTGCGTGCGGGGGCAGGCGGCTGGAGGGTGCTGGGGCGCGTGGCATCACCCAGGGGCCAGGGCAGCGCCTGGCCCTTTGTGCCCATGGGGAGGTCGGCGGCGAGGCTGCTGGGGCAGCTCGGAGCAAGGTCTTGCTGTTTGCTCTGATGGAAGTTTTTTATTTGTTTCTCCTCTCAGCTTGTTTGGAGATGAGTCACTCCGTTTCAGAAACGTAAAAGAGGATTGCCTGAGGAACTGAAATGCACTTTGTTTGTTTTCAAAGCCACTTAGAGGGGTGATTGTGAGCAGGAAAAGGGGAAGAGGCTTTGAGTCACCGCGGTCACCGCATTACTCAGCGTGCTTTAGCAAGTAAGCAGATGCCAACCCTAAGAAACAGCTTACTTTTCTTAGGAAAAAAGAGAGAGCTTTCCTCCCTGCCGTACATTGCTTTTTAAACACTTTTATTTCCTGAATGAGCACCAGGGAGGAGGTGAGAGAGACATAAAATGTGAGCAGGGTCAGTGCCACCCCTTGACACCGAGAGGTTCCCCCTGGATCTGTCAGAACACTCATTCCCCTTCTCGGAGGCAAAGGATGTATGTCTAAAATTGTCCCCGTTGTGCTGCTGTGAGATGCAACACACGTCTGTGCCCGGCTGCCTGCCAGGAGAGGCACGGGGACCTCAGGGGCCCGTCACACATCAGCCACAAGCCCTTCTCCAGGCATGGGGGCCAGATGTTTTCTGATGGGGTAGAAATACCTGTTGCAAGTTGCTGGTTTTTTGAGGGATGAAAGTTTAAGATGGGAATGTACCAACACTTCAGCATTCCAGGGGAATGAGTGGATCCCCTGAAGCGGGGGGGGGGAGCCCTGTGCTGCCGTTTTCCTGGCACCAGGGGTTCCTCTGCTCTGGCAAACACCTTCCCGAGCTGGCCAGGAGGGCAGAGCACAGCAGAGCTCACGTGTGGTGTAACAGCAGCAGCAGTTTAGCATAAAGAGGGAATGTTAACTGGAGACATGAACTTCTGTGGCACTAATAGCACTTACAGACTAAAATAGTTTGAGCTTGGGCCGGAATATATTACTTTTTTTTTATTGCAGATATCTGCCAAATATAAAAATGTTTCAGTGGCCATATTTTAAGTTGGTTACACTGACTAATATATGCTAACGCTAACGCAGCCTTTGGCTGAAGAAAGAAATGATGTGCCTCAAGATCCCCAGGAAGACACAGGTCCTTCAAACAAGTGCCCTTCTCACAAACACTCCACATCTGAAGGCTGCCTCTCTGGGAGAGCTGCAGGCCGTTCATGGCAAGGCAATAGGACTGCTATGGAATAAGAATAAAACAATAGCCCTCTTCACTATTAAATCCCAAAGCATTGCCAATACGTCTTCAAAAGTGGAAAATACTGTTTTCCTGCCTGCTGTATCACCGACGTCTCCTGCAAAATCTGGGTTTTACCGGGTGCTTGTCGGACTAGAAGTTGGGTGTCAGGATGGGTCGGCGTGCCAGCCTTCTCTTTCTGGGCTGACAGAAAAACCCACTTCTAAAGCCAGCGTATGTGCGGCCATTGAGCCGCCGAAGCCAGGCAGGCGACACGGGAGGCGCAGGGCTGGGGCTGGCCACCCGCGGCCCCGGGTCCAGCAAACGTTGGCGCACGCTTGCCTCTTTCCTTGTCGCCTGGGCTTCCTTCTGCAGCTCGGACAGATTAGTCAGTGCCATTTACCAATGGAGTTTATAGATCTGAAATAAACTAATGTTACTTAAATACTACTTAAAATGAACTTTACTGAAGTAATGAGTGAGTTAGAATGGATGGAAATCTGTACAGGCACTGAGATTGTTCTTGTTTCTGCTTATATCACACTGGGTCATTGTATTGGGGCTTTATAATGTTTTTTATAACAGGTTGTGTTACAGCTCAGGACCAGGATGGCTTTACTGAGCCTCTGATAGAAACTCCTCATGAGCCAAAAACCTGAATTAAGTACTTTTTCATGCAGTTGGGTGCATCATGCAGAGTCAGGTCTGTCAGGCTGCAGGAGGCTTCTGGGTCCGTAGTTCGTTTGCTTTGGGTGGCAAGCGGTCAGTCTCACCGGCAGTGGTGAACCTGTGCCCAGGCAGGGTCCCCGACAGCACGCCAGTGGCAATGGCTGCCAGCCCAGTTCTGTGAAAACTTGTTATTTAATTATTTAAAAATAATTTTTGTTTGGTGACAAAAATGTGGAAAAAATTCTTTAGTTCTCATTGGATGGAAAACCGTATGTCCCTGCCCGGCGCAGGGAGGGTCACGCTACGTATTCTAACCCCCAGGACTTGCAAGCCCTGCCAGGGCGGACTGGTGATGGTGAAGGTGGAGTACTCCAGCCAGCAGCTAGCTGAGGCATCTCTGCTGGGGCATGCAAATGTGGGTGACTGCTCCTTCTCCAAGTCGTTCCAGAGTTCCTCTCCAGCACTGACTGGTTCTGAAGGGATATGATATTTTTCGATAGCACATAGTATCTTATTTGCTGTTGTTCTAATGGAATATTTCCCTTTGCTCCTAAAACTATTGGTAATTTTGCTCAATGGCAAGATGAAGAATCACAAGATTTAAAAAACAGCTGAGTGAGATCTTTACCAAACAACCAGTCCAGGTACATTGATATATGTATGCAAACATATTCTTCCAGTTGTCCTTTTGGGCATGGCAGAGCACCTGGAAGGACAGGGGCTGGACAGACAGACATGGTTCCTGGCACTGTGGGAGGAGCAGCCTGTGGGTCTCCTGTGCCCAGACCTGTGCTTGCTGGCAATGCGGGGAGCAAGGGGGAAGGCAGCTCCTCCCTGGTGAGCTGGTGCAGAGGTGGGCTGGGCAAGCAGTAGGAGGAAAACAAACTTACTGTGTCAGAAATACGATTAAAATCAGCCATGCAAAAAAAGCAAACAGAAAAAAAAACCTGGGCTAGGAGTTCAATTCTCGTTTTAGTTGAATGGCCCATCCCACCACGCTCACAGTTTTACTGACTCTGAGTTTCTGCTGAGATCATGATGTGATCTGTAGTGCTCTGCAGACCAAATATGGGCTTGTCTCCAGCATACGAGGAGACACAGGTTTCTTTTTATAAACGATACTAATTTTAAAAACTCATTGTGCTTCTTTTGCAATGCCTTAAAAGCTGTCGCCCTTTCTGTGGGGGGCACAGCCGGACACCCATCCCTGCGCCTCCTCCACCATGATCTATAGGGGCAGAGCCGTTACAAAAGGCACGCAAATCAGCTCTGAATTAAACTGTCGTGACAGCATATACCAGACCGTGCTGAACTGCCATGAGGTTAGCAGAGGCAAACCCTACGAGCTCTCACCCCACGGTGGCGTGCTGCTCCCGGCAGTGCTTGCTGCCTGCGCCTCCGCTGCCTGCGCCTCTGCCAGACTCGTCTCTCGGAGCTGGGTGTCCAAGGCACATGTAGCAATACTTTGTAAAGGTGCATGAGAAGCCTCTACTGAGAAAAATGAGCGTAACTTGTAAATTTTTATTCTCCTTTTTAAGAGCGATAGACCTGCTTTTCTCTCGTGAACGTTCAAGTGCCAGCTAGAGTTAATGGTGATGAACTCTGGAGGCTTTGTGAAGTTATTGTCCCTGGTGTTTGTCCAGCTACCTCAGGTGAAAATGCGTGTGTTTCAGTCAGGTCCCATTGGGATGTCCAGCCTTGCCAGGGCTGCTTCTGGCCACCGGTGGCTGGCAGTGCGTGCTGCCCTGGGACACGGGGCTCTGGCCACCAGCTGCAGAGCTGTGCAGAGGTGGAGGGAGCTCCTGGTCCATCTGTGTCCAGGACTTGGCAGGGGTGAGGCTGGCAAGCTGTGCTGCCCGAGGGCTCAGCCCTGGCCCTCCTTTTGCATTGCTTACCTGCAGCCGAGGGGAAGCGCGGACAGGCAGCCCTGCTGCCCACTGCTCTCAGGGCTGCTTCCCCTGCTTCTTCATGAAACCCAGGAGTGAGTAATCTGCTAGGGGTTCTCAAAACCTAAAGCTATTAAAAGCCATGCTGAACTGAACAACAGGTCAGATGATAACTGGAGTGAAAAAACAAACCAGCCCCCAATTCCTAGCATCATGAATCCTCCCAAATTTATTTGCTGCTGGGACAAAATCCTTTGGAAGAGAGGAACCCCCGGTAAAATTTGATTTTGGAGCAGCAGCTGGCTGCAGGGGTCAGTCCATGCTCTGGCCACTGCAAACTGGGGCGAGATCCTGGCTGGGATCGCTCTGCTCCAGGGCAGACCGACAGCTTGGCTCCCCCAGAGGGACCCTGGCTGCCAGCATGGCGTGTCGAGCAGCTACACGAGGCTGACACCTTGGGAGGGTCCGCAGGGCACCTGGGGCATCGCTGGCAATTACAGCCACCCCAGCTGCTTGGCTGGGCAGGCTTGGAGCGTGGCCCCCAGCCTGGCACAGCGTGGCTGCCCTCCTGTCCACCCACCAGCAGCCCCCGCTGGCTTCCTCCAGCCCAGGCCAGCCAGGAAAGGTGCAAGGATGACATGATGATGCATCTTCGGTGCAAAGACGCCAAGGCTCTCCCTGGCACTGTGGCTCTGCTGAGGCAGCCCTCCTGTCCCTTCCTTCAGGCCCTGTGTTTACACCGCTGTGTGCTGCCAGACCTGCTTTGCTGGGTAAGTCATTGCTCCTTACCAAAACACAAATGCTCTGCCGAGGGCATTGCTCTGCCTTTGCTCTGCGATGTTTTCAGCTCCTGCTCGCAGGCTGTGGCCTTCAGTTCTTGCTTTCCTCCCTGTGGCTGGGAAGTCACGCGCTGACCCCGTTAGCCAAAGAAAGCGTTGGTTTCCCACCTTTGCAAAAAAGGTACTTTGAGCAATGCAAGGGGTGCTGAGCAACTGAGAGAGGGACAAGTTGACTTCAGGCAAGTGCCTGAAGCAAGCAGTGATTCAGGGACAAACCACTGCAAAGAGAAGCAGCTGTTCGGTGAGAACTCTTGTGTGCAGGAATGGAAAAATTATGCAGATTTCTTTAATCGCCAAGCCTGATTCTTAACTCTCCTATGAGCACAATGCATACTGAGTGCCCTGGCGATCTGCTAGAAGAGATTTATGTAACGCGCACCTAAACCACAGGTCACGTGGCTGGCTTTCCGCTCTCATACTTTTTGATCGCTCGAAGGGGCGAGCATGTTAGTTTCCTCAGCCACGCCGCAGCGTTTAGCAATGACGCTCTAAATGCCCTTCCACTGACATGGCCCTACGGCGACTCATTCAGCAGAACCAGAATGCCAACTTCGTAGGCTTCGGCGCTGGCCCGACCTGTGCTGCCGGCGGGGAGGAGGCTCTGCCGATGGACAGCAGGAGGATCCAGCACCTGGCCAACACGGTGGGGACACTGCCCCGTGGGCGCAAGCAGGTACGGGGTGGCTCCTGTGCTCCGGGAGGCTGATGGCTCCCTTCTGCCCCGACAGCCACTTGCTGCCCGCATTTGCAGGCGCGAGCAGAACCGGCCAGGTTGCCCCGAGGGACTGCACGGGTTCCCTGCGGAGCTGCGTGCTCCTGACTTCGGGGTGCTGGAAGGATTACTGCTGGGCACCTTTAGCCTAGCTGGTTTTGGGATTGCAATGAAACCGTTGCAACACCGTCAGTGCGGGAAGCTCCCAAGAGGAGCAAGCAGAGAGGCACTCTGCCGGGGGTGGCTTGGGCGCATGAAGTGCTTTTGCAGCCGAGATCCTGCCCCGTTTGCGGTTCTTCTCCATTTGCAGCAGTGCTGCGAGTCAAAAGAGGCTCTTGCTGGCTGGGTGTTCCTTTAAACTTGCATTTACTTCAGTACCATGGCCTGGCTGGACTGTTCTTTGTTCTGCAACACTGACAGAAAGCACCTACCATGGGTTGTTTCCATCCGGATTTTGGAGTATTTTGCTACAACTGTTGGGGCTGGTTGGGCTGCGTCTCTCGTCTGGGCTTTTCCCCCAGAACTGAACGGCACATTTGTGCACAATTCTGCTGTTTGCAACTGGATTGCCACAAAACTCTCTCTTGCTGTTGCTGTAAATTGCCAGCTGAGCAAGTCCAGCTTTGGTCTATTTGTCTAGCATGAAGAAACCTAAACAGAAAATGTTAGAGACACATTATAATCTGAAAGTGTTATAAGAAAACCGGTGCATGATATCCGTGCACTTAAGGCGTTGGCTTTGTTCAGTAGTGGAAACATGCTTAATCCTTTTCTTTGTACAAGTGTGGGGAGATAAAGGCAAGCCAGAGCCAGACTAATCTTGGGAACACTGCTGCTGGGTGGCATCCAGCTCCCGCGGCTGTGACGGAGCAGCCCTGTGCGTGGCAGCGGCTGCCAGCGCAAGGGAAGGCTGACGATAATGGCTGTGATGTGGCTGTCTCTGTTAAAGACAAATTACAACATGGGTGTTGGGCCGGAGGATTGCGCGGCGCAGACCGTGCCTACCACTCACGCGCCGCAGGGGCCCTGCAGCCCTGGTGTATGCCTGCCATTAGCCCTTTCACCTGTGTGCTCTGTTGTTATACGTGTAGCCTCCCCCTCCTCTCCCCAGGTAAACGCGGGTTTAGGAAGTAGGGTGTTTCTGTAGGTGTCACACTGCGGCACCATTTTATACTGCTGAAGTCTGAGACATTTTGTTATATTGACTAAATTCTACAAACCATTTAGTGACAATGTAATTGCTTATTTGTGGTTCACTTTTTGTGGGAAGAATTAATTCCCTGCTCGGAGCACTTTTGCCATCAGAATATTTTCTTTGGGATTCAATCTCAATTTTTCTACTTGTTCTCATGCTTTTTCACAACAACCTCTATCACCCTCGATAGAGCCTTCCTGCCACAGGGTCTTCCAACAGGTATTGCTACAGGGGTCTCCCACCCAACGTGCTTCTGATTCCAGACCTCTCTCCACCTCTGAAGTAGGTGTTTGTGAGTTTATGAAAACTAATTGTGAAGATGCCAAATTATCACCCCTGCTCAGAAACCCTCCTTATGTTGCTTCATTTTATATTGGCTGAATGTAGCTCAGCTCTCAATTTTAACTTATTGCAGGGAAGCCTGGAGAGCTAGTGGGTGGTGAATGTTTTCTAATAAAGTTGGACCAGGTACTGCATTACAGTCTCCCAGCGAGGATGCCCAGATGTTTTCTGGAGGAGAAAAACAGAATCAATTTTGTGATGTGCTAAGAGTGCCCATGTTTGTTTTACTTTGGGGACACTCAATTTTATATTTAAAAGTTTGGAAAAATACAAAAAGCTGACCTATACCCAGTTTTCCAGGGCTTAATTCCCAGCATAGTAAAAATAAACATGAATTCACAGAATCCCAGAGTGGCAGGAGTTGGAAGGGCCCTCGGGAGCTCACCCCGTCCCACCCCCTGCTTGAGCAGGCACACCCAGAGCAGGGGCACAGGGCCGCGTCCAGGCGGGGGGTGAATGTCTCCAGGGAAGGGACCCCACAGCCCCTCTGGGCAGCCTGTGCCCCTGCTCTGGCACCCGCACAGGGAAGGGGTTTGTCCTCATGTTCAGGTGGAGCTTCCCGTGTTCCAGCTTGCGCTCGTGGCCCCTTGGCCTGGCGTTGGGCACCACTGAAAAGAGCCCGGCCCCGTCCTCCTGACACCCGCCCTTCAGATATTTATAGGCATTGATGAGATCCCCCTCAGCCTTCTCTTCTCCAGGCTGAACAAGCCCAGGTCTCTCAGCCTTTCCTCATAAAGGCGATTCCTTCAACAACCATCTCTTGCAGGTTAACGCAAACCTCCACACCAGAACGTGTGGCAGTTGATACTTTGTCTTGCAGCAATGCCAGTCAAACGTCCTCCATGGGTGTTGATGTCAGGCCTGTTACTGTGTAAAATGACTCTCTAACTTGCTTGGAAAGGAACCGTAGGGTGGAGGAAGACGTCCTGGGCAGGAGGGAGCACCTCTTCCAAGCTTTGCAGGGAGTGGTCAGTGTGCCCAGAGGTCATTGCTGTTGGCTGCCGAGTCTTTGCCTGTGCCCAGCTGAGCTCACCTTCAGCATCTGACAGGTGGCTTTGAACATGATGACCAGTTGTCTTGCACCCTGGACCTAGCTGCCTTTCCTCCTCGTCTGGAAGTTTAAGTTCTCGTTTGAGGGAGAGGCTGTTTTGGTGCAAGCTGGTGGTGAGATGCCACCAGCTAGTTTTAGTTTTGCTCTAAACTGCTCATTTTAGCCATGTGCCTCAAAGAACCTTGAACCTACTGACCCTTTTCCACTCCTGTTTCTGGTTACAGCTTGCGTTAGTCAGATCCAGCTCCTTGGGTGACTCCTCCAGGCCACAAAGGTATGAAGATATCCTTCTATAATCACTGTCATATACTTACTCTGCATAAAGCATGTATCGTGGGAATCTTCCCCGTTAGTGGCCCTAGTCGGCTAAGGGTGCAAGGCAGAGAGTGGTACCCAACACCTGGGACATGCAGGTGAAATAGTCACATTCAGTTTGAGCAAGGAAAGAGCAAGCACCCCCTCTGCAACGTCTGAGGGGAGGCGTGCTGACACCCTGCTAGCACAGGGAGGGGCGATGGCGGGGGCACAATTGCTTTGGTTAGACATACAGCGCGCATGACATGCGACACCCCGGCGTTCATACAGAGTTCTGTGTATTCTTCTTGCAGACACCTCGTTGCTATATTAAAAGAAGATAAAGAGACATTTGGGTTTGAAATCCAGGTAAGACTTCAATGACAAGTCACTTCATTTAAAAATAAAATATGGTGTAATCTCTTAAGTGGCAGCTCCTCAAAATCAGGTTAAAACAGCATAGAGCGGAGAAAGATATCCATCAGTTCGTCATGAAATTTGAAGAACTTACAGTAATGATGCAGAAATAGGATGCATTTCCAACGATTTTTTTCATAGTGAAGGTCACAGATGAGAGTTTCCGGCCTTTTCACAATTCAGAGCACTGAATGTAGGAGAAATTTTATTCAAATCCCAATATGAAGCAATGGCAATGTCTTCATACCTCCATAAGAGAATTTTTTGTTTGAGTCTTGTATATGAGAATATTTTCATATAAAAAGAGAGATATTAAAAATCTCTCTCTCCAAAAAATACCTTATACCTAGCATTTTACTTCCTCCTTTAACATATATAGACACATGTATTTTTGAAGTAGATGTAGAGTATTGGTGTATTTTTAATAAAAAACTGCTAAGCTTGACTTGCTGGGGGCTAAATCATACAGTAAGAAACTCTGTTAGATGTAGAAGTCAGTAAATCATCAAACAGGAAAACCAGAATCTTGCCAGGAGCACTGCTAATGGGACATTTTTGTTCTGTAGATTTTTGTGAGAAAGGTGACTCTTGGATCATCAGGCCTGCTAAAATCCCGGTTATAAATAAAAAATAATCCCAGGAATAAAGAGGCGCTGTTTTGGGGGCAGCGGGTCGTGGCACCACCGCGGAGCTCTGCCTGCTGGCGGGACCTGCGGGCAGGAGCCTGTTCCGTGAGCCAGTGCCCACGAGACCCTCCCACATCGCCCCTCTCTTTCCTTTACTGCGGTGGCAGGGTGTCTCCAAAGCGCTTGCCGGTATCTCTGCACAAAGGGAAAATAGTATTTTCAGTGAAATTAGTGTATTAGGAAAAGCTTAACTTTTTCAAATTTGGTTCTGTGACTAATGAGCGGGTAAGTGTTCAGCTCGTGAGCAGTGGAAAGCTTTCAGAAGGGCGGATAATTGAGTCAATTATTGGGCTTTTATATAAATTGTCAGGGCAGATTTTCATTATATGTGACATTATGATTAAAAATAATTGTTCTTGGCACATTTTCTTCCCGAGCATACATGCAGTGTGAGCACTTCACTAGGAAGTCCAGGCTAAGGAAAGGCAGCATCTGTCTGATACTGAGGATAAGCCATTATTTAGAAGCTGCAGTTTCATTGCTACAAGTTAAATTTAGGCAAAGCAGAATAAGATGATGTGAAACTCTAGGTCTACCGTCTGCAGGGAGCTCATGAGAGCTGCGGTGATGGCCGGATGCCAGAGCTTCTTGCCTGTGACTGGTTATTCTCCTGCTTCCCGCTTGCGGACCAGAGCCTGGGGGCACGGCGGATGCCGTGTGGCTCCGAGTGCCCGGGTGTTTGCAGAGCGGATGCTCTGGCAGCACGTCTTTCCCCTCACTGCAGCTGCCTAAAAGCTAGGTTTCCCCACCACGGCCCAGCCATCTTCCGCACTCCACGAGTGGAAGAAGGGAAGTCCACCCTCCTGGTTGGAGTGCTTCTCTTGGGGCCATCAGTCACACCCTGGAGACGTCCACCTCTCCGCTGGCTCTCTCCAGACAGCTCCAGCTAGGTGTGATGAGTCCCATCCTGCCTGTCCAGCTAGTGTTGCTCAAGCTGGCCCAGTCTTTCAGATTGGTAGGTGAGACCTACCGCTCTGAAATAAGTAAAAAAATAAAAAAAAGCATGTGTGACCTGCAGTGGCACGTCCTCCACGACCCTCATGTTTCACTTGGCACTCTTAGTTTAGCCAAAATTCTTGGTCTAAGGGCTGAAATGACTGCGTTGGTGTGACTTGGCCAGGTACGCTCTGAACTCACCCAGTCTTCATCCCTATTTGTTCCACACTGACTGAGAAATTTGGGAATCTAATGTGACTTCTTGTATCTGGGTTAGATGTGGCTGTCTCAGGTTTTCAGGAAGTTCAGCTTCAGTTTAAATATTGGCAGGAAGATGTGGCTAAATACTGGTATTTGCATATAACTGAGAAGACATTTCCTGTCATTACAGGATCTGGTCAGGTTGCGTGGCCCACTTTTGCACTTTTCTAAATACACGTCAGCACTGATAAGCACATGATGGATTTATATAGATAAAATTTATATATTTATATATTTATATATTTATATATTTATATATATTAAAAATTACTTAATGTATATTTAAATGTATAAGTCAAGAATCAAAATCACTTTCAAGGAGGTGTGGGGACACGCGTGGCTAATGAGTTTAAGAGGCCAAAAGAACAAAAGGAGGTTCAACTCTTCTTGCTTTCCAGTTCTCATTGCGGGCCGATCTACCTGGCAGCACCAGCTGCCTTCACGTGGCAGTCCCAATGAGTAGGAGTCAATCACTTGAGAAGCCTGAGTCACACCCTGCCATGCTGCGGCTGGGAACATGAAAAACCCTTCCAGGAAGCAATCTGCAGCCATGCTAACAGATATTCGTGACTGAAGTTACTGAGATTTTGATAATAAGTAACCAACTTGCCTTAAATCTAATTTTCTGCAAAAACAACGTACAGGCATCGATCAGGTGTCTGCTCTTCTCTCTCATAAGAATGCAATTTCTAATTGTTAGGGTATAACACTTTGGTGTTCTCACCTACGTGATAATATACCCTGCTCATCACAGCTTTCTCATTTTAAAAAAATGTGTAAAAAGACTATTAATTTTTAAATTGTTTTTATGGCTGTAATATTGGTAACACCGTCACTTTGGTATTAACAGACTATTAGATTTCCGCACCAAAATGATGACTCCCTGGAGGTATGCACTTGCATCTGCAAAATTCAAGAAGAAAGTCCTGCCCATCTTTCTGGCCTTCAAACCGGTAAATATTCATGTTTTTTTCCTGCTGTGGGTGGCCTTATCTTGCTTTTCTCCCAATTACTTTTACTGTAGAGCACGCGGAAGGCGTGCGGGTGCTGCAGACGCTAATTTTCACCTCTGTGTATCTCTAACAGGCGATATCCTCTCCAGTATCAATGGCGTGAACACTGATGGTTTTAGTCACAAGCAAATAGTCAACTTGATAAAGTCTTCAGGGAACTACTTAAGGTAGGCATCCTTCCTTCGAGTGGTTTTTAGCTTAATACTCTTTCCTGCTGGAAGCCTAGAAAGCTTCTCGTGCTACCCTGCAGCCCTGTGCTGTCTTCGAAGCAGAAATCCCCGTGGGCTTGGTTGTGCGGAGCCGCACTCTTACTGCAGGTGAGGGTTCGGGAGGGAGGAGCTCTGCGAAGGTGCCCCAGTGTTGCCCCTGCAAATCCTTTTCCTCTTGCCCCTGCCATGTGTTTGCTTGGCTTGCGCCGGCACGGCTGCTGCTGAGGACGGCCGTGGATGAGAGGGTCCGGCCAGGCAGGGTGTTCCCCATCCCCTCGTGCAGCTGCTCCCCAAGGACCCCACGGCAGCACGCTGCAGTGCGGTGAGCCGCGGTGCGGGGTCCGGCAGCCCCGGCAGCGCTCGTCGCTCCTCTCCACTTCGACGCCGACGTCACCTGCTCTTCACAGGTTAGAGACTGTCAACGCGGCCATGTTTCTGCGGAAAATGGAGCTTGAGACCAAGCTGCAGTTACTGAAGGTAATATAATTCATTAGTTAATCCGTTGTGGATTCGTTGCCAGTGGGTGTCTGTGGGGCTGGGTCAGGACCCCTATGCGTCCCGTGCCGCCAGCACCCCCAGCCGCGGTCCCTGTAATATTTTCTGTATAACTTTTTTTTGTAATATTCTCCCCCACAATACTTTCTGTAGCTCTCTAAGAATTTCCATTTCCCTCTGTGTCTCAGCTGTGCCCAGGCTGTAGGCAATCCTCCCCTGTAAGAACAGAACAGCTTATTTTACTGTGCTTTGTATTCAGCAAAAAGGGAAAGCAGGCTTTCACGAGCAAAACTCAGGCTCATTAGGGACGGCAGGGTGACGGCACCACCGATTCATAGAACTGCTGTTCCCCAGCCAAGTCCGAGGCTGCCGGGCCGGCAGCAGGTTTGCATGTGCCGGCGCCCTGCCGTGCCTCTCTGCTCGCCCCGCTGCAGCCGCAGGCGCCGCAAGGGCCAGGGCTTTCCAAAGCCGGGACTCGGTCAGCCTGAGCCAGGGGTTCTTCCTTATGGCAGCTCTATGCCAAAACCCTCCGCGCAGTAGTATGGTACTTTTAAAAGTGCATTAAAAATTAATCTGGCTAGAACAAACCTCATGCCAAATGGGCTAGGCTTGCCAAAGCTGAGCAGTGGGGACGGGTTTGCCATATGTGCCACTGCCTATAAAATATAAGCCCTGCCACGGGGGTGATTTCTATATTCAGTATTTAGCATGTTTAAAACAATGTTTATTTAATTTGCTTTGCACTGTATTTATGAGAGTACAGCACAGGCTGTTGTAACTTGCTGCGTGTCACCGATGCTGTAGATGATGTCAGCGGTGGCCGTGGGGGCTGGACAGGGAGGGAAGGAGGTTCCCTCCCAACCTCTGCCGGTCTGCGGCCAGCGGGGTGCGGAGGGCAGTGCCTGGCTGTACAGGCGGTGTCTTGGTCACCGTCACTTCAGCCTAGAAGATGGGCAGGGGCAAGGAGAGCAGGGCAAAACCTCCATGAGCTTCGTTTCCCCTCAGAGGCTCATTACACTGACAGGGGCTAGGTAGGATTCTTTTGGAAATAGCTGGGATGGTTTTAGGCACTGCTCCCCGCAGCTGGCTGTTATCTTCTCTTCAAAGGAGGTAAAACCAACTAACAGGCAGTGGGGGCTCTTGGGTGGTGGGAGCAGCTGGGAGAGCCAAGCCCAGAGGCAGCCCTGGTGCTCCTTGTGGTGCTGGGACAAAGCCCCGCACACCCGGCATGGTCCAGCAGGGTGGGAGGCGTTGGGAGACGGGTGCGAGTGCAGGGGCCGTGCCGGCCTCGCGTGGAGCTGTGTGTGACCACGTCACTGGGTCCCAAGGCTGGCGGGAGCCAGAGCATTGGTTGGGGATGCTGAGACCGCCCGGCCAGCCAGCTAGTCCAGACCTGGCGAGAAACGAGCCAGACCCCAGAGCCGCAGAGTTCATCACTGTGTTAATGAGAACACAGCAGCAGGATGCTTCTGTCCCGGCCACGGTCAGTGCTGCATGGCAAGCCGTTTGGTCAGGCCCCGTAGCAATCTGGATGAAATAACCAGGGACATTACCAGAAATGGGATCTCTCCCCGTGTCCGTGTCCCCCCCTCACCCCTTTCCAGGGAAATTATAAAGCCAAAATCTCAAAATCTGCTGTGAAATGTTCTGGTTTTAGATAACAGCTGTTTCGCAAATGTTCCAAGCCACTGTGGCAAATGTCGTTACAGAGTCAAATATGGGTATATGCTCAGCCCTGCACTCTCACACCGGTGTGGCTGCAGCAGAAAGAACCTAATTCTGTTTATAACTGTCTCTGATGCCCCACTGAAGGGCGTGCTCGGTTGCTGCGAACCCCTGTAACCACAGCGCGACAGTGCCCGTGAGTGCTAAGCACGGCAGGTTTGGATGTGCGTTGCACAAGCGTGTCCTGCCCCCGGGACGCAGCAGCGCAGCCCCTGCAAGGCACCGCAGGTGGGACCCGCAGCCCTCTGCGCCCGCCGCGCCGTGCTGGCGGAATGGGCGTCCTGGCAGCTGCGAGCGGGTACCCTCTCCGTGCACCAGTCCTCCTGACAGCCCCGCCGCTGTTATGCTTTAATGAGATGGGAGAAACCAGGACTAGGAGGTGGATGCTGTTTTGGCTGGGTCCGGACGAGGATAAAGAAAATCTTTGGACAACTCCACAGCATCTCTTGCATACAACTTCCTAGGTTTAGTTGAATTATAAACTTCTAAAAACTACCTTATTCAACATTGTGTAGAGACCGTAAGAGCAAACTTGTCCAAACTAATTCTCCTTAAAAGCAGCCATTGCTCCCATTTTACCGGCAAGCCTGTCTCGGTGCTGTAGGAATGCTCTGTGGGGAAGCTGGAGCCACCCTGTACCTCTGCCTTGGTGAAGGCCGCCCAGCCGGCCCGCGCCGGTCAGACCCCAGGCACCAGCTCTCTGCCAGGTCGTGCCCAAATCCCCTACGAGGAGATTCAGGGAGGAGAGCAGCTGGGAAAAGGCTTCTTTCCCAGTGCCCTTGAAAATTGCTGCTCTTCAGTACATTCGGGGAGCCCCAGGAAGATCCTCCGTGCCGCCCCCTCCTCCTGCTGCTGGGTCCCGCCTGGCCTCCGCGGGGACTGGGGGCTTGCCGTGTGGGCGCTGCCACCCTGCAAGGTGGAAAACCAAGCCGGGCCATGGTTATCGTTTTGTTGTTGATTTTTCTGAAATGTGGAGAAGAGAAAAAAATATGTGAGTGCAACAACAGGATTGCCCACGCAAGCTTTATCTGGTCAGTTTGGTTGTATAAATGTGTGCTTTGCCACCTCAGGCTGGTGTCTGAGGGGCTCCGGGTTCGTGCAGATTACTGGGGAAGTGCCTACGGTGACTACCTCTGGCTGGAGGTTCACCTGCTGTTTTGGTTTTTTTTTTTTTTAATTGACTATGCAAAGGTTTATTTTTCCACCAAAAGCTGACCTGCAACACAGGGAAAGAAAACTGTTGCTCACGGTTGGCTGGCGTGTAGCACTTAGAGGTTACAAGGCTCTTTGCTCGGGAGCTGGGGATGGTTAGCTGTGCCGTGCCCGCGCTGCCCTGCCAGACCCAGGAAGGAGGAGGGGGTGCCCGTTCCTGGCGGGGGGGCTCTGGAGCTGCAGAGGGTGGGCGGAGGGCAGCCTGCGGGCTGCTGAGGGGAGCCGGTGTCGCCCTTTGTAGCCGAAGGCAAGCAGCACGCGCCCCAGGTGCCAGGCTTCTGCTTTTCAGATCGCGCACATGCAGTACCTCAGCCGAAGCACCAGCACACGAGCAGGATCGAGCTTTCCAGAAGCACTTCGCTAAATTCTGGGAAAATTGTCTTAGTAATAAGAGGGATGTACAAGCTCAGGTGACCTGTACTTTCTGAACACACTGTTATCTTTACAAGTGTTTTGTGCTTCTGCAAAAGTGTGTGAGTGACAGAGCCCTCTTTCTCCTCCACAGCAAACTCTGCAGCAGAAATGGGTGGAGCTGCATTCTCTGCTCTTACAGGAACAGCGCTTGCTGCACGGTGCGTACTTGTTTCCGGGTAGGAAACCACAGCGCTGCTGAGTCCTTCTGCAGAAGCAATCCTTTAATCTGATTTTCGTTTGCTTTCTTTTCCCTGTTACTGAAGGCATGGGGCTGGCCCCTGGGAAAGCTTTGGATGCCACTTGACTAACACAGACCAAAGGATCCTTTGCATTAGTTCTAGGAAAGGAGTTGATACAGGATGCAAAGTTTTTTTCCCATTCTTATTCTGGACTTATCAGGGGAGAGTTTAGTTTGTTTGGGGTTTTTTATGGGTTGCCCAGGGAGCAGCTTTGATTCTGCGTGTGGGGGAAGGCAGGGGCAGAGAGCACCCCACAGCTGGGAAACAGCTTCCCACGAGGGAGAGGGGCTGCTCCCCGCGCTGAGGTGCTGCGCCGCCGTGGCACAAGCATCCTCCGTTGCGGCCTTGAGCAGGCGCCGGTAAATAACGCTCCGCTTCTGCTTCCAGGGGAAGTGAACGACAATGCTCTGCTGGGCATGCTGGAACTGGAGGAGTCCAGCGTGCTTGGCGGCTGCAGCACAGCAGAGCCCCTGTTTCCGACGAAGCCTCGCTTCTCCAGCGAGAGCAGCTCCCGCAGCCGGCTGAGCCTGATGACCGTGGACAGCGAGGACAGCTTCTACCAGAGCTGTGCCTTCGAGGATTCAGCTGCAGAGAGCCTGAGCCGCCAGTCGAGCGTGGATGACGACTGCTTCTTCCCCCGGGATGGGGGCAGCGCTGCCGGGCGGTCCTCCCTGCGGAGGAACCGCAGCATCAGCCTGGCCAGCAGCGGGTCCATGTCCCCGCTCTGGGAGGGGAGCAGCGGCACCAGTAGTTTTGGGACCCTCCCACGGAAAAGCAGGAGATCCAGTGTCCGAAAGCATCTTTTGAAATTCATTCCAGGCCTTCACCGGGCGGTGGAAGAGGAAGAAAGTCGGGTCTGACATCGCACGTGTCATCCTTGTTGTCTGGGGCTCTGCACGTGGGACGGCTGCGTGGCACGGACCGAGGGCAGCGGCTCACCCGGCAGCATGCGGTGGGTGAAGTGTGGGGGCACTGCATGGCAGTCCTCCAACAAACAGTACTGATGATATTTAAAAACCTCTGGACTTTTTAATTATTTTAATTTTTAATTAGAGGACGCTGTGGACCTCTTCATTAACGTGAAAAATGGTGAACTCTGGAATGTGAGGAACCTTTGCAGAACTTCCTCAGCGTACTTTAATGTTAATAATAGTTTTTAATTGAATGCAAAATTGATAGCTATTTATTTCCTGTTACCAAAGTCTTAGTCTTCCAGAAGTCTTTATAAAGCAAGTGCTTCTACTAAAACCAGCGACAGAGTCCCATTAGAAAGCAGATGGAGACCAGAGCATACATCGGAGAGAGACCCTGGGCAGGAATGTTTTGAACCAGAGGGCACTGGTTCACCCGCGCTTTGCGGTGGGAGATTTACGCGGGGGCGCTGGGGCAGGCCCGGAGCACACTTGCCACGTCAGGACCCGTGGCGGCCGCTTCCCGCCGCCTGTGCCAGGCCATTGCCCTAAGGCGCTGCTGCTGCTCGAGGACGTGCACACTCGGTACGTGTGTCAGAAAAAGAAAGGGTGAGCTCCACAATCCACTTCCCAGTCTCCAAAGCAGGGACCGGGTCCCCCATGCTGACAGCATCAATAAACAGATTCATGAAGTAAACGCTGGCTGCCAATGCTTTCACATCTCTTAGCAGCCGTTGTATAAACCCTGCAATAACCTGGTTTATCAGTTGTGATCTGACCAGCCGCCATCTCTGCCAGTAGCTGATATCCCGTGTCCTGCCAAACCTGTTTTATTCCGGGGCATTCGGATAGAAAGGACCCTCCTGAGCACAGACGCAGCCCCGGGGCTCCTCGTGCCAGTGCACGGGAAGCCGGTGGTGGCCGTGCACTCGGTGTCCTGCGCAGCTCTGCGTGCCCGGAGCACTGGTCACCACGTACCCGTGTGGGCTCCTGTGTCAAACACAGGAGGAGCGCGGTGGGGAGCGCCAGCAGCACTGGGCAGGGGTGCAAACAGGCTGGTGGCCCCTGTCGAGAGAGTGCTCCCAAGGGAAAAAGGGTGAGGAGCATGGGTCTGCGTGGTCTGGGGGGGGGCAAGGGGCCAGCGGCAGTGGCTGCCGTGGGGAGGGTGCAAGTGCAGGCAGTGGGGAGCCAGCGAAGGGCGGCAGGTCTCTGTATGCCTCCTGCTTCCCGGCGCGGCTCTGTGGCTCCCTGCCAAAGTTGTGGTGCCCTGCAGTGCCTGCCGGCCTTGCTAGAAACAGCGCTTTCTGCAGGGGGTCAGCTCGGCAAGGGCCACCCGAGGGCCGGGGTCCCCCCGCACCCCCGGAGTGCACAGCGCTCAAGTCGCCTGGCCAGAATTTCAGGAGATTTGAGAAAATACTTGCCCGCTTACAATGATGTAACTATACAGCTCGGATTGATTTGCCCTCTTTAAGGCAAGAGAAGTAAAGGCAGAGGATTGTCCTGCAGGGACGAGCAGGAGTGTTCTGTGCCTGGACGTGGTGGCAGGTCACAAGCCGTACTCTGGGGACCTCCCTAGCGGGCTGCGCCTGGTCCCTCTGCGGTCCCGGGGGCTGCAGGAGGTGCCCCTTGGGCGGGTGTTGGGCTGCTCATCGGCAGAAACATCATTAGCTGTTCACATTTCTTCAGGAGCAGAGACTTCAGGCAGTAAGATTTACTTGATGGCTTATATGAAGTGATTTAATAAATACGGGCATAGATGTGAAGAAAAAGAGAAATTTTATTTCCCTCCCAGGCAACACAGAAATAGGCTGTTTGTTCAGCCTGAGCAATCTAATTATGTTTTTCAAATACAATTGGAAGAATTTTAAATATAATTTAAATACCTTGTGTGACTCATTCATCTTTTGACCGAGCAGACCATGCGGCTGTTTACATTCAGGTACTGCTGTGGCAGGATTTCCTGGTCTTTTCAGAAACCTCAGGCTAAACCAAATAGCTTCCCTCCAACATAAACCCCAAACAGAAACAACCTGTTCCCAATACTTCTCTAATTAACGAACATTTCAAAGCCAGCAGAATCTATACTGGCGTCTGTAATTTCTCTTAAAAGGATTAAGTAGGCAGTAACACGGCGAATGCCCGGGAGAGCTGCTCACGAGGCTTTTGCCTATGGGAGGGATGTTCTGTCCATGCTGCTGAACTGAGCACCTGCAGTTCAGCCCGTGAGCCCCTCTGCTGTCGGTTCAGCCCCCAGCCCCCAGCCCCGGAGGTGGGCTTTGGTCTGACACCTGCACAGAGCCAAAGCCCATCCGTCAGCCCAGGCTGATTCCAGCCAATATTTCGGGTGCTGGGCTCTGGAGCTCATTGCTACACATCAAGTTTTTTGCCTGTGATTTACTTTTCTTTGCCAGCAACACCAGCTGAAAGGAGAAAAAAAAGTAGAGGTTATTTCTATTTGGACAGACTGTGGAGTTAAAGGCAGATATATGGGTGTCTGAAAGCAGCTGCGGACACAATAATCAGAAAATCTGGTGAAGGTTGCCATGGTGCCCCAAAGAGAACGAACAGCTCCAGCACTTAGGAAGGGACCTTAAACCCAGTGACGCGCTGCAGTCGGGACACTTGGCTCCAGGTGCCGCACCGACAGCCAAGGGCCGTCACCTGCCCGCTTGCAGAGCCCGTGGACGCGTCCAGGCAAAGTCTGGCACGTTGCTGCACGTGGCCTGAGGGGCCGGTGGTGCTTTGCTCCTCAGGAGTGGGAGCACTACTCTCTCTGCCTGGCCAAAGGATATTTGTAGCCGTGACTTTTGCATGCATTTGTGTCAGAGGACAAAATATCCCTAGCCCGACGTGTCTGACCGGAGGGTTGAAGCTTTGTCCACCGGTGCTACGGCCTCTTTTGCTTGGGTGAAAATCAGTGCATGCCCAGAGCCAGGCCGGCGGTGTTTGCCTTGGAGAGCGTGGGCTGACTGATCTGCAGAGACCGATGAAAATGAGTTAGCCTGACCGGGGCCTGCTTCGCTTTTCCCTCTACAGCTCCTGAATTAAAGTCTCCTTTTGCCTTTGTCGCAGCTGGTTTATAGAGAGCCAGTGGCAGAGGTGGGGCTGGGCAGGGTGCCTTGGTCACAGCCTACATCCTCCACCTTGCTTTATAGAGGGGAAAAATGGTATTTAGAACACTGTATGAACTCTATTCCCTAAGGCTGCATCTCTGGTGGAAATTAATGCAGCTTTATGGTCTAAAGCAGTGATTCCTTTTGGTATGCAAAGTTAATTTGACATACCTTGTGAGATATGTTCTTGGTATTAGTGTGGAAAGGCGGAATGGGCCTAGACATCCAACAAGCTTAAGAAGGGCAGTAAGACAGCCTTCCAGCAGTGGCAGGAGCATGCTTTGGCTGCTACAAGACGACGACATGTTTGAGGCCACAATGAAAAACAGGATGTGGGTGACAGGCAGGCTCCGCGGGGCCGCTGCAGCAGGTGTCGAGATCGACAGTGCCCCAGCCTCCCGAGGGGAGGGAGGAGGTCACAGGCAAACCAAACAGCTCAGAGAGCAAAATGAATGGGAAAGCTCTTTTAAAATGGCGTTTCCCCTTGCAGCGAGCAATCTGCAATGATCCCTGCTCTGCGGTGTGCAGGCAATGCTGCGTGGTGACGCCGTGGTTCACAGGGCTGGGGCTCTGAGCAATGTGTGTGGTCGGTGCTCTGGACCTTCAGCAGAGGAGGTGTTCTCACTGATCGTGGAGTCATTGTAGGGTTTGCTTGATTTCCTAATAGCCAAGGGATTACCTTCTCTCTTCTTATCCCCTCTGGATAAAGGGGGCAACGTGAGTTTACTGCAGAAAGAAGTGGGGCTGCTATGAATAATGCAATTCCTTTTTAAACTTAAAACTTTAATTAGTTAGCTGAGTGCTACTAAGCCTGACCTTGTAAGGGTTCTTAAACCCTTAACCGGGTCTTGCCCAGTGCCCAGTTCTAGGCAACCACTCCCTGAACTCCAGACCCTGCATCAAATATGGGCAAGGCACAGTCACGGCACTCGGCCCCGGGGTCAGCAGTAAATGGGCAGAAAACCCCCTTGAGGTGAGGGGAATATTTGGGTCCTAAATCTTTAGGCTTGATTTAGCACAGCACAGAGTGAGCTGAGGCATTTCCAGCACAAGGGCTGGCAAAACCTCTTTGCCGTAGCAGCACAGCCTCACACGCTGGCGTTGCACTGGCAGAGAGGCAGGCGCAGTGCCGGGGTCGCTCGGCTGCTCCTGGGGTGCAGGGGGTGCAGGCACGGCCCCTCTGCTGAGCGCCCTGGTTCCTGCGGCTCCCGCACTGGGCGGGGGCCATCGCAGCAATGTTCTCCAAGGGCCTAGAAGTGCCTCTTCAGCTGCTGCCCTGAGACCTGTTCACCTCCTTCACTGGCTGGCAGCCCTCTAGCCAGCCTTGCCCTTTTCCTTTGCAATAGCTGGTTTGGGTTTTTTTCCTGCTGGGCTTTCTTGGCCTGTAATTTCTACTGCAGAAGTTTTTTTCCACAAAACCATGAAACAAGTTGTGGCTTCTGCTAGGAATGTTTCAAATCCAGTGGAAAATCATTCTGGCTTCAAGGCTATACTATCCTGGAAAACCTCTCCCGTCGCAGATTAAAGGTCCAGCCCTGGAAGCTGCTGAAATACGTGAGGAGTTTCTGTGTTTTTCTGCCTGACCTCTGTTTCTGCCTGTCCTGGGTTCTGCTCGGTTTTGGTTGTGCTCAGAGCAGGTGGCTTCACTTCAGCGACCGTTTTTCTGCACGCTTTTCAGGGATGGCTCTGTTTCTGCCTTCCTGTGTGCAGTTCTGCTCCGCCGATTTCTGCTTTCGTAGCTGACATTTCCTTTCTCATGCAGCTGTTTTAGAAGTTTTCATGTGTAGCAGCTGGCTGCACCCAGCTTTCGTAGCACTAAGATCACAAAATGTAGTTATCGCGGGAGCCGGAGTTTGTCCTGCCTGCCACTGCAAGGCAGAGGGGAAGCACGCCTTATACATACAAAAAGCCAAGAAACTGCTGTGGTCCCAGCACAGACCAGCTGCTTGTCCTTGCCATCTGCACAAAACTATGGCTGTGCCGCACACAGATGAGCAAAAGCAAAGCAAACTCAGCGTTGGCACCTGGTCAGGCACAGAGATCGCCATCGCAGCAAGGCCAAGACAGCGAAGCCCAAAGTCCGTCCGACGGGCCCCAGCGCCGAGGCCTTGCCAACTTGGTGCAGGGTTGATGGCCTGTGACTGAGGATGGCAATGCCGGGCTGCACGGCCGGGAAATGGCCCGGTGGCACCCGCAGGCAGGTGGGGACAGGAGCTTCCTCATGCGGATGGAAGCCTCCGGGAGGGCAGAGAGCTCTGCTTGGGAAAGAGTCGCAGCCTGAGCTGCTTCCGGAAAGTTTGCCTCTTTCAGTACAGGCTTTTTCTTTTTTTAAAAGCTTAAAGAGGCAGCAATCACACCGCCTGAGGTTTGTGCAAATGAAATGTTTTCCTGGCCTTGGGAGGAGGTTTTGCCCAGCTCTGTTTATAAATAGCTGCCTGTGGTGGGAGGAACCTGCAGCTACTTTTTCCTTTTTCCAAGCCCAGCTACGAACTCTGCCTGCTTAAAAATACCGCTGGGATGCTGCAGCATCCAAGCAGCTTCCAGGCTTTCAGTCACCGTGATGAGCTGGGGATGGTCTGGGGAGCCCAACCTGTGCGGGCAAATGCCTTCAAATAGGCAGGGGTGGCTCTCCCCTCATTAGTGATCCCTTCAGGCTCCTTGTGCTGTGCTTGCCAGGAAGAAAGCAGTAGCTGCCTATTTTTAACACTGTTAAAACTTGAATTACTTTTCATGTGCCCACGGTTTGCGAGTAGCGTGCTCTTGCTGCATCGCTCTGGCATGTATTCCTGTTTTTCAGAGGAAACGTGCCGCTCCGCCTGCAGCTCACCTCTGAAGCCGAGCGTGGCCGCAGGAGCATCAGGGCAGCAGCAGCAGCATCCCGGCCCCGAGGACACGCGACGGCTGGCTGGTGCCTGGCATAGTTCTGCCAGGGGGAATGCCCATGCCTTTCCTTTCATCCCTCTGCTCCATGGAAAGGTAAAATTCTGAAATTTTCTATAGAAGAGGAATCTCACAGTACATTTTTTCATAAACATGAGGTATTTATCTTGCTGACAAAATGGAAATGCTTGATTGTACTTTGTTGGCATGATCCACAGGAAGTTTTCCTCTGGGTGTTCAAGTGACATGTAATCCCTCCTGTCTGTGCGCAGCAGTGGGAACGTTTGTCTCCAGCATCACCATGCCTGTCACCCTGCCCTGGCTTTTGGCTGGCATTGCATCTCCCCTGGTCACTCCGGGTTACATGGCTTCTGCTCCAGAGCTGCTCCGGTGACCATGCATGGTGCAGGTGCTCCCCCGGGCCAGCTGCGTCCACGACCTGCTCCTGGAAACCTGTGACTGGAGCAGAAACTGGGGAGCAGGGAGCCTACATAGCTCTGCAAACACCCTGCCATGGCGGCCTCTTCCTGTATCTGCAATGATTTGGAATTGCTGTGGATTTAATGATTTACCTCACCAACTTTCAAATCCCTGTTGTGCCCCAGCGGCTCTGAAATCCCAGGTGCTGATTCTGAAATTTTAGCAAAGGATAGCTTGAAAGGAAGCTTCCTGCCTTAAAGGTCACACGGAAAATGATTTATAATATATTCATGCAAATCACGCTTCGGCCATGAGGCGCTCATTTGGGAAGGTGTGAATTGTCGAGACTTGGTTGTGTAACCAATAGATGGCACCAGGAAATACCTAAAATTGTTTCAATCTCTTTTTGCAATCAAGAATTCAGGCAGGCAGGTGGCTGGGGAGATGGGGACAGGGCCTGTGCCCATCCCGGTGCCCGTGGGAGCTGATGGGACTCCCGGGTCAGCAGGGCTCCCCGCTCGTCGCGACCGGTGCCGTGCTTTCAGCTTCAGGGTGTTTCAGATTTGAAGCCTGGCCAGGGGTTTGCCCTGTGCTCGAGCCCCAGTGCAGGATCCGCGCGGGCTGCCCTGGGCGGGGCACGGTGCCCACCCCGGGGCAGCCGTGGCCCCCTGCCCTGTGCCACGGCCACGTCCCCGCTCTGCCCTCGCGCCCGCCGCCGGCTCGGCGATGAGCCGGCCTGGGCTGCGCGGGGCTGCTGGGGGACATGCCCACGGCTCCCCGCCCGGGGCTGTGGGTCTGCACAAGGCGCGGCGTCACAGCGTGGACGGGCAGGGCGGGCGCCCGGCTGCATCTCGGCTGATGCGCCCCGGGCCGGCGCTGCCGCTGTCGCCTGCAGCTCATCGGCCTCTCGGGGCCCTCAACGGCACAGGGCCAGGCTGGCGGCGCAGCCGGGGTGCTCGGGTAAGTCCCAGCCAGGGAACCTTTTGCAGCGGTGTTTCCACCCTGAGGGAAGCCCTGGGGACAGGAGCTGTCAAACGAGAAGCCACCTGCAGGGCCCTTTGGATTATCTCAGGGATATGGACATTTTTCTTTGACAAATTTTTTCTAGTTTAGGATTGATTTTATAAATCAATTGCACCAGAGTAATTTTCATAACAATGATGAAAAGTTGTGGATTTAAAGATGAAAACTGACAGATGAACAAAACCAGTGGAAAGGATTTGGGTCCATTTCCAATCAAGGTCTGAACTCAACAAGAGGCTTTCCAAATCCTAAAGCCCAAAGATGTCAAAAATGTTGTATTGTACGAGCACAAAAAGTCATTCACAGGAGGAGATTACGCTCTTACGTAAACCAGAGTTCAGCCATGGTCAGAAAATGCCCCGGTGCTGCTCAGGCGAGCCTCCTGCTTCCCTCTGCAAAACGTTCCCCTCTTGCTCCTGCTGGCTTGAGGTCTGACTGACAATTACTGACATAAGTGCTAATCTCATCCCTTACCCCTTTTATATTCCTTTAAAGAGAGTTTCTGCTGCCGTGGCCAGAAGCTGCTTCTGCAAAAGCGGGTTGTGCTGCGGGCGTGGCAGGGGAAGCGCCGCGCTGACCTGCCCGGGTGCTGGGGGGTCTGGCCGGGGTGTCAGCTGGCAGCAAGCGTCCCGCCGCCCGGCTGGCTCGGCCACAGGGACTTGCCACCTCGGTGCACATCTCGTCACAAAATGCCACTTTGGCTTGTGCTTTCGTTTTTCATCTTCTAGTGCTGTCTCTGAGGGCCGAGCCCTTGCGATGCATTTCGCTTAGCAGATCATGGCAGGTGCTCAGCCCCACGCGTGGCCGGGCTGCAGCTGTGGGGCAGAGGAGCGTGGGGTCGCGCCGTGTGCGGGGCATGTGCCCCTTCCAACCGGCCGGTTTGCTCCCTGACCAGCACAAAAGGCGTTCATTGTCCGCCCAGCGGCGCGGCGAGGTTTATCGGCACACAAGCCCAACGGGGAATGTTAAGCGGGTTAGGTGGCAGCAGCGCCCTGGAAGGTGGTCACCCTCTGGGGATTAGAGGGCAGAACAATCGCCGTCCCTGTGACCAGGCGGAGACACAGAGAGCCATTGTGCCCGGAGCACAAAATCTCTGTTTATTACCATGGGGCTGACATGCTGAAAGACCCGCTCTCCATGCCAGCACAAAAGCTTCCTTGCTTCAGATTGTTTGTTTATGTAAATTAAAGTGGTGCATTTAATTATGCAACGGGACGAGCCTCAGCAACAAGCGAGGTGCTGATTGGATCGCCCGGTGGCCAGAGCCCGCTGGCAAGCCCTTGGCACATCTGATGGTGTGACCGCGGACCCTGCTCTGCCGCAGCGCCCGCAGGAGACGAGACGTGCCTTGACCGTCCGAGCAGGGGAACAAAAATCCCCGGGGAAAAAGGGGTGAGGTGTAGCGCTCCCCACCCCGGGGTGCAGGAGCAAGGCCCCCGGAGGTGCACGGCACGGTCCTAAGCATGACGGAAGAAGTCCCAGCGGCATCCGGCATGCCCGAGTGCAACGGGAGCGTGCCTCCGGAGAAGGGCCCGCTCCAGGTCATTGGCGTCATCGAGGAAATAGCAAAATCTGTTGGGACGGTCCCTTACACGAATGCAGAAATAAGCCCTGATGCTCCACTTGCAACAGAAAATCAGGAGGAAAATAGAAATTCATTGGCAGAGGACACAGTGCGTGGGGATTTTGATGGAGAGAAGCAATGTGAAGGTAAAGTACAAGGCTGCCTTTCTTTAAGTGTTTGGAAAGAAAAGCTCTATTTTATGTATAGCCATATGAATAGCATGATGTTCTCTGTGTGTTAGTCAAAATTTCTAACTATGGTGGTTGTAACAACGGCTCAGAGTAATTCAGAGTTCAGGGACAAATCTGAGCAAGCCGTTACACAGGATGCAATGAAAAGTATGTGACTATAGAAACAAGCAGTATTTTGATCTGCTCTGAAAATCTGCTGCCAATCTGCATCTGTTAAAACCTATTGTCATCACTAAACTGCTCCATCCATCCATTTCTTGTGCTTTGTATTTCCTGAAGAAGAGCGAGAAGAAAGTGATGGGATGCTACAGCAGGGATCAGCTGATATCCAGGACCCAGGCACCGACAGCGAGGAATTGGAGGAAGGTAATGGGAAATGCTGTGTGACGTGAGGTTTCCCCGAAGCATAGCAATGAGCAGCCCTCAAAGACAATGACATACAGAGGGTTATTATTTTTTTTTTAATTCAACCAGACCTTTATATTGCGGACAACAGTGACTCATTTCTCATCAGTAGAGTTGCCACATCTTAGGAAACACAGCTGGTATCTCTCCCCCTGAGGTTTGCACATATCTCCATTACGATGGGCTATTGAGGCAGTCAGGTTCTTTGACCAGGAGATCTCCAACAGCCCTGTGAAGCTGGGAGATGCTTTATCTTCTGCTCCATGCAGGGGAGCTCAGAGGATAACCTCGGGATGCTCAGCCAAAAATGTGTGGCCTCAAACCCCAAATTCTTTTCCTGCCTGATTCACCAAACGTCTAACCCCCCCCGCGCCCAAGTATCTAGCAGTAAATTGTCTGCTCTCCTGAACATCTGCTCCTGGGTCCCTCTACTCGTTCCTAGGAGAAAATGGTAAAAACCAGCTGGAGCCAGGGCTGGACCTCGCACTTGCCTCCAGCGGTGAGAGGGGCTGCAGGGGAGCGCTCACTGCCCGTCCCTGGCAGCAAGTCAAAGGGTATTGAATAGTTATACACACAACTGAACATATTTAATTATACTATGCAAAGTGCAGCCCCTCCTCCAAATAGGAGGAGTATTTCATTGAGTATTATTGAAGGAGGAAAGCTACATCTCCCCATGGGTGGGCTTTCGGCATTGCTGAGCTTCCCCGTTTCCCACCCATGGGCTCTTGCCTGGCTCATCCTTTTTGGCAGCTGCGGGATGAGGGGCAGCTGGGCGTGGGCTGCTAACACCTCCCCCCCCCGATGACTGACCGACCCTGGACTGACCCTGGCAGTGGTCGGGGCGCTGGGCTGGCAGCACTGCCCCAGCTCCCCAGCACCCGGCCGAGCTGGGTCCCTCTTGTCATTTACACCCACCTGGCTGCAGTACGTTGGTGTTGTCTATATGCCAGCTGCCACATAAAAATGAAATCCGTCCTCAGAGAAGGGCAGATTAACAAGGCAGAGTAGCTGTCGCAGTGCTGGCAAAGCTAGCATCATTGAATGTAGCCCTAAAAGATGTATGAGCCATGCCTTGTAAACAGAAACTTTACCTTGATTACAAAAAGGAAAAAAATATATGAATGTTTGTCATGGGCAAAATAATATTTCATAGGAGCTGCAAAGGTTTTGAAGAGGTAACTCATGACGGAGGTTTTCCCACTCAGAGCTGACATCCATATTCCAGCTGTGCTGCTTTATGAGTGCACAATAAAACCTATTAAACGATCTCGCCCAGCCCCACCCCTGCACTCCCAACCCCCCCCAGTCACAAGCGCTTTATCTCTAAATTGCAGGCAGCTTTTAGTACCTAACCAATTTAGTCTAATTAATACTCAGGACGGTGCAGGCAAAATGTTGAATAGACCATTTGTTGTGACGCTAAAGCATCATTTAACGCAGAGACGTGCCAAACAGGACAAATAGGAGATAGCCATCTTAGCCTGGTCGGCCACCTCTGAAGGGGGGGGGGTCCCAGGAGGGCTGTGCCAGGGTCCCTCTGCATCGCTGGCACAGCTGGGCACTGTGTGCAGAAATGCCCTTCCCCTCTCCCCCTTTCCCCTCTCCCCCTTTCCCCTCTCCCCCTTTCCCCTCTCCCCCTTTCCCCTCTCCCCCTTTCCCCTCTCCCCTTTTCCCTTCCCTCCCCATGGCAGGCAGAGCGGCACTGAGCCATGGGGAGATGGGACCCCCGCTCCCGTGGCCGGGTCTACCCCACGAGGAGGGTGCAGCAGCTCCAAGAGAGCAGGAGCAGAGCTGGTGCATGCAGGGGGGCAGAGCCCCTGGCCCTGGGGCGCAGAGAGGACCCCATGCTGCTCTTCCCTCCTCGAGGCTCCACCACTGGCATCTGCATCGCCTCTCCTTTTAAAGGAGGGTAGTGGGG
This sequence comes from Phalacrocorax aristotelis, assembly GCF_949628215.1. Taxonomy (NCBI): domain Eukaryota; kingdom Metazoa; phylum Chordata; class Aves; order Suliformes; family Phalacrocoracidae; genus Phalacrocorax; species Phalacrocorax aristotelis. The sequence goes on from NC_134280.1 coordinate 833,139, forward strand.
AGGGCTCCGTGGGAAAGGTGGTACAAAAGAGACAGGCATTAAAAACCTCAAGGGCGGGTGGCTGCAAGCAGTAAGTCTGAGAATGTACAAAGCCTTTCCGAAGCACACGCAGTCATCCGTGGTGGTGGGGCTCAGCCTGGAGCTGCGGGGTACTCCTCCCCAGGCAGCCTCTGGAGGATGGTGCTTCCATGGCAGGAGCTGGTCAGGCACCAAGGGTGATGCTGCACCAAGAGCACGTACGACAGGGGCAGGACAGTGGTGCTGAGCCCATCCTCACCCGCACCCCCTCTGTGTTGCTGCAGGGCTGGGTGGCGAGGGGATGCCTGCGGGCAGCGGGGAGCCAGAGCTGGGGACGGCGGCGGAGACCCCTGCAGCCAGCGCCGATGGGAGAGGGGACACAGCTGAGGAGGACGAGGAGGCAGAGGAGGAGGAGGAGGACACTGAAGAGGATGAAGTTCAGGTGATTGAAATCAAGAAGGAGAACAGTGAGGCATCCCGTCTAAAGCAGGACAGCGGCAAGGAGGCATCTCCCCCGACCAGCCCAGGCTGCAACTCCCAGGCAGAGAAACCGGGGGATCAGCCCAGCCTGGGGAAAAAAAATGATATCTCCAGACACAGCTACTCCAGATACAACACAATCTCCTATCGGAGGATTAGAAAAGGAAACACCAAACAGCGAATCGATGAATTTGAATCCATGATGCACTTATAAACTGAGGTGGGGAATTGCTTAATGAGCAAAGCCTTCACTCTGATTTTTTCTTTGTTGTTTCCCCCAGGACATGTCTCTTCACACAACATGAGGTCACTGCTTTTTGCCTTTTGTATATGATTTCATAATTCACTGTGAAAATTTAACATCTTCGCTCTGACAGCGGGAAGAGACATCCATAGTGCAGGAACATAAATAATCAGTGTGCTAAATATAATACCATTTGATTTAAAGTTTATCTTCTTATTTTCTATCCAACTTTTGTAACCATATTCAAACAATAGGATGTCTTGAACTGGCTGGGGCTTCTCTAGCTGCCGGCACACACGTGATCCATGCCATCAGCCGGGCTGGTAATGAGTTGGCAGCGCAGCAGCTCCGCTAACACTGGCCAGGGCAGTGAGAATAATAAAAGAGGTGACTGTTTGCCACTTCAGCGCGCTCTGTTTTGCTGTCTGTCCATGCTGGCATCTCACGGTGCACTGACAGCTGCCTCCTGCTAGCGGCCGTCCATTTCCACCTTGTGCTGGAGGGATGGAGGGTTATTTGCATTCGTGGGGAGATGCTGGTGTGCAGGAATTAAAAAAGATGGGAAGGCATCAAGGCTCCTGTTCCCCCACTGCCATCCCACGGGGAGCTGGGTTCCTTACGCAGCACCGTAGCCAGCACCAGATAGGACCGGTACCACCCGCTGGCCCCTGCCCACTGGGGTGAGAGGAGTCCATGTGGATGTTTTCAGACACGATGTTGCCCGCCCGCACCGCGGGTGCCGCTGGGCTCACGCAGCGCTGCCTTCCACCCGCCTCTCCTGGGCGGTAGCGTGAACCCACGGGTGCAGCCAGCCCAAACCGCTGCTGGCCACAAAGCCGCTCCTCTTCCCCACCGCCTTCCCTCGCTGAGAGCCCTGGAGCCGCTGTGGTGGTGGCCGGCCGCCGTGCCGACCCGCCAGCCCGCGGCAGGGGCGCCCCTGGGGAGGGGTCCCAGCGGCTGGTGCCGTCCACAGCGGCACAGCTGGGGTCTGGGCCAGCCTGGGGGGCAGCGGCTTGCCCACCGCCCGTGGTCACTTGCCAAACCAGCCACTACCAGAAACCTGTATTTTCCACTAGTTTAGACTCTCTTCTTGATTTTCACACTAAGGTTAGATGCAAAATTTTAAAGATTTTTTTTGTCAGCGCCAGGCAGGCTTTATGCATAATTTGGCTTTGCGTCATCTGAACACAACTTTCTCCACTTTTAAAAACCTTTGTGTAACTACAGTATTGTTGATGCAGCCTTTTTTTAAACTATTTTACAGACAGATTTGTCTTGAGTTGGGACTAAGCTTTGCAGATGCATCTGGGGAAGTTGAGAGCAGCTGGCAAAGGGAGAGGAGGCAAAAATGAAGTCAGACTCCAACTTCAGCAGCAGTGGCCTCCTCCAGCCATAAGCGCTTTTTTAAGGATTAGTTTCACCTCACCAGCAGCACTGAATATTGTTTTGACTTTTCTCGTTCTACATAAAGGCAATTATTTATTGGCAACGTGAAAATAATAAAGGGCAAGTCTGTATTGTACAACCCAGACACAGCCCTCATTGTGCTATTCAGACTTGTTTATTCGCTCTTTGGTTTGTGGAAGTTCAGAGGTTTGCTTGTATGGATTTATACTGCGGGTTTGTTCGCATGCTGACAGCTGCCCCCCACTGCTCCCATTGCGATGCTTCCTGTAAAAGCTTTATGTTTCTCTTAAAGATGTGACCATCACCCGGACTTTCGGTGACTTGCTGAGGTTGTGGGTGGCAAAGCGCCGCTCCAAGCTCACCAGCCTCAGCTTCAAGTGCCCACACGCCCTCTGAGGTGGGGCAGGTGACCACCGCCTCCCCACCACGCTGCCCGGCCTGATCTGCCAGTAACAAATTTGCTTTACTGCAGTTAAAAAGATGCAACAGGGAAGAAAGCAAGAAAACCCCCCAAAACGAAATAAAAATCAGAGCTAAAGTGAGCAACTGTGTGCACTGCTGAGAAGCAGAAGCTGGGGTTTTTAAGGCGTTATATTGCGGTAAGGCCAGGGGCTGATGGGCAGCACCCGCCCGTGCCCATCGGGGCCGACAGGACACGTGGGTGCTCGCGCCCGGCTCTGGAAAAGCCGCTGAGGGCGGAGAGGCGGGGAGCGGAAAGCTGTCGGTACCAGAGCAAAAGGCACGGGCTGCTGTAGCAGGTAGGCTTTGGGGGGCTGGGGGTCAGCACTGAGGCTGGGTCCCAGAACAGCACAGACACCCGATGAGATGCAAAGCCAGAGTTCAAATACGTCTCCACCTCTCCCAGGGCGAGGAGAGCGGTAGCAGGAGAGGCAGCGGTGTTTCGTGGCCTGGCCATTCACCGTCACGGTCCCCATCTCCTCCAGGGAATTATCCGGCCGAGCCCGCAGCACCCGGTCACGAGGAGCAGCCCTTTTGCCAGCCGGACACCCTCCGGCTCCCTCACACGCTGCACGGGCTGGCCGGACCCTGTGCTCGCTTTAGCAGAAGGTAGGGTTTTTTCTCTCCTTACATCTGCCTGTAAGAGTTTTTAACATACGGCTTATACCCCGGGTGACTGCTAAAATAGTTCCCAGGCTTTTTGGGCAAGTGCAGGGATGAGAAGCAGCTTGGTGTGCTGACTGTGGGCTTGGGTTCCAGCTAGTTGTGGAGTCCTGCCGAGACTCTCAAGAAACTAGGACTAGTTTTCTTACCTTCCTTCGAAAGTGGTGTTTGATCACCTGAGAACTGCAACTCCTTCTCTTGCTTTCCTTGGTAGCTGGAGAAAGAAAATGAAAAGCCCTGGGATGCTCTAGGGGCCTTTCCCACAAACACACCGCCTCCTGCCCGCCCTCAGGGTGGGCGCGCTCTGGCAATCAAGGGGTGTGCAGGCAATAAGCAGGCAGGAACGGCGGCTTGCGCTCCCTTGCGCTGGGGCAGCTCGCAGGCAGCACCGTCGGGGCTGCAGGGCCACGGTCGGACACAGGGGGTCTGCGGCTGGCCAAACCCGGGATCGGTGGGGTGCATGAGTGTGCGGAGGAGCTGGGCAGAGAGCTGCCTGCTCAGTGCGTGGGGGGGAAGGACACCCAAGGACCTGAAATTTGCCCCTTGGAGCAGAGGCGGTTTTGGGCAGAAAAGCTGGTGGGGATGCTGATTAGGTTTTGCAGCTCTGGGACGCAGTAACTACAGGTCTGGCCTTAGCCTGAACATAATTTCTCTCCATTTCCACAGTGCCAGATGTGGGCTGGTGGCGGGTAAGTAAGAGGTGGACTCTTTCGGAGGGTTGTGATGCTTTTCCACCCTCTCCGGACAGTGCCACATAGCACTGGCTCACCTTTGGGGGCTGTTTCTAGCAGCACTGAATGCTCAACTTAAACGTGAGTCAAACTGCTTTGGCGGAAACCTGACAGCTGCCACAGCACCTGCAGCCGCTGCGGGGCACAGCAGCCAGCGCTGGCTATTGCCGCTGCCTGCATCAATAGCGCGCTAAATGAGAAGCCAAGGCACAGCCATAAATCAGAGCAAATTGGTAGTTTAAAAGTTCTTCCCGGGATGATGTTTTGCCATTCATCCTGGCAGTAACTCAGGCAGGAGAGCCCCTAGAAAGGGTCCAAGTTGGTCAGAAACAGAGTTAACACGCAGGGCTCAGAGGAAGAAGCGTCATCTATCATTTATTCCCTTTTTTAAAGCTTTTTTTTTTTTTTTAAAACAAACCAAATGGGGCTCCAACTGTGGCTGCTTCGATTCAGGGCACTTACTGATGGAAGCGCAGCATGCCGTGCCCCGTCCCCCAGGAGCCATTTGCTCTCGTTTGGCAAAGCTGCACCTCTTCCCCCTCACCGACACCGGGGACGGCGGCGGCTCCTGCCCCCAGCCCGACAGCGTTCCTTCCCACCCGTGGTGCCTCCCTCCCCTCCCTGAAGGCTCACAAAGCCTGCAACAGCCCCGAAACCTCGCCGCGTGCTGAGGGGCGAGGCAGAGCCGGGCGCCATCAGTGGAGATGGCGAGAGGAGCGCTGGGGAGGCGCGAGACGCCTCTTGCCACGTCTGCCGAGCACGCCGGGAAAAACGCGCTCGTTTCTGGCAGATGGGGCCGACTGGTACAATCTGACCGCGTCTCAGTATCGTGCAGCAGCGGGGCCACAGCTCGCTGCCAGCAGCCCTGAAGGCTCCAGTCTTTAAGCAAAAGATACCAACGTGGAAGGGAGCATTTACACAAACGGGGAAGCAGCGTGCAAGTGACAGGCCTGGCAATGCGATGTGACCGTGACATACGACCATTTGGTGCCTACTCAGTGACAAGTGACTGAATGTCAGCAAACAGAATTTGATGGAATTCATGCTCCTGATAAAAGATGACTGCACAAACAACATCTGTGTCAATTTTCTGGTAGTGACTGCAGGCTAGCTGCACTAAAGGAGGGGGAGAAAATCAAGAAGACAGTTGGAATAGGATCCAACTGGGAAAATCTGTTGGGCCAGTCAATATTTTGGCAGACTCAGCCCGTCAGACGCTGTCGGCATTGATCCGCCACGTGAGAGGCGAGGTTATGCCGGGGCCTTCTGAAAAATCCAAGGAGAGGTTTGAGGCGTTTTGTGAACGCGGGATGGCGGAGGCTCGGCTGTAGCCAGCAGCGGTGCGAGAACCAAGTGCGATGCTCGGCCCCGCGTACCCCCACCGGCTTGTGCTGGAGAAGCCCCTCACCCCAGCGCTGGGCAGCGGGGCAGGAGAAGCACCACCTCCCCGCAGCAACACCGCAGCTGTACGGGCAGCCACCTCCCGCAGCCGGAGCCCCCTGACAGAAATGGGGGAAGACATCCTGCCTGGGACGCACCGGTGTCACGCGTCTTGGATCGCACCGTCTCGTCACAGCTGAATTTAGACTCCTATCCAGTCTGCCCCTTCAAAATCTGGCTTTTGGAGATAAAATTTCACAGTAAGGCAAAAACATGCCCACGACAGTAAGTTCAGAGGCACTTTCGGTGTGCAGAGCCCGGCCATCCCGTGTCGGTGGCTGGTGCCAGGCGAGGCCTCGTCGTGCTGCATCCCCTCTGCAACGGTCCCCGTGGAACACGTGTACGCAGGCACGCTTGTGTCCTGCAGCCTTTTGGAGAAAAAGCCCTCACTGACTTCAGCGGGTGTTTTCATCCATCCTGAGTGCTGGCGGGTAGAAGGTTTGGGTGGCGAGATGTCCTGCTGGAGGTCTCGGCCCCTCCTCCGCCCACGGTGGGGGGATGCTGTGATGGGGAGAAGCCTGCCCTGTACTGCCAGCAGGTGAAGCTTCCCTTGGGAAAGTGCTGTCAGGAGCAGGGCCACCCTGCTCGGGGCTGCACCGAGCATCACCAGGCTCTGGCACAGGCACCAATGCCCTGCCCAGCCGGGGGCTGAGGAAAGCAGCAGCGGTCCCGGGGGAGCCCTGAAAAAGCCACGGGGGCTTGGGGACATGGCTGGGGTCCTGGCAGCCCCAGGGTGGGGACAGTCTGGCTGCCCCGGGATGAGGTGCTCCCCAGCTGGCCTCTGGCGCGCGCCACGGCAAGAAGCGGGACAAGCCCCTGGCTCGCCTCCCCGGCAGCTGCTTGCCTCCAAGCCAAGCAAGGCTCACGTGTCCTCGCTGTCCACAGGGCGCGGGCAAGGCGTGCTCGTTGCTCCCTCCGCAGCCCCTGGTTCACCTCGTCTGCTGGGTGGCTTATTGACCCACATCTGCCTCCCATTATTAAAAGAAGGCTTTTTCGATAAGCAATCAATTTCTAACGGAACCCTGATACTCATCTGTCAGAGGCAACGGGTCCCACAGGGCAGGATCCTGCGGCCAGACCCAGCACAGGCATGTCAGATAGATTTTTTTAATGCGTTGGTCACTAAACTTCCATTTTCTGTGGGAGAATAAGCAGCCCAATTTGCAGTTTACAGACTATAGAGCCCTGGAAGTATTTTTGTAGCTAATGCTGTTGTCCAGGGGGAAGCGATAAAGATTTGCTTACGGTAGGATGGGGGACTTAAAAAAATATTTCCATTTAATAATACAGAAAACTATTTGAGTTTTTGCCAAAGTCTCACTCAGTGAGGGAAAAACACACCTATCTATTTCAGACATTGTCAAAGTAGGTGTGCTGCTCTTGGTATTCTGATCTCTCAGTATGCTGGTTTAAATTATGGATTTCAATTATCATTTGGAAATGAACTTCCAGTTTTGTAATTGCTGTCATAAGTCGCACAGATGTCCGTGCTGAATTCACAAGGTGAAAACACAGCATTTCTGGCTCAACTGTGCTCCCTTCACTCTGCATAGTAATTGCCGAACTGCCACTTTTGATAAGGATTTGTGGAGTCACAGGCATTTACCCTCAGGGTTTTGTTCGAGGGATCCACTTCCAAGCACGCCGGCTGCTGGAGGTGCTCCGAGATGATGTGGTCCATCTGCAGGGGAGAGAGAGAGGGCTTTAGGTAGCAGGACGCAGGGTGCAGCTGCTGTAAGGTGCTCTATTTTTCCACTGAGAAAGCGTGTTTCTTTATGGTTTGCCCTTTTTTTGCATTTCCCTATTACGTGAGAGCTCTGCTGACTTACAGGGACTTTTGGGTGGGAGGGATCCAAAGCCTGCCCCTGTTGCTGAGCCAGGATCAGACCATACTTTCTGTGCTTCGTGGCTTTTCAGCCACTGGAAAGATTAGTTCTCTTGCTGACCAAGTGGTAATTACCGCGCAAAGGAAAACACTCCAGATGATATTTGCAATATAGGGGGACGTTCGGCAGGAGACTGATTTTTGTATTTTTAAGTTTCTTGGCTGAGGAACTCAAAGCACATTTACTGCGCTGAAAAGGATGTTAGGTAACGCAGCACTGAAGTTCAAATGCTGGGGCAGTGAATTGGATTATGAGGGAATGAAGAGTCTGCTCTCCATCCTTTTGCTTTTCACATCTACTTGGCTTTACCTACTTAACCTGTGCGGCCGGCGAGGCGATGCTGCAAGAGCTGCGGAAGGTAAGGGACATTTCCGTGCCACCGCCTAGCGTTGCAGCATTTCTGATGAGCATTTGGTTAATGCCTAGATGAAATACCCCTGAAATGACACGCAGTGTTGTCTGGGCAAAAGCCGCATCTCTGTGCACATTGTAAATGCACTTCACATCATTAATATGACACAATGACGGTGACACTGGAAGAAGGTAAAGGATTGTAGTTCCTTTGGTCAGCTTTCACCAGCTGCTGAGCTGCTCTTCAGACCTCCTATTGCTGGGACCAGTAAAGGCTGATGCAACCATATTGCCTGAGGCCGCCTGTCCCCGAGGGCGTGCCGGTGCCCGTGCCTTCGGCGGCCAGACCTCGTCCCCGGCCGGGAGCGGCTGCCCGTGCCCAGCCCCTGTTCCTGCGGGGACCACCAAACACACCCAGCTCACGGCTCGAGGCCAGCTCAGGCTGGAACCAGTGACAAACACTGCCCACGCAGGGACAATGCTGCCTGGGCACCTAAGCGGGTGACAATTTTCACGTGTTTTGCACAAAATACCCCGGCCTTTGTGAGCCTCGGCACCGCGGCATTCAGGCTTTGCAAGTTTTATTTTTTCAGACTAAAGAGGAATGGGAGTTTGTTGATAGGATGAGTGCACAACTTAGCTACATTTTTCTCTGTCTTAGATTAAGAGTACGTCGGTCTTAAACATAAAGTGTGCCATTTCGTATCATTTTGAACAATACTTATACCAGGCTGACAGAGATAGTCAGGACTTTCTTGTTTTTTGCAGTGCAGGTAATAAATACAAGTATCCATTCTTTTCCTTTTCATAAACGCTTTCTGTTAAAAAAACACTGTGAGCTGAATGCCAATCAATATCAAGTAATCTCCATGTAAGCGCTATCGATAGTTTCCATGTAAAACCGGGATGTTTTGTTCCTGCCATGCAGGCAGCAGCAAAGCGCTGCCGGAGCAAATGCCTCGGCACGACCAGCGTCTCACCAGCCCCCGGGAGGCGGCGTGGGCTGCACATCACCTGGACCGATGCAACCTAATGGCAGGGCGCGCCTCGCTACCCCCGCGAGGGAAGGCAGTGGCACCAGGGGACCAACACTTGACGTCAGGTGAAAAGACGGCTTTGGCAAAGCCGGGACCGGAGGGTCGGGGTCCACCCCGCGCCCTGCACCGGGCTGCAGCCGCTCGTCAGTTTGCATGGCGGCACGCTAACCCGGACCGGGGGCTGCCCTCGCCAGCGCTTCACTTACCAGCTCCAGCTGGAAGGCGGCCAGCGACCGGTGCAGCCACGTCAGGCTGCGGCTCCTGCCCTCGCAAGGGTGCAGGTCCAGCGCTCCCGCCGCCCCGCCCGGCACGATGCACAGCCCTCCGTGCTGGATCAGCCTCAGCCAGGTGTAGTTGAACTTCTGGTTCTGTGGGGAGAAGCTGGTGAGAACTGTGACCCCGCTTGCCTTTCCCCAGCGGGGCGGGCTGCTGGCAGAGGCTCTCCTCGCCTTCCTCCCACCCTCACCCAGGACTGGGGGAGGAGGAAGGCTGTGATCCATGGAAAGGCCTTTCCTGTGGATTTGCAGAGCTAAAAAGCTCAGGACAGCCCCGTTGCAGGCTCTGGGAGCAATTCCCACTGCAGCAGCCCAGACCCCAGCCCCAACGGCTGCGCACTCCTCTGCCCTGCCACCTCTCCCCTGGCTGTGCCGTGGCGCTGGGGTGCAAAGAGGGAAACCCCCGTACACTACAGGGCCCAATCTGCACGCTGGCCTGTGCCAGTATTGAGCAATTAGTGGGGAAATGCCTAAGAAATTCTGCCTGTAAAGGCAGGGAGAGGCTGTCCACAGCAGCTGCTTCCCATCTAGTGGCAGAGCGCAGCTGGATGTTTTGCAGCAGCGCAGCACAAAACACAGGCTTGTACTTAAATGTTTCTCCCCGTTTTCATGTGCAGGCTCATGGCTCAATCAAACTTTCCTACTCCAGCTGAATTTGCTGGTTCTGGGGTTGTTGCTTGGCTACAGGCTTTGCAAACAGAGGCCATTCCTGCCCCTCGCTGCTCCCAGGCATCGTTCAGCTGTGACCCCCAGTGGGAAGGACGGCATTAGCTCCTGGGGAGGGGCAGGTCACCGTGGGGAGGTACGTGAGCTCTATGGCATGCACTAAAAATGGTATTATGTCCTCAGTATGCAGAATATCCTTACCTTGTTGTTAACATCGCATGGCTCAAAAGCTAGGGTTTTGTTTTCCACAGTGATGCATCTTGCCATGGCTACGTTAACAAGCTATAAAACAGCATCAAAAATGCAAATTTAGACATACGTTTCCATGAAAGAGAGGCTGTTATGCTGCAGTTAAGCTGCTGGATTCATAGGACACTGATTAATACCGTCCCCTTAACTGAGCGAAGCAGAGATGACATGTCGCAGTCCTTGGACGGGTGTATACATGCACACTACATTTGCTCTCGTTCTACTACATCTGTTTTTCTACTCAGAGAAGTCTGAATCTAGCCCTTTCCAGAAACGTTCAAGGCTGGAGGAGACACGTTCCTTTTGGGGGTTTTTCTGGACACAGCTAACGTTCCTGTTCTGCAAATCCCTAGTACAGCAGCTCCCAACAGTACCGCTGCGGAATCCCTCCCCATTGCTACACCGTGAAGGCCAGCAGCCGCCGCACGCAGCTGTGGTGGTCCCATCCCGGCTCTGGCCGGTCCCCTCCCAGCTGGGCACGGGGCCCTGGGCTCTGGCAGCCCACCACGAACCCCGCGGCCGGCCCCAGGGAACAACTCCATCACCGTATGTGATGCGCTCAGTGCCTCACCCGGAGGTAACCCTTCCCGTTTTCCATCCAGGCTGGTTGTCTTGGTACCTGCCATCAACGGGGAAGTGCAGACTGGTCCCCCAAAGCGGGGAACCCTGGAGAGAACGTCGTCATGAAGCTGTTTTTAACTGAACTGCCGTTTCCTCGCACCGGTGGGGTGGAGGAGAGGATGAGCGAGCACTGCACCCTGCGCAGCGCAGACCAGATGCTCCTCCGTGTGTGCGTATTCGGCCGCCAGCTCGCTGCGAGCCAGCGTCGGGCTCTGCTCCTTGGCTCAGCTCCTCTTCGCGCTGCCTCCCTGCAGCCGTCCCCCACCGGTGAGCGGGCACCCCGCTGCTGGCCGGTGTGCTCTGCAAGAGGCGCCTTCCTAACGCTGTTGGTGTGGCGCGTTCAGAGGATGCTCAGGAGGTTGTATGGGAAAGCTGGAAACACTGGACTGAGCCCTGGCAGCCCCCGCCGGTGCCCGGGCTGAAGCCCCCCGTGCTGCAGGGGCTCTTGGTTGGCTGCAGCCGGCGGGCACCGGCTCCTCAGGCAACCCCAGTGGAGCTTCAGTCGGGGCCGCTCACACCTCCGATTCCTTGCAGATGCCGTTCCTTCTCTTTCTTTCAAAATTTCAGAAGAACTTATGAATTAATCCCAGTGAATAAATAAGCTATTCAGAAAACAGTTCTCAAGTAACTTTGGATAACGTTCAGGACAGCTGGAATTTGCAGAGCTAGATGAAAAACAGATTTTCTGCCCTATTAAATTTTGAGAATGAAGATAAAGGAGCAATTCAGGTGGCCTGGGTCAGGACAAAGCAAGGCAACATCTTGAAAATCTTCACAGACACCTCTGAAAAGCCAAGGTCTTGGTTCAGTTGAAAGAGAGGTCTCTCTATATGGTCTAACTGATTTGCATTGAGTATGACATCAAGTTTTAATCCTCTGATTGAAACAAAAGAGCTGAAAAAGCAAATATTTCTCAAGCTATTTCCATTTCTGATGTTCTCAAGATTATTACGGCTAATTCTTTTTAAAAAATGCCACTTAAGGCGACGTTCCACTGAAGCCTTCAGTCTAATCCAAACGGTGCTTTCTAGAAGGCAACGCAGGGACGCGGGCTTTCAGCCACACAACGGCTTCAGAGCGGGTGCCCCAGCAGACAGCCCTCAGCCCCTGTGCTTGCAGCGGCTCCGAGCTGTGAGTGGCCGCTGCTGCCACGCCGAGACCCGCGGGCACATCCAAACGGATCCACCGAAGTGCCTGGACCCAGCAGTTCCCTCCAGCCTTTCCGCAAGTGCCGAGAGGTCACCCAGAGGAAGCACGGCATCCCTCCCCGTGCTCTCTGCAGAGCCACCCTCCCACACCTTCACGGCTCGATCATCAAAGTAACGCGCTGGCTGCGGCTGGCAGAGAGCCAGACCTGATCCCTACAGATCCCTGCGACGGGGAACCTTCACGTTACGCCCTTGGCCCACGGACAAGCCTGAAATGCGGCCAAAGAGTTGCTGTGTTTTTTCCTGGCTCCCAGAAGAGCCGGTGCAGTAACTGGAGGCCGTGCACCTTGGCAGGGATGGAGGGGACAGGCAGTTCTTGTTCTTGCTCCCCCGGCCGTGCCAGCCCTGTGGTCACCGGCTCCTGGCCACCTCCTCTGGGCCGGTGCCGCTCCTGCCGCGGCACCGGGAGACGGGGATGGGTGGGGAAGGCAGCAAACCCTCTAGGTTTCATTCCTGGCATCGCTGTAGTTTTTCGGACAAACCAGATATTTTACTTTTGTTATTGCAATTATAACTAGATCACAAGCACTGTTGTGGTTTTTTTCTTTTGGCAGAATATCTGAGGTTTCTGAACGTTCAGAGCAGCAGCTGATATTCTGCCGAGGCTCAGGGCTGGGCCAAATTCAGAACCCACCTTTTATTCTTGTTTAATTCACCTTTTAAAATTGCTTAAGAGACACTGAACACGCGTGGAGCAGCTGCACAAGTAGGGCCCAGTGCCAGAGAGCACCACGAGCTCCCTGGCGTGGAGCCGGAGGGATGGTGGAGGAGAAACGCAGCCTGACCCGGTGACGCCCCTCAACCACCCAGCCAGCAAAGGGGCTTGGGGAGGCAGGACGGAGGACTTAACCCAAGTCCCTGGACCGGACTCCTTCCATGGAGTCCTTGGACTCCAGTCCAACACTTCAAGGTGTTTTCTGTCCACTAACCCCCACCCCGAGGCGCAGGCGTCACCTGCACTGCAAAAACGCGGGGGCTGTTCCAGGCTGCTGCCCTGCCCGCCTGCAGAGAGCAAAAACCTGCCTGCACGGAGCAAAAGCAGATTGCTGCTGCGCTCTGCTGGCAGCAGAGCACCAGTACAAACCCTGCCCGCGGCCTCCTGCCCTCCCCTGCCTGCGCTGCCCAGGCACTGCTAATCCGCCCCAAAACGCAACTTTTTTCTCCTGCCGTGGCCAAAAAGCTGTGCAGGTAGGGAGGATGCTGGACCCGCCGCCCTGGAGGCACGTCCCCCGAGCGTCACTGCCACGGGCAGCTCATCTGGCGTGTAACCACCGAACTGGCGCTTTAACGGGAAACTGTCCCTTGGAATCGTGACCTATTTCTTTATAAAAATACTGGGGAATCCAGACCACTGTGGCATATTAAATATTCAAAAATGCTACCAAATGCCAGGGAGGCAATTCAGCGACAAGTGTACTGGGATGCCACCAAGTCCCTAGCCAGCCACTGGAAACATGTTTAAATGAAGGATAGCAAGTAACCTGGGTACGCACCAGCCCGCTGGCTTTAACCAGAGGAGCTTCCAGGTCCGGGTAGATGTTCTCCAGGTACCACCTGAAGCTTTTGCACTGAAGCCTCTTTCGCAGTTGGATTTGTTGAGTCAGGTCGCCGACATCCAGGTTTTTCAAGACTAAGTGGTAAGCGTGGCCGTAGAATAACTCCTTGTACTCGTCCAGCCAGACCTCTGCAACGCGGGCCAAGTTCCTCTCCACTGTTGTCACCCGATCTTTCGGGAAGGAATAAGGATTGTCGTTCCTGAAAATGTGTCCAACTCTGGAGCACGGAACAATCTCAATCTCTCCCCCGCACATCCAGACCTGAGAAACAGAGGTTGCTTTGATAGAAACATGGGCAAATATCGGGTGCTGGCTCTGTGCAAGCCAGACAGAAGCAGAGAAGCAAGTAAACTGCCAGGAGGGATGGGGTCTCCTGCACAGGGCTGCTCCAGGGAGACCCTGGCTGAGCCCCAGGCACCCGAGCCGGGCTGGTGGGGGTACAGGCCAGTCAGAGAGACATACCTTGAATGAAATCTCCATGTTTTCACCTCCCCAAACATCCAGTCCTGGGTCGTACATTCCCAGCTCAAAAAAATACTTCTTATCGATGGAAAACAGGCCACCTGCCATGACCGGGCATCTGGGAACAGAGAAGCCACACGTGGGTCAGCTGGTTGGGAAGCGCCCGTCCCTTCCCCCCTTGCTTTGATGAGGGAATCATTGGAAGCTGCGGGCTCCTAAACACTCAGGGATGGTGCCTGAGCCTGCGCTTACAGCAAGGAGCACCCAGGTCGTCACTTCGCTGCGGGCTGACAGATGCAATGTTCACATAGATGCTATTTAGGCGGCTTTACCCAGTCTGAAAGCCGTAGTGGGGCATGGAAGGGAAAAATGCAACAGTACATTCCCCTGGCCCTGGCAGCACCGGTGAAACGCCAGCGGTGCCGCAAGACGTGAGAAAGGCTCACTGGGCTTTGCCCATGCCCAGCGATGTGGCTGCCCACCGTGCACCATCACCTCTGTTGTCCTTACAAGCAAAGGAACATTTGGCCTCAAAGGAGCCTTTGTTGCTAAATGATTAACAAAGGAACAGGTTGGTTCACAAAGCTCTCACATTTTCCTGTTTTTACCTTATTATATCAGTTTCCTTGATTTTATTTTTCTCGATCACCTCTTGTGGAATCTGCTTCCATCCAAAATTCATTGGCCAAGTAAAAATCCCACGCTGAAAGTTGTCCACGGTCATGTAACTAAACGGAGAAAAGATCGGGATGACTAATTCTGAGTCACATTCCTGATTGAAATGTCACCCTTAATGAGTGAAGATGAATATCTGTACATAATTAAAAGCAGATTTTAACAAATTTCATCAGGAATCCTCTTCATATACTGAAAGTCATGAAAAAGGGAAAAGGTGTGTGCGATAAACATAGGGGCCACATCCACTGCTAACGTTAATTTCTGGTGTATGGCAATAGTACGTATCCCCTGTGAAATGCTGCTGAGGGCCAGTTAGGAGGTCTGGACCTACGTCTTCCTGTAATTAATATGTTGGTGGTCCCAGTAAGAGGTTTTGCTCAAGCTGCTGGCGTGGATTTTAGGTTTCCCAGGGGTGCGAGCGCTGCCTTACCTCATGTCCTTGTCACTGATGACCTCGATGACGGGGCAGGCGACCTTGGCCCGGCTCAGGCGGACCCTCTCCAGCAGCGGCTCCAGCCACCCCACATTGCACTCCACATGCGAGTCCAGGAACGTCAGGACGGTGCCTGCGGCAGAGGCCAGGGCAGCATCAGGCTCAGGCGTCCTGTCCCCTTCCTGCCGGCCCCCCCGGGCGTCCCCCGGGCTCAGGGTGCTGCTGGCAGTGCCACGACCCTCCACGGCTCCCAAAACCCACCCAGCCATAGCACAGAGGATGTTTTCACCGCTTGGCCACCGCGACCTGCAGAGCAAAGTGGGGCGGCTCCCAGCAGAAACGGCCGTTTCAGTGCTGACGCAGCCCAGCCTGAGCTGGCCGTGGAGCCGGGGCGGCGCGGCTGGACATCCCCGCTGCCGCTCGCTCGGGCCGTGCTGAGGTGCCGGACGAGCCGCTGCTCGGCCCTCGTCAGGCCTCGTGCTTTGCACATGGAAAAGGTGCCCTTAGCTCCTTAGGAGGGACTAAAGCTCAGTGCTGGAGATGGCTTATCGGCACCTCCGGGTGGTCCCGAAAGGGCTGCAAAATGGCTTTCGTCTTACCTTTGGCGATCTCCGCTCCTGCCAGTCTGGCCCGTATTAGACCGTGCCTCTCCTTGAGACGGAGGATCTTCACTTTCGGGAACCGTGACATGTATTTGTCCAGCTTCTCTTTGAGGTACTCTGCAGAGGAGGAGAAGGAGAGGGTGAGGTTGACTTACCCATTTCACATCCACTTCCAGGGTGAAAAGGCAGATTTTCCCCAAAAGCATCTCCAGACACACCAGGGTCCTCGGGTCTGGGGTGTGAACATCTGGGCACAGCTGCAGGGCTTCTGGTGCACGGCATTGCGGTCCGAGCCTGCTCTCCACTGAAACTCCCTGCCGCATCAGTGCCAGCAGGTTTAGGCTGGAGTTGACGAGTTTAAAAATCTCTGTTGGAGATGTGTCTTCTGGTAGTCTGTGACGGGTGTGCCGCTTGGTCCTGGGGGCTCGCCACGGGCTGCCCTTGCCCCTCCAAAGGGCAGGGCTGCGGGTGGTGGCATCGCCTCCGGCTCCCTGCACAGCGGGCGGCTGCTCTGCCTCGGCACAAACCCAGCGGATGCAGCAGAGGCGGACGCGTACCCGGTGCCGGGTGAGCGCGGTGACTCGATGCACACAGGAGGTGTGGGAAGTGGAGAGCAGCAAGTGCAGGGCTTTTGGTGACGGGCCACAAGAAAAATCCCAGTGGCCTCACTTGGGTACTTCATGATCCAAACCAGGTATCGAACAGTTGCTCACAGACTCCAAAATGAGGGTTTTTTTCTTCATTGCACTATAATTGCAATTAAAATCTGGCTGTAAATTTTTTTTCCTTCGCCTAAAAAAAATATTGTTTGTGTTCTACGAATTCCTTGATATTAAGCGCCACATTTAAAGACTCAGCCTGGGTTTAAACTGCACGAGGGTTTGCTGTGGCACATCTCTACTTCCCAGGTTGCTTTTGTCATGGTTTCCCGTGGCTGTGGAGGCAGCTGGTGGTAAACTCCCAGGAATAAGAGAGTGCGAGAAAGGTGGTTTGGGGGACTCGAGCGGTGGGCAGTGCTGTTTGCGGGCCGTTTCCCCCCGGCAGAGGAGCCCGGTGGCCTCTGCTGCAGCTGCTGCTGCTCGGAGGGAGCCAGCCACCCACCTACATCGTTGGTCTGCGGGGAGGACCCCCGACCTCCCTCACCAACCGGCTTCATTGGTGCTCTTTGCTTTTTTTCAGGACAATACAACTGTTTGCATTTCAAAAGCCACTTAAAATCTTTGAAAGGCTTCAAAGGTGCCTGAAATGCAAAGGCCCATTTCAGATGTTCACTGGCTAACGAGCAGGTACAAAGGGAAGTCACTGGGAGAAAGTGAAGAGGAAACTCAAAGAGATGCTTTTGAGGGGAAATGGTATGAACATGTTTTAATGATTATTTTAAAAATTAGCAAACTGAGTCTTTTTCCTCTTTTTTTCACCTATTGTCTTGCTGCATTGTAGGTTCTTTGTATGCATGGCATGAGCTCTAGAGTTTGCCTGAGACAGCACTTTCCCTGAAGAACCAGCAGTTGGAAAATTACATCATTCCTAAATTTTTAAGGGCTGAAGTCAGCAGAGAGCCAAAGCATTACAAAGCAGAGGTTCAGTATCATCTGAAATGCCCGTGAGCATGCACACAAAGCCGCTGTGCACGTGCAGCCGCCTGGCTCACCACTGCTCTTGCTGCAACTACCCCGTTCTCTGAGCAACCTGGGAAGCGTGCGCCGCTCCTCCCCTGCCACCAGCACTGAAAGTACGGGCGCACGCACCTGGAAACTGCACAGAGAAGGGTGACAGTGTGTATTTTATGAACGCACAAGCCCTTGAGCCAGGACACCCTGAAGATGCGTGGGTTGGGTGGGACAGAGCTCCCTGGTGCTCCTGGACCGCAGCGCCTCCTCCAGCCTCCGGCACATGTGCAAAGCAGCACAGGAGCGTTCACTTAGTGACGCACAGCTGTAGATGTAGCAGCTGTTTGAGCAAGTGAACTGGGATGGGAGAGACGTGGACGATAACATCTGGCAGGGTGCTGGGCAAGAGCTGCAGCTCGATGCGCCACAGCCGACCCCGATGCCCATCTGGCCTCTGATCCCCCTCATCTGGAAAGGTAACAGCGCAGGGGGACGCACGCCCATACATCAAAAGGAGAAAATGCGATTTCTTTCTACTATTCAGAATTGAATTACAAAGAACAAATCATATTTTGGCCTCAAGTTATATTACTTTCATAAAGGTAGAAGAAGCTTCGCCTACCTTTAGTGCTGAAGTCGTCAACCAAAATGACTTCTTCAATCAGGTGCGGAGGAGATCTGCTGAGGACGCTGTGAACGGAGCGGAGGAGGGTGGACCAGACTTCATCCACGAAACACATGATGATGGTGGTGGTCGGGAGGTCATCGTGAACCTGCTGCTCGGAGCACCTGCAACACCAACACAGGCTCACAGGCGATGGCCTGTCGCGCTCCTGAAAATCTCCAAGCTTAGGGTTTTTTTGGAAAACGTGCAGGGAGAGGAGAATTGCCAAAAGGGAAATACAGAGCCAAACCCCTGTGATGGGATTTCGTCAGGAAAGGGAGCAGAGGGGTGAGCGGGGGGAACTCCCCGCTCAGCCGCGGGACCCCTCTCGTGGGTAGCCCCATGGGACAGGACACACTCGCTCCCTTCTAACAACAACCCTTTTTTTCCCTCCCTACGCCCGGGTGATATCATCTCCTTTCCATCAGCAAACAGAGAGAGGCCAATCCCAGCTCTGCACCAGTGGCCTCGGGGACTCCTGGGGGAAAGGATCCCCGTGTGCTGGGTGCACTCCCGCAACGCTCACAGGGCTTGGGATCTGGGCTGCATGAGAGACCCTCTCTGGAAAAACAGGAACCGGTATTATGTTCAAAATGCAGGGAAACGGCCATTTCCATGAAGGGTTACTCGGCACAGCAACTTGTCAAACACACAGACAGTGAGGAAGTCTCCCAGACCAACTTCTGCACCTAGCTCAGGGGACCGTGGAGGATGGGAAAACATTTAAGCATCCAAATTTCACATACGATGGCACCAGCAGGTCGGCTCCCTGAGCACCCCGTATCTCACACCCTGAGGGCCCACGTCTCCCCCGGGATGCCCCAGCCTGGCCAGCTGTGCCCCGAGCCCACGTGAAGGGGCTCTGAGCGGCGCCTGCTTCCTCGCCAACAGCCAGCGATACGCATCGGTGGATCCGAGGGGGCGATAAAATTTTTCCCGTGTCTATGAGTTTGTCATTGTATTCTGTGACAGCCAAAAATGCAGCGGCTGTGTCAGGCCCGTGTCTTCAGCATCTGAACAAAAGGTTGAGGAGCAGCTTTTCTCATCTTCCATTTGCAATTCAAGCACCGCTCTGCTGCGTGCCTTGGGGAGCGGGGCTCCCTCAGCTCTCCTATCTCCAAGTGGATCTCCAGGCCTGCAGAGCGCCTGTCTCCTCTCCCCCAGACTGGCGGGTTTGCCCCAGAAAACCCACAAATTGCTGGGACGTGCTTCCTCTCTCTTGTCAATAAGCTGAAGTCTGATGGGAGGTTTTCCTCTCTTCCTTCCAGAGCAGACCTCCTGCAGGCAGGTCAGGCACCAGCCTATCTGCGGGTGCAGAGAATGGATTTCTTGGTGATGAAAACACCGTTCTCTCTGCTGACGGCAATGGACAGAAAACAGGGACACGTATGTGGGAGCGTACAGAAAACTGACTTCTTGTTCTTCTGCCTCGATGAACGGGCCTTTGGATTCAGCTCAAATGCTGATGCCAGGGCACTGCTCAGCTCAGAGAAGAAAATTCAGAGGTATTTCAGGGCTTCGCAGCTAATCAGAAGTGCTCTGGGTAAGTGAAAATAACTCCAGAATTACCCTCTGTGACATTCCTTGGGACGTGTCTTTCCTTTTTCTTCTGTAGCCTGGTTCACCTCGGGCAGTGCCAGGGCTGGCTCAGCCAGGAGGGGATGAGCTATTCGATACGGCTTGGCTGGAAACTGCAGCGGTCTTGGCCCGTGGAGATGGGACCCCTCTGCAGCGCGGGGTTTGGGCATGCCGGCAGGACTCCCAGGGTCGATGGAGAGAAGGCAGGGGCTGAACTGCCAGGGAGGTCACTTGTGAGGAGGAGACAGAACAAGGGACAGCAAAACTAGGAGAAAAAAGATGAATTTGTAGTTGCTCCTGCAGTAAACCCAAGGAGGCAGCTCGTGGAGGAGGGACAGAGGCCAGGGATAAAGCGGGAGAGATCTGCTGAGCACAACAGCTTTCATTGCATGGAGAGAGGGATGTGAGAGCAGCAGAAAAATGCAGCTGAGACCCCAGCCATGAAGGCTGCGTGCAGCCAGGCAGCACCTGCTACGAGGGCTTCTCTCTTTAGCCCCTTCATAGGCAGCAAATGGGCTCTCGGCCAGAGCCTGCGCGTACTCTGGGCAGCTGGAAAGCATCCGTGCGAGGGCGAGGGGAAACCTCAAACTGAGGAACACCTTTTTCTCCTTTCTTAGCTAAAAATGCAGGGTTTCTAGGCAGAGAGCAATGGGTTTGTTATTGTTCACCTCCAGCTAAAGACATTTCACAATGTCCTGCGTGAGCCTGGGCTCCGTTTCTGTGCTAATGTGCGGGTTTTGGCTGGGGTAGAGTTAACCTTCTTCACAGTAGCTACTATGGGGCTGTGGTTTGGATCTGTGCTGGAAACAGGGTTGATAACCCAGGGATGGTTTCGTTTCTGCTGAGCAGGGCTTGCACAGAGCCAAGGCCTTTTCTGCTCCTCATCCCACCCCTGGGGCTGAGTTGCTGCTGGGGTTAAACCATGACAGCTAACTATACACATATATGCACGTAATATATTTTTTTATATATGTATGTATATAATAATATATAAAACTAGTGTTAAGTAGAAGTTAAATCCTTCTGAAATTCCACCCCAATCAGGCTTTTAAACAAAAATAGCCCACAGCCTTTACGTTCTGCTGACATCACACTGAAAGTCAGAAAAATGTAGGCTCTTGCTAAAGTTGCTTTGGGAAAAAGTCACCTTAGACCTGCTGCCCTGAGTCTGGCAACAGCCTGAGCCGCAGGAGTGCCCAGCCCTGCCCTCTCCCAGCTGGCTGGTGCAGCCACGTCCCCTCCCCACGCCTGCCGGCAAGGGTGCTAACTCACCCAGACCATACCATGCCATGTACCATGAGTCTTTTTTTGTGAGGCCAGGAAATCTGGTTGTCCCAGAGAGGCTACGACGGCAGCCTGGGCAGAAGCCAGAGGCACGCCGGGACCTTTGCCGCCAGTGCTGCAGTGTTGGGCTGAAACGGGGCCCAGGGCTCCTGACCCGGGCTTTGCAAGGAGCGCTCCCCGCAAGCCTCCTGGCCACCCCCAGCCTTCAGCGTGTGGCTGGCTCATCTCACTGCTCCTTGGTGGAGTTCTTCCTACATGCATTCCTGCAGCGACACGGTGCTCGGCAAGCACCAGCACGGTAAGTAAAGCTCAGACAGCAGCAAGCATTGCATCCAGACAGACAGACTGAAGGCTGCAACAGAAAAAGTTTACTGCTGGCCCAATTTCAGTGGTCTAGTCCAGGACTCCAGCAAGGATCAAGAGACGAACCACAGTTCGTCTAAGCTGGGAGAGACCAGAAGGATCCAGCAGAAAAGTAACGTGCTGTTTGGCCACAGAAAGCTGCCAGCAGCCGCTGCCGTGAGCTCACCCGTATGACTTCATTTCTGCCATGCCAACGTGTGCCCAGGCAGCGCCGTCACGGACGCGCCCCTGCTCAGCCATGGTGTTCCCCGTGACGCCCAGACAGCAACGCAGGTACGTGATTCACCGGAGGCAGGTGGGCTGTGCTTACGGGCGCTCCCGGGAGGCGGGTTTCTGCCCCGCAGCCCCAGGGCTTTGCTCTCAAAGACCGAAACACTGGCTTTGAGCGGCCACGCCTCTTCTTCTGTGCACAGGTGGCTTCTGTAGCTGGCATCTTCCGCCTGCCGGAAAGCAGTCCTCGTTGTCTCCCCCCTTCCCTGCCCTGTTCTGTCCCGTGCAGGACCTCACCTCGGCTCACAGGCGAGCACCGGCAGCGCGGCGGGAACGTCTGCGCGATGTCCTCTGGGACATGAGGCAACTCACAGCACAACTCCCGTCCCACCGTACCTGTGGTCTGCGAGCATGGGAAGGGGGACACGGGAGGGTCGCTGCACGAGGCAGGTCTCTCACCTGCCAAGGGGCTGAGGGACATTTGCAGCAGGAAAAGACGAGTATAAGATGAACCTGCCATTCACCTGAACTGGCACCTTCCCTGGGCCCTCCTGGAGGCTGTCCAGGCACAGCAGCTCAGGAGAGCGAGCCCCTCCAGCCCCTCACCCTTTCCTTCAGCAAGGGGCTGCCCACACCTTACACCTCAATTTTCTACGGGGATTGCGGGGGTGGGGGAGAGTCTCTTCTGAAGCGCAATACTGAGATTTGCAGAATCAGCTGCACGTTTCGTGGGGACAGCTGTAACCAAACCACAGTTTTCCAGAGCACACCCCTGCACCCCTCCCCACGCGTGCCCGTGGATGCGAGTCCCCCAAGCCGCCTCTGCAGAGCGGGGACCGACCGCAGTGCTCTGCGGCACGAGGGCAGCAGTGCCATCGCTCCCCAGAAAGAAGCGCCCCGAGGGCATCCCCCGGACCGCCTTGACTGCAGCCTGGCATGTGCTGTTCAGCCACGTCAGCTGCGTGGCTTTGCCTCCTGTGGAGGCTTTTGGAGCCCCCTTCAAGCAGGGGGGGCTGTTGGGGTGCCTCTGCCTCGAGGGAAGGGCAGCGGCAGCTTGCAGGTGTGAGAGCACCTCCAGGGCAGGGAGGGCTTCTGCTGTCGGGGTGCAGGAGCGGTCCAGGAACCAAAAGCACAAATATCAAAACCAAACAGTGCTCAGTGCTGCACCTGACAAACCAAACCAGGTAAACTGAGCCCCATTGCCTGCCTCCTGTGCCCCAGCCGCTTTGGACAGCGGAGCTTAGTGGGTTAAGATGATCGGCAAATTTTACCCAGTTTACATTTAATAACAAGCTGCTTTTACCCCAAAAGGCAAAAGCCATCTCATGGCTAGCATGCCCGACGGGGAGGCCTCGGTGTGCCCAGCAGCCCTCCCCAGGAGCCACCGAACACGTTCCCGGGGTCGCGGCACAGGTATTTGTGCAGGGGAAGCAGATCTTACCCGGCAGGCCTGGTGTCCGCTATGGCTCGGTCTATGGGGATCAGGTCGCTGAGGTAGACATTAAAGTTTCCTTCTTTCCATCTAATTTTTGCTTCTTCTTTTTTATCATCAGGGACTGCAACAGGGTGCCCAAACTGTCCGGGAGCTTGGGGGTCTCTCGGGGCAAGCGTCGCATCCATTGCCAAGACCCTGTGCGTTCCCGGGCTGCTCCCGCCTGCTGCCGCCCGCCCGTCCTCGCCAGCGATGGGTGCACTGGGAGCCGCTCCTTGTGTCGCACCCAGCGTCCGGCTCCGGCCACCCGGCACCGCGGCCCCGGTGATGGCACCCTCGCCTTCTTCGTTAGCGAGCTGCCGCTCTCTGTGCTTCTCTTGGCTCTTGGTGAGCTTCCCCGCGGAGTCGGATCCGGGGCGCGGGACTGCCGGGCTGCCGGGTTCTACACCCTCTTTGCTGATTAGGATGAAGTGGGTTTCCGAGGATGTCTCCTTCTTTCCCGCCCTGGCCTCCCCCGGGGAGGCTGCCCGGGGCAGCAGGCCGCCTTGCCCCGGCGTGCCGGCGGGTCGCTGCCGACCCCCGTCGGGGGGCTCCGCGGGTCCCTCTGCCGCCGCCGCCCCAAGCCCAGCTCGCTGCCCGGGCGCCGACGGGGGGGCCCTGCTGGGAGCCCGGGGGGCGCCCGCCCGGGACGGCGCTGCCTCCCGCCGCCCCGCTCCGTTCCCGGGGGGGTGTGTTACAAACCTCGCCGGGGCTTTGCTCGCTGCCGGCGCCGCGACAGTCCCCGCGCCGCCCCGCAAGGTGAGAGCCGGCCCCGGCGGGGCCAGCCGAGCCCCCGGGGGGGCGGCGGGGCGCCCCCCGGCCTGCCCTCCCCGCGGCCCCCGGCCCCCGGCGGCGCCCGGCGGGGGGCTCGGCGGCGGCGGCGGCGGCGGCGGGGGGGGCTCCCGGCGGACTGCCCGGGCGGCCGGGGTCCCGCCGCCCCTGCGGCGGCCGCGGCGGAGCGCGGCAGGGTCGGGCCGGGGGCTGCCCGCCGGGCCCTCGGGGCCGCGCCACGGCCGCGCCCGCTCCCCCTGCCCGCGCCCCGCCGCCTCCTTCAGCAGCCGCCCGCCGGCCTCGCCGAGGGAGAGGCGGAGCGCGGCCATGTCGAGGAGCAGCCAGACGACGGAGGCGGCGAAGACGAACGCCAGCGCTCGCCCGCTGCCGCGGAAGAGCCGCCGCAGCCCGCTCATCCCCGGAGGCCGACCGGGAGCAGCCGGGCCGCCGCACGGCCGGGCCCGCAGGCAGCGGGGAGGCGGGCCGGGGCCGGGCCGCTCCCGCCCCACCCAGCGTCGCGCTGTAACCCAACGCCGGAGGAATCCGGCCCGCCCGGCCCGGCCCGGCCCGGCCCGGCCCGGCCCGGCCCGGCGGGCCCCCGCCGCTCGCACCCGGCGGGGCCGTGACCCTCCCCGTCGCCGCCCCCGCCCGCGGCCCCTCGCCCGGCCAGCCCGCGGGCGAGCGCTCCAAGGGGCTCTCCGGGGTGAACGGGGCTCGAAGGGTCTGGTTTCGGCGGGGCGGGGCGGCATGCGGGGGCACGGGGGGCTTTGGTCCCAGGGGCATCGCGCAGCATTAGAGCAGCGCGGGGTGCTTTGCGTGGCAGCGGTCGCAGAGCGCCGCACGTTCAGCCTCTGCTGGTTTCCACGTCCCAGCTTCGATGACGGGGCACAGGAGCCGGCACGCGTGGACAAGCAAGCGGGCGGCCAACGGTGCTGCTCCCGCCGGGCTGAGCCACGGCTGGGGTGAAGAAAGAGCCGGGAACCACCCCTCTGATCCTGCTCCTGCCACGCATCGCGGGCTGAGACGTGGCGGGCTGTGGCCATGCTGGCCATGCTGAATGTGGTGGCCGTGCTGGCCATGTGAGCCGTGCTGGCCATGTGGGCTGTGCTGGCCATGCAGGCTGTGCTGGCCATGCAGGCTGTGCTGGGTGTGCTGGCCATGCTGGCTGTGCTGGGTGTGCGGGCCGTGCTGGCCGTGAATGCAGGCGAGGGCTGGGGCTGCCGGCAGGGACCAGGCAATGGCTGCTCCAGCCTGGGGAGGGCTCAGGTGGGTTCTGCAGGGAGCCCTGGAAACAGCCCCAGGGCAGCCCCACTGTGCCGGCTCAGGTCTGTATGACTATGGTTGTGGGTTAACGCCTGGGTGCAGTGCCCCGCAGCACCCTGCGGTGTCCCCTGGTGTTGGGGTGGTACGTTGTGGAGGGTAAAACCTGGTGAATCATCCATAGAAACTGTTCCTGCAGATATGGTCGCATGGGGCGGCCTGTGCAGGGTTAGGATATTTAGGAGATGCTGTGTGCTGGGTGAAGGTGTGCCAGCCACGGTGAGCTCCGCATGCTGGGGCAGTCGCACAGGACCCCCATGGCTGGATTGCACCAACTGAGCAAAACCATGGCTTGGAGAGTCTCTGCCACCCCACCGCTGTGAGGAGCCTTGCAGCAGAGACCCCGTCACCTCCGCGCACTGGCCCTGTCTGGGACACTCTATTCCCTGTGCCAAGGTCCCCATCAAGCAGCTTCCCTCCGTTAATGAACGGTGCGCAGCCCACGAGCGGGGACAGCGTCGCACAGGCGGCGTGGCATCTCTTGCACCGGCAGGCACGGCCAGGTTAAAGAGCTGTAAGATCAGTCGTGATGTGTGGGCATCAGCTGCAGAAACTTGGGATAGGGGCCCTGAAGTGAAAGAGGGAAAAAGCCTGAGCCAGTCACTATTTTGCAGCTCTCTCTCAAACTCTGGTATTAATAAATTTAAAAGCAATGCACAGTATCCCAAATCACAAAGCAGGAGATTTTTTAAAATAAAGGGCTCCAACCCACTGCAGTGCTTGTGAGTATTGAAAGGAAAAGAAGTGAGGGGAAAAGATTACATTCATATTCATACTTAAAAAAAAAAGTAATTTCAAAGTCCAGCCTATGGTTATACTGTGAGATTGAAAACATGTATTTAAAAAAAAAAAAGGCAATCCTGTTGTTTTTTCCAAGGCTTTTCTTTGTAAAGCAAACTCCTCTCAGACGTGGCAGGCAGCTCTGAGTCCAGCAGGATTTCCGTGTGTGGATGGTACATGCTTAAGGACTTTTAGTAAGAGGGAGTGAAGGATGAAATTGCAAAAGGATGGTTAAAAGGGGAAAAAAATGAGTAGCTGTTTGAGAATAAGGAAGCTTGGAGTCAAGATCAAACTTAAATGAAATTATACATTTGGTTTAGAAATACAAGTTTAAGATAAACCACAGGCTGAGTTCATGCACCGCGCTGGCACTGTTTTTTCGTTTTTATTTGGGTTTCTCCCCTTGCCGTTCCTTACTGTCTCGCCCAGCAGCGGGAGCGCCCAGGATGCCGCCTCAGCATGATGTCCCGGCGTGGCC
Organism: Phalacrocorax aristotelis; assembly: GCF_949628215.1. NCBI lineage: Eukaryota > Metazoa > Chordata > Aves > Suliformes > Phalacrocoracidae > Phalacrocorax > Phalacrocorax aristotelis. The sequence continues at coordinate 859,134 of NC_134280.1, forward strand.
GGCCTCCCCGCAGCTGGGGCTTGGGCACCACGTCCGAGGGCTGCGCTCCAGGCGCTCGGGCTGTGCCACCCCCCGGGAGCCAGCCCTGGGGTGCAGCTGTGCGGGGGGACCTGGCGGTGTGTGCCGGCGAGCCCCGAGCCCCCCCGGACCTCGGTCCCCAGGAGCTGCGGGGGAGCACGTGCCTCTGCAGAGCCTTTTTCCTAATAGCGGGGCACATCAGCGGCAAGGTCCGGCCCTGCGCAGGGTGGGGAGAGAGACCCAAGACGTGCCTCCAAGCTTCGGCTCCATGCCTATGAGCTGTGAGAACGTTGCTGCTGGTTTGGTACGGTCAGGCATTCCCTCTCCTAACCGTGCTTTGGCTCTCCTCCTTGGCAAGTATAAATGTTCCAGATAGTTGAACAGATTCCTTGACACAAGACAGCTGCTTTTGTGGGGAGGAATTAATTTAGTCAAGGCTACTCCATCATTAAAATAATCTGAAGTGTCAGATGGAAAAGCACAGAAGCAAGCTAACTTGAAGACGAAAACTCAACGTTTTTTCCAGCCAGAAGCGTCCTGGGAGATGAGGTAACATTATAATAAGTCTCTCTGGGTCTCTGTATAATATTTTATTAATGGAAAAAAAATATTGTCCAAAGAAAAGTTGGGAAGGAATGATCTCTTGCGAAAGCCTGGCTGGCTTGATAAATTGTATTTCTGCTCTGGAGCGCAAGAGACCATGCAGAGTCGAAGCCAACACAGTGGTCCACAAGGGGCAGGATTCGACACATGGCTGATCCTACCATGCGGAATGCAAGGGCCCTTTTGGCTGAAAACAGCAGAAAATAGCGCAAATGGGTAGCGCAAAAAGCCATCCAGCTCTTCCCCTTGCCACAAGGCAGGATCTGCTATATCTTAATTACTTGATTACTTAGTTACTTCTCCATCATAGAGCACCACAGTGTACTCTTCATGGGCAGCCGACACGGATATGGGCACAGGCACTGCATTAAGCAAATCATGTTGAAAAAGACATTTGTTTGAAGAAACCTGCTCTGTGCACGGAAGGGGGCAGCGGCAAAGCAGATGTATTGAAGCACAAATGCAAACAGAAGGAGGAAAGACCTGACAATTGAGGAGCTTTCTCAGAAATCGGTTTATGAACAATATACGATGTACGGGCGACTGTAGCAAGTTTCTATGCAACTATATATGTGGATAAAATTTAATAGCAGAGGTGACGCTAGAGGAGGTATACATTTGACTGGTAGTAACCTGCCAAAAGACCAGGCTACCTTTCTTTGCCGACATTGCAGCCATACGCGTGGCCCCATTTTGCTGGGGGAACGGCCATACACACAGGTTATTGTGACCCCAGAGGGGCGGCGTCCCCGTGGTGCCAGGTCTGGCAGCTTTCGGCAGCGCGACGCCTGCTTTGCCGACAGGTTGCGGTGGCTCGGGCTGCTCCGTCTCCGTGCTTGAGGGCTGCCCACAGTAACCGAAGCTATTTTAAATGAAACACATCCCAGTTTAGATCTTCCTTATGTGACTTTTCACTAACATTATGTGTCCCTCCTGAGCAAGAAAAGCCAAGCTTGGTGTAGTGGTCAGGTGAAATCTGGCAAATTAATGAAAGCAAAAGATACAAACGGGCAAACCCTGATGGAAAAACAGGTGGGGAGGGGAGAAGAGACTTGTACCGGGAACCTCTGCATGGGCTCTTGCAGGTTAGCAGCCCAGGATGCCTCCATGCACTGCAGGCATCACGGTGTCTGGCGCACCGGGGTGGTTAACGTGTCCTCAGGCCCGTTGCCCTCCAGCTGGGACGGTTTGTGGCCGTGGCAGGAGTTAGGAGAGGACTTCTGCCTCCAGAACACTGGTCTCAGCTGCAGCTTTCCTGGCGAGGTGCCTGACTCCTCCTGCTCAGGGCTGTGCCCCGTTGGCACTTCCAGAGCTGTGAGAGCTTCTCAGCAGGACCCCGAGACAGGTCCTTCCCTTCTCCCAGGACCCTGGGCATCTCTGAGCACTCTGGCTCTTTCCATCTAGTTCGCACCTTATCGTTCAGCTACACGTTCCCGTTATTAAGTCACGTTTTCATTTCTGAAATACATTCAAAAATACCAAATGGTAATAAACTACTAGAATAGTAGTGAATTATTTGTGATTTGTTCATTAAGTTCGATAAGATATTAACTGTATTGAGTGATGGGATGAATGTCTGTCTGTCTCTCTGTGTCCATGTGTCCTCTCTGAGGTTCTGCTGGCTTTTGAATCTGCTGATCAACTTTAATTCAATTTGAAAGAAAGATACATGTCTTGAAGACATTAAGTACCCAAGTGGAGGAAAGAAAGACCCAGCTCAGCATCCCACTGAAAAAAAAGGTGAATGCTCAGCTGCTGTTTTAGACATCAGAGAACCCACACCTGTGGCCTGTGATAGGGGGCTCGGCGGCAGGATGCACTTCACCAGACCCTTGCCCTGTCCGGCGGGGGTACCTGGCAGCAGGGAGCGTGCAAAGAACTGCACGTTGCTCTGATCACGGAGCTACTTCATTTTCTGCCCCTTCCATGCCGGCGCTGAGCGGCGCCGGGCAGGGGCCGGACGCTGTGACTCGCAGCGGGGGTCTGCGAGCAGCGAGGGTGGGTGCACGGTGCTGGCCATCCTCCCCCGGGAGACACCCTGGGCGCAGCCCGTGGCCGCGGCACCGTGGCTCGCTGGATCGCTTTCTGGAGTCTTAGTTAGTAATACAAATAATTCCAAATGAAACCTCAATTCTACCTGTCACGTATTTATGACCGCTGGGAGTAATTATTTTCTGACCATTTGATGCTGGAGCTGGGGTCGTATTTCCATGCGGCACCGCGGAAGCTCTCGGGCATGGCAGCCTTTGGCCAGCACGAAGCCATCCCAAGCCTCTCGGGTGGCGTGGTGCGCGTTTGCCTGCCTGGGCAGCACCGCAGGTGCCAGAAACCTGAACCTCCGGAGCTTTCCAAGGGAGCCTTGGCAAACGCTGGCCCTGCAGTGAGGGGCAGAGTCGATTATTGGTATGACAGCAAATGTTTGTGCCGCAGAAACAAACACCTGCCATCCCCGTAGCTGCGAGCCTGCTCCTCAGTGCGATCCACAATTTTCCACTGAATCCCTTTCCAGATCCAAGTTGTTAATGTAATGAAGCAGCAGGTACGTGCACTGTATAAACACAGAGGTGTCCTACAGTATGTTGGCAAGTCACAGATGAGCCTCAAAACTTGAAAGAAGACTCAGTTCTCATGTAACTGTCGAGAGAGAGGAGTTTCACCTCCACCGTGCATTTCGTGAACAGTCCGGTCGTAAGTTACTGGCTGTACCCTCCGTGGTGGGCTGTCTTATTTCACTCACCATGGAAATTCAGGCCGTAAAAGCTTAGGGAACACTGACCTGAGAGTGCCCTGGCAGTTCATCTGTACTGCCTGGGGTATTTGACAATTTTCTGGAAGTCCCCCCACACAGCAATTTCGCAGTCGGACGAGAACGGAGACTTTGGCTTTGAAAGAAAAGTTTAGGGTCGTGTTCTGTAGGAAAACTGCAAATCTGTGCATGTAGAAAACTGGGAAATACCAGGCAATTGTGTGTTGGAGGCTTAAAAACCAGAAGATTTAAAGTTTACATTTCTATTTTGAAAGGTTTCTGGATTTTTAAGCTGACCTCGTTATTCTGGGGCCGGGGCGATTTTCGGTGTACGATGGCGGCAAAGCTCTATTTTTAGATGCTGTTTGCGCCAAGCGTGATTGAGAGCAGCTTTCCCCCAAATGGAGCTGGTTACGTAATAAAAGGTTAGAACAGCCATTTATGTTTATTTTTGGTTATAAACAGTGACCTAGATTCACTGTGGCTCTCGCGACATACGCCACTGTTAGGCGGCTGCCGTTGCGGGCACTGGGGCACGCGAGGGGCGTGCGGGGGCCGGCGAGGGCAGCCGGGCTACGCGGGCGTGAGGGGGAGCGCGGGGCGGCGTTCGCTGGGGCTGGGAATGGAAACAGCAGCGGGGCTCCGCAATTTGCATAGAGGTCATGTTTTGCTAATATGTGTCTTGTAGAAGCAGACAGCATGTAAAAGAGGATGGTTAAATCCTGACCCGGCAATGTTTTTAAATTTCAAATTACGCATAAAGTATGCATTAAATTAATTAGGGAATTCATTAAGAAGAGAAGAGTAAAGGAACTAGTTAGCAGTGTGCAACATTTAGTAATGTAAGCCGTTTTCTATAATTGTTATATATAATTTGTCTCATAACGTTATCCCTTGATAAATTATTGCAGCATAATATGATATATGTAGCTTATTAACAGTTTCATTAATTACTATTAGAGCAAAGACACTCTGAAATCTGGTACACATAAGAACAAATGTTGAAGCAGATGGTTGAAATTAGTGAAACGCAATCGGTTGCTGAACCCTTTTACCTAATTACATTATTACATCAAAATAGTTAAACTAAATTTGTCAAGTTGTCGGCAAAGCTCTGGGATGTTTGGAGCCGCCGCCGTGGTGTGGCCATCACCCCCGGGCCCCAGCTCCTGTGGGGACCCTCCGGACATCCTCCAATGCCCCTGCGCCCTCCCCGGACCTCCTGGCAGACCTCGGGCCTCACCACCCTCGCCCCTCACCCTCATCCCAGGTCGGCCTCCTCCTCCTCCTCCTCCTCGTGCCTGGAAGAGCATCGTTTCCTGCACCTTTCCTGGGGAGCCTCGCCACGCCCGGCATGTGTCCTGGGGCTGCGCAGGGCAGGTCTGGGGTCGGCAGCTCTCGTGGGGTTTGGTTCACCGGGTCAGGGATGGTGAAAAGGCTGGGAGCAGCAGGGGATGGGCACGGGGACACCCAGCTCAGCCGTGCGGGAAGAGACGATGCCCTGCTAGAGAAGTGATGCTCCCTGCAACGGGCAGCGGTGGCAGAGGTTATCTGTGTTCTTTGTGCCTCTCTCCGAAGGAAACCAGCCTCGACTGTCAGCGCTCCGCAGGTGTAAGCCGCTTCGACAGCCCCGGCGGGGCGATTTGCCGACTCTGAGTTTCAGGAGGAATGACTCCGGCTTCCCAGCTGGCTCCTCTGCGGCGAGGAGACCATTCAGAGGGGAGCGGAAACACTGCGGTGGAGTGAAAGCGCCTTTTGCAACGCAAACCAGGTTCGTAGCCTCTTTGTCCAGCCCGTAGCACTCTGCTGTGTTTCCTCCTTTGACACGACCCCGAGATTTCCTTTTTTTGGACCAGGAGCTGTGAAAGAAGGTGTGGAAGATAAACTAAAAACCAAGTGCTAGCGAACAGTGCCTAGGTCTGTTGGGGCACTCGAAGCGAAAGCCATGAGCCATGAACTCAGGACAGGTACCTGCATGAGTGGTTGCTGTGAGCTAGAAAGCTTCACTCACCACCCGTCACGCAGAAATGTGAATAAATAAGTTATATGTACTGCTGTGAGGGTAAGGAGAAGTGAGGAATCCCAAGTGTGGCATTAATGCACCGAATACACTTTGTTCCCGTGCGTCCCAGACACCAAATACGCTTACACAGCACATTTCTGCTGGTGCAAACAGATTTACAGCAGTGTTTCGTCTGAGCTTCCTGAATTCTTTCCTTTTATACCTGACTAGATCCAAAGAAATACGAAGCACTTCCCTGTGTCCTTGCAGTCCAGCTATCTTTCTTGGGGTAACACCCCTAGGAGGGTGCCCTTCCTCCTCCTCCCGCAGCTGAAGTGTTATCCAGGGTATAATTGTCTGTGTTTCTACTGTGTAAGGGCTAGCCTTTCCTCCTCCTGACCAGCAGAGCTTCCTGGAGGGGGACAGTTACCTTCTGCAGAGGATTTTGAGACTTCAGCAACTTTGAGCTCAAATTATTTTTGCAAGTGCCCAAATTTTCAAGAAAATTCCAGGAAAAAAAATCACTTAGAATCACTTCAAAAGAGGGTATTTTGTACAAGAGAATGTAAGAGAAATTACTCCGAGAATTATTAAAGGAGGAAATTTAGGAAAGAAGCAACATTGCCACAACAAGGGCACGAGCATGTGAATTTTGATAGGGCTGTTTTTTTTCTTTTTTCTATACACTATATTTTAGCAAATGTGCACAGCTTCTGGAGGATGGGGTGACCCTGCTCCCCACCGCCCCATCCCACCACTGCAGCGCTTTCCTGGGCTATTCCCACCTCAGCCCGCCGGTTAGGGAAAGCCCGTCTTGCCCCGACCCTTCCAGCAGCCGCCTGTTAGACTCCCCGGGAGTGGGAAACCTTCCTCAGGACCCCCCCTGCACGCCCCCATGGCCACGAGCTGCCCTCTGCCCTCCCCTGCACGTCCCGCTGCCCGGCTCTCCTGCCCGGCACCCCATCGCGGGGGGCCCCAAAGCAGCGTTTGCAGCCCTGCGGCGGGGGGCTGCGGAGTTGGGTGGCTGCGGGGAGGGGTGGCTGCGGGGCGGGGTGGCTGCGGGGAGGGGTGGCTGTGGGGAGGGGCGGTTGTGGGGCGGGGGTGCCACCAGTCGTGGGGCACGTGGGGCGGGCCCCGGCCGTTTGCTCGGGGCGGCTGCTCCTTCTGCTTGCTGAGGATGGCGGCCCCGCCATGAATGCATTAGCAGGAGAGCTCAACCTTTCATTCTCAGCTTGATTAATGCATGGTCGGATCCAGATTTTTGTAAATTTATACTTCTGTATGTGCTCAGCTCACGGGGCAGGGCGTTCGAAGTCTGTTCAAAATAACTCTTTAATATTTGAGGTACTTGACAGCTCACCTTGGCTATACATTATCTCCTGTCTCCTGCCTGAAAGGCTAAAACCGTTAAAAAGGTATCACAAGTGCTGGTTCTATAGAATGAGTTGCGGGTGTGCAATCGTGTACACCTCTGCTGGTGACGGTGGACATTAGCGCAACTTTCCTAATATTTGCACGAGCAGGACTGGGCACACATACGTTAGTGCACAGCAAACATTGGGGGGGCAGGCCACGGCTGAGCTGTATCGCTGGCGGGAGTTGAGACAAATGCCTCCACACACTGTTTTGGGGGTGTCTGGCTGGCTGCAGGCACAGCCTGCCTTGTCGAGGCACTCCTGCTGCTCCTTCCCTGAGCGGCACCTGGAGCGATGCGGGAGCCTTGGCGGGGGTCTCCTCCCCGTGCCCCCCTCCCTGCGAGCGTCGGACCCGGAGTTTTTGCATGCAGAGGCTCTTCTCCCACCCTTTGATTTTTTTTCCCTGACGTCTGAGTGATGTCGGATGAAACTTGCAAAAGCCTGTGAGTAAGGCAGGACGTGAAGTCTGGGGGCAGCTCCTGCAGGCGGGGAAGAAAGGCCTGGTTGTTCCCTGAGTACGTGCAGCCCATTGCCAGAAGTCTGGCAAAATAAGCTTGTAGCGTTGCTTATCTCCATCAATGTAAAATCAAAGATAAGAGTCTCCCTTCTGAATCTCAGCTTGCTCCTTCGTCTCTCTTTGAGGGATAATGTTTAACTACCTGGGGACTAAAGTTGCTGGGTAAATACATTAAAATGAATCACTTCTTGTATTAGTTTCTGTACACAGTCCTTTAAGAAAAGAGGGACATTTTCTTCAGTACGTGGGCGCGTGTTTGGTCCTGACTCCTGTGTCACAGCGTGGCGGGAACAGCTCCCCGTTTGCGTGCGAAGCAGGTAGGTCCGCAAGTCTGGTTTCTCCTGCCCTCTGCACAGCATTGCTTTTCTGGTGCAAAGTGAATATTCAGGAATTTGTAGGTTTTTTACGATACCTATTTCTGGGAAATGCTCTTGAATTGTTTTGGTCATTGGTCTTGATAATCCCTTCAACTAGGGCATTGGCAGAAATTAAAACTAGCAGGGAGTTCAAAAGGGTTAGGTAACAAAACGCAGATGGTTTGGTTTGGATGTTTTTTCCTCAGTGCTTCCCTCTCTCGGGTGGTGAGCAAAGGTTTGAAAACCCTCTCTGACACTCTAGAGCCTGCACGGTTACTTGGGGCTGCCCGCACTGTGAGCATCCTCACCCCGGGAGGGCTGCGGGCAGGGCTGGGCAGGGCAGGACGCCTCTGCACAGGCTCAGACAGTGCTGCTCCGCCGGAGCGTGGCCCCGGCTCCTCCGAGGCTGAACTGGCGCTTCCCTTTAAGTTACCAGTTCCAACTCTCCTGGAAGACACCAGGCAGTGTGTGCTCTGTATCCTCAGTCGCTCGTGCAATACGCTAATATTTTAGAAGTACTGCAATTGATAAAGCAACCAATAGCAGCAAATGTATAGTCCTTATTTAATATTTTAAGACGAGTGATCACAGAAATGGGATTAATCTGAAAAAACCTCCCATGAAATCCGGGGTAACCAGGCGGTCGCTGTGTGTGATAGTCCTGTCCTGAGAATGAGTGACGATGTTTTGGTAGTTTGATGGCCATGAAACGATATGTCATGTAAAGATAGTCGGCACGATCGCCATAAGGCAGTTTGTCACTGTCTTGCTGAGCAATTCACATGCATGATGCATAAGAAAGTAAAAATAATCAGCAATCTATCGCAAGCCAGGGAAAGAAGTCAGTAACATGGAATGTACCCTCCTTGGACTTGCCGGTCAAAATGGTTTCCTAAGCAACTTCAAAAGCCCATGGGTTATGTAAAAATGAATTCCTGGTCTTGTTTGTTGTGCGTCCAAAATCAAGTCCCACACCGGTGCCGGTGGGAACGAGCAGGCACGTCAGGCTGCTGCTGCCAACCGCGCTGCTTAGAAAAGAAGCAGTAAATAACCAGGAATTCATATTTTAAAGTTGTTCTTTATCGTAGCAGTATTGATAAACTGAGAAGCGGATCCCTCCCACCAAGGCTGGTCAGGACCAGGTGTGGCATTGTAGGCTGCGGACATGATGTGGGAGGGTTATTTCGGCTGGCACAGGGAGGCGGGCTGCCTGCCTCCCTTTCGTGGAGGAAAAAAAAGCAACTGCAGATTTAGGGAAACTGAAGCAAAACCACCACCACAAGTTTTCCTTCACAGCCTGAACAGCCGTGCCTCTCTGCCGGCGTCTGGGTGCGAGGGCAGCCCTCGGGAGCTGTGAGCTTCGCACCCTCCCTGCAGCCCGGGGCTCTCCTTGGGCATCGTCTGGGGTGGACTAATGATGCAGCCCTAAAGCAAGGGCTTGGACTGAAAATACCATTTCTCTTAGGGCAATGGGATGCATTTACCTGGTTTCTCTGGCAGGACCTGGAGGGTATTTTGGGGGGAGGATTTCAGGGTGTGGAGGACTCAGGGGTGACTCTGCACAGCCTTGGGGCATGACAGTGCATGCCGCTGTTGCAGGGGAAAGCGAGGGGGTGTTTCAGCAGCAAGCTGGGGGTCCCGCCACAGCCGCCCTTCCCTGCCGCCACCGGCTGATGCCTTTGCCCGCCGGATCGGCCGCGGCACCGCGGCTATCGCCCCGCGTGGGCTCACCCCTGCCAGCAGCTGCTGCGAAGCGCGGGGTCTGAGCCAAGGCTCTGCTCCGGGCAGGGTGCTGGTGGGTGTGGAGGCCCGCAGCCTCACTGCCTGCCTGCCTGCGCGCAGGACGCTGGCCGCAACCCGCGGAGGCATTTGTATAAGCGACAGGTAAAGCAATTTCAGACCCTCACAGCCTCTTCCTCGTGGGAAAGTCTGTCAGGATTTCACAGTGACTAAGCCAAGGTGCACCGCGCTCTACAAATACAGAAATGAAGTACATTTCCATATGCTTTATTATCTGTGTCAGAAAGTTTTGTAGCAGAGGTGTAATTGCCTAGTTGCTTTCTGCAGGACACTTTTAAGTACCTACATAAGTGCTATTGTTCCCTATTCCACCCTACGGGAGCTGTTTCAAGCATGTTTTACCCACCAAGACGTGACCACAGCAATCCCATGCCTCGCCCGTTTGCAGAGGCTTGCCATGCTGTGCCGGAGCAGGAGCTGCTTCGGTCCCTTTTCAGCCTCCATCAGGCAGGGGACACAAGGACTCACCCAGCGTGGGGCCGCAAGGACTCGTCCCACACCTCGCGAGAGGTTGGCCCCTCCAAAATCCCCGCAGGGGCATGTGCTCCCGGCCGCTGCCCCTCGCACCGAGCTGACCCCTCGCCCGCCCCGCCGGGGTTCAGTGAGGGTGATGCTCGAGCAAAGGCTGCGGCACCAGCCGTGGGCTTCCACATTTCCGCTTGCTCTGTCCAAGAAGGCTAAGCAGAGTAGAGATGATGCTATCTTCCTCTTCTCACTTGTCCCAACTTTAGCGATCTTTAAATTTTTCTGAGGGTTTAATATAATTTCATGTGCCTTTTGCAAAGGCTGTGGCTCTGGATTTGGGCTCTCCCAGGTGATGGCTGGTGCCGCTCTTCAGTAGTTGGGTTAAAGTGGATCAGACCGTTTTTGCAAAAGTGACTTTCAAGAGAGATCTGAGCGCTAAAGCTGGGTGTGACTGTGTGTGGAGCTGCAATAGCTTATTTCCATGCACAAACAATGTTAAAACCTGTTATTGGCTCTCCGTGTGTCGCCAACTAATACACCCCCACGCTTAACGCCCTGACTCCTTATCCCCCCATTATTTTCCTGAATTGCACATCCTGCGGATGGAACTGGTGACTTTGGAAATGGCATTCAATCATCTGTCCAGGACGCTGAGGGTTTCTGCTGTTTGTTCAAATCTTCCTGATGTTCACATCCTAAGAAGGCTTCCCACCCTCCAGAGGCTGGCCAGCGTGGAAGAGGCTGATGACCCCGAGGACAGATTTTTTAAAGTGCTTTTAAAGACCTTGGGACACAAAACCTGTTGCTGGACATATTGCGAGGAGTATAAGGAGGCACCACAATGGGATTTCAGGAGCCAGAAGAGTTTGCGGCCCTAAGCCGTACGGCCCTTGGCAAGCCCCGTCCTACACGGACAGGTTTCTCAGAGACCTGAAAATGATTTGATCCATAAGTGACTTGAAAATTCCTTTGCGCACATGTGTGGGGCATGCACGTGTGTGGGGCGTGCACGTGTGTGGGGCGTGCACGCTGCCGGCTCCGCGGCTGCCCGTATCACACGTGCCCAGTGTGCTGCCACGTTCGAACGCCTCTGGTCCCCTCCCCAGGCTTCCAGAACATTCAGAAACCCGCGCCCATTGGTAAGGAGCGGGGCAGAGCAGCCGCCTTGCGTGGAATCAAGCGCTCCAGCTGGCTGGGGCTGGAGCTTTTTCAGAGTACATGTGCATCTCAGCTCAGTTTTTAAACTGAAAGCAAAGCAGAGCCATGCTAAGAACATACGGCTTAACGATGTATTTGGAGATGGTCATTTGCTCTGTTTTCCACCTGAATAAATCTAAAGGCACAGCTGAAATTAACATGTCAGATCTTCGTTTGAAATGTAATCTACTGCCATGTGGATGCTTTCGTATCTATTAATAATTAGAACCTGGCACCTCAGCTTAAGCACAACCACTAATTCAAAGTCATGATGTTTAGCTTCCTTCACAGCAGTGCTGGAAATAAGGGCACTGAATTGTTGACAGCGGATCTTGTATATACATTTAGACAGATTTGTTTACCTCTTCCTTAATTAAAACGAATGTGGTTTAGGCACCTAGCTCCCTTTTACGCCTTTGGAAATGTTTCCCTTTAAACACAGTGTTAGCTCCGTAATAGAGACTGCCTATATGGTGACAGATGTAGTGGAACGGAAAGGAAACCAAAGTATTTAAGAGTATTTCTCTCTTTTTCCCCTCTACTGGGCTCCTGACTTAGCACCCCCGCTCTCCCAGGGGAGTCACCGAAAGCTGAGGGCCCGGCTGGTCTGCGTGCTGGCGGGGGATCCACGCATCGCGTCCCTGCACGTGGTTTTCTCGGGTTTTCCGGGAGAGCCAAGAGAAGGCTCCTGGCGAATAGCCGACCAACGCCGACCAAGGATTCAGCACCAGGGAGCAGAGCCCTGCGGGGTTTGTGAGCTGCTTCCACCACGCAGGGGGGAGAAGGGCTGGAAAATGAATGCGCAATTATTCCACGGAAGTCCGCCAAAATCATAATGAACGTGATTCACAATAAATTCCAGCTCTGCTCTGAACCCTGAACCCAGCAATTAAACGATCTCTCAATTTTTTAAAGCCTATACCCATTGGGTACTTTAAATAATGCCATAAGGAATGTAAAATAATTATCTTAACAATGCAGCTGCCGAAGGGTTTCAGGTTAGTCAGGATGGCTGAAGGCATCTCCGGTAGGTTTGCAAACCTGCCGTTACGCTGGAGGTGGCCCCAGGTGGGCAGAAGGAGAGCGAAAATGTGAAGTACAAAGCATGAAAAAACTGTAAGTGCTTAATTTCTCCCCAAGCATCAGAAGGCGTGTGGGAGGATAGTGGGAGGGAGTGTGTGGACTGAGTCACTGAACATAATTTCATATGTTTGGGTTTTATTTTAATTATCCACACCGCCAGTTTTCAGGAAATCTCCCACCTCTGTGCGCCTCCCAGCGCTCCCCTGTGGTTCCAGCGCTGACGCCAGCCTCAATGGGAGGCACGGCTTGGCACCGCCACTTCCACCAGCCTGCTTTCACAGTGTGGAGCCAGCACCCTGCGCCTCTCCTGGCCTGAGACATGGGCTGAGCGCAGCCGGGGCGGCAAGGCTGGGGAAGAGACTCATCCTTCAAGTAGTCTGGCCCTCTGCCGCCCCAGAGATTTACTTAGAAGGTGAAATTATGGAACAAATGGGTGATTTATCAATCACAGGCACCTTGTCATAAAAAGGCTGCTGTTTTTAATATTAGTCTGCCTTTACAGGTGGTCTTATGCTGCAGCTGTGCATGCAGGACATGCGGTGAAGACTTCAGGGTCCAAGATCCTTCTACCGAAGGATGGATAAGGATACTGTTCTGGAAGAAAGCACTGCACATTTGTGTCATCCCAGCTACAGACAGCGACATCCCAGCACTGTCTGTGGTTACAGGTACCCCAGAATTACTGAGACACCCTTTCAGCAAAAGTGCTTTACAAAGGGCAAACATGTTGCTTCATTCAAGGTGCTGAAAACTATTATGGTCAGCTCTCCCCTTTGCTTTCCCTAATGCACCAGCCTCTCCCTCGTCATGCAAGGACCAGGTCTCAAGCTGAGATCCAAGTCCCGTTATCCCGACTGACTCAATAGCCCGGGAAGTGGGAGGTGGGCGCACCAGCAGCCTCCCTGCGGCCCCTCTCATTGCGGGGCTCCTTTCTGGGTGCTTCTTTTCTGTACATTCTCCACCATTTCATGAGCCCAATGTTAGCCTGCAAATTCTGGAAATCCCTTTCAACTTCAGCACAGAAGGTGCAGACTGACGTCCCAGCTGCCGCAGGACCACCCGTGCCACTCCGGCAGGGACCCGTCTCCCTGCAGCTCCAGTGGGGAAGGGTCTGCCAATTTCTGCAGCACCATCTGATGCTGTCCCTTCTCAGCTTCTATCGAGTAATCTGGCACGATGTACTTCTCCTTTGCCTAGCTTTCCTGTTAACGCTCTCACCGAGGGGAGAGAACCAGCAGGAGTCATGGAGGGAACCAGCAGCTTCCACAGTGGCAGGGCAGAATGACTTCTGCCTTTAGAGGATGCTCATCCTCTGAGCAGAGGATGAATGGTGCTGTTGTTACAAAAGCATCGTTAAAAAAGCCAGAAGATTAGTTCCTTTAGGTTGCAAGGTCAAACACTTTAAACTTTGGAACTATCAGAGTTACTTTGCCTCTTGGTGGGCACCACCAAGGCATATGTAACTCATTGCAGGGCTGGGGGAAGGGGAAAAATCATTAGTTTGGATCTGGAAGTCTGGGGAAAGACCAGAAAATTTGTACAAATAGGCAGTACAGAGGAGAATTATCTCCAAATTCGTCTCGTTCAGGGTGTGTAAGAGGTCTGGCAACAAATTCAGTCTTCGTGGGTCACAAATTATCTAAAAATGCAGATGAAAATTTGGTATCATAGTATCATCTTTAAAATAAAAGTGCTTGATTTCTGAGACAGACTCATGGGTTGGGGGCGGTGGCTGACCCGAATGTTTGGTTCTTACACTAAACGTATCGCCTGTGTCCCCGGAGGTCCCAGCTGTCAGGTGGAGTTGTGCAAAAGCCAGCCGAACCTCTGTTTTGCGGCAGCTCTAGCTGAGGGACTGGCTTTTGCTACTGATTCGTTGGGCTTAAGCATGTACTTAAGCTCATCTTTGCTCCATTAACCTGTTTTCTTCTGGAAAGCACGTAGTCCCTGACACGAACAGGCTGAGATGTTCCCTGCACCCCGCTGCCGTCCGGGCTCTCTGCGGGCCCCCCGCCCCGGGGTCCAGAGGACGTGCAGGGAGACCCCACAGCAGCCCAGCACCAGCACCAAGCACAGCGATGCTCAAGCTGCTCCTCCCTCTCCCTGAGTTTGGCACTTCGCACCCAGAGCCGTGGGAGTGGAGTGGCTTTTTGGCCGCCCTGGCCGCCTCCACGCCGCCTCCATCGGGAGATGGCCAGGCTCGCCGGGCAGAGCCAAGCGGGGCACGATGGCAGTATCCCCCCCTGCCAGAAGGACGGGGGGAAGCGGTGGCACAGAGATGGTGCTGGTTGCCCATCGCAGCCGCTGCCAGCAGCATCCCAGTGTGAAACCAACGTACCATATGGTGAGTAGGTATGACAGCATCTGAGCGGGGTGGTGGGCAGCGAAGCGGGACCATACATGATCATCCCATGAGCTTGCGAGAGGAAGGATTCCAGGCCCAGAATATCAGTGCAATGCTGTCCTGAGCTTGTGCGCATATGGCAGAGAAGATATACTATTATGAGTCATTGAGAAATGTAGCAAAAATAGGTTCTGCTACTGTGTAAAGAAAATAACAGGTACTAATTAATCTGGGTGCTCTCCGTGGCACAGGGGGGCAGCGAGGAGGGGTGCGGCAGGCAGAGGGCTGACCTCAGCACGCTGCTGAGCTGCAAGGGAGCAAAGCGAGGTGCTCCCAGCGCTGCCGTGTCGAGAGACTTGGCAGAAAGGCTGGGAAACCCTGTGTGATTTCAGCTGAAAAGACTCTTCAGGTATTTTCTCATGCTATTTGTAATGCATAGGCACCCGAGCAGCCTCTTCTTTTTTTTTTTTTTTTTAATTTTATTTCTATTCCACAGGAATTAAATTAATTTTAGAAATGGCACTATAACTATTTTCCTGCCTCAGGGACCATTTGTTTTAAAATCATTAAAGATTTTTATATGACACTGCACTGACATTTGGTGTGAATAAATTAAGGGAATTAGTATAAAACTGCGTTCTTTCTTCGCAGACTCCCCAGCACGTATCTGCACGCACGTACGTTTGGTAAGGGTAGCCCGTGTAAAGGCAACAGTGTCTCTGTGTCCACAAAGGCATGAAGATACAGCCCTAGGGCTGAGAGCACGGTGCAGGACAATGTCTCCTCGGCTGTTCTCCATGTCTGTGCACACCTTAGCAGGCGCAAATCCCGTGGGTACGTACCCTGCTGTGCTGTGGGAATGAGGCGGTGTAAAGCAGCCATTGCGGGGGGATGGTCTGAAACCGAGACCCCGTCACTACATCACACCTCGTCCCTGCGGCTCTGCAGGTTCTGACCCGACTCTGGAGCCAAAGCAGCCCTGCCGGGCTTTCGCCCCCTGCCATGCAGCCTCCTTGGCCCCGAGAAAGCAGCCCCAGCGCTCCCACCGGGTGCCAGCAGGATCGCTGCTGGGCACGGAGCCTGCAAACCCTACGCTCGGCGCGCTGCCAACACAGCCGCCAGGGGCTCCGAGACCCCGGAGGGGCCGAGCGGCGGCAGGCCACCCACCTTTCATTTTGCCCCCTTGCACCAGGTGGGTGCACCACGCAAAGCCTTCTGCGCTGCCGGGCTCCTGCCTGCCGGCCGCGCCGCACGGGCAGCCTCGGGTAACGGCTCCGTCTGCCCCCACCCCGCCTGCGCTGTGTGCCCTGGGCCCTACTGACGGCCCGCAGCCCGCGCGCTCGCACACCAGAGCAGGACGGGGCATTTCCCTGGCACGCTGCAGTGGGGCTCGGCGGCACTGGCTCGGCTGACCCGCCACAATTGCTCCTCAGCACGTCCAGTGCTGCGTGGGGACTCAAACCAGCTATTTCTTTTCATTCAGGAAGGGGTCCAGCGGCTGACTGAAGCCTTGGTGCCATCAGCCACTGGAAGATGTTGTGCTGTGTGCATGCGAGCGGGAAAATCATTTGTAGACAAACAAGCTATAACCATTTGAGCTGGCAAGGAACAGTGTGATGCTGTGATCCGAACGTAACCTGGATTCAGACCTCAAGTAAGAAATACTAAAACTTTGTTTGTTTTACTCTTTTAGAGGAACACTTGCTGCCCATTGAGTTTAACCCTTGGGATGAGTACTTCTAGATACTGCCTGTGGCGATGTTACTGTGTCAGTAACTGCCTAGCAAGTCTCTAACTCCAGTTTTGCTTGAGTCTTCTGACAAGGCATACTGCTTTATTTCCTACAACCCCATAATTTCTGACTGCAATATCATTGCCTTGCACACATTACTGAAAGCAGTAGGGGAAATTAAAGGCACCAGAGGGTATGTTAAAAGATGGCATACTTTTTGTGTTCTAACCCCACCATGTGATATTTAAGCAGATTGCATTTTTCCATTATTATTTTCCTCTATGGACATGTGTGGTCAGGAAGGTTGCAGCACTGTACAAGCCCCTCGCTTGCTTCAGCGCAGAGCTCGGCTGCAGGAGCCCCAGGGGTCCCAGCCGTGGGGATGGATGCAACGGAGAGCTGCGGCTGCAGAGCAAACCCAGGGGTGGGCAAAGGCTGCAGCTCAGCAGCAGGTGGCTTTTCTGTCCCCCCATAACAGCCCAGGCTGCCCTACAGCCCTTAACCCTGCACCATCCCCTGCTCATCCCCTCTGCCCTCTTGGAAATCCTCCCGCGCCCTCACACCCCCTCCGGTGCCGAGCTCGCTGCTGAACCCAGCACAGCCCAGCTCTGGAAACGCTGAGAAGCGCGGAAAGAGAGTGCCTGTGCCTTAATTTTCACTTCCAATAGCTGCTGAAAAATAGGCTGCGTTTCACACGGCGAGGACCAGAGAGCTCCCACTGAAATCAACGGCAAGTTTCTCAGACCCATCAACATCAGTGAGAGCACGTAGATAAAGGCAAGGCACTTAATGAAATGCCTGCGTATGCAGTGCCATTAAGGACAGATTAATGCAATAGGCTCAACATGGGGCTATACCTTAAAACCATTTGGGAAATGAAGTTAATGCAGGGAGCAGCTGCTTTTCTACTAGGAGCAGCACCGTGCAGGGAGAATGTCAGACCTGCGCCCTCATCTCCGGCGTCTGCAGGTGGGTTCCATGGCAGGGTCCGCGCTGCAGCCTTCACCTGGGCAGCAGGGATGGCTTTGGTGTCCCATGAGTTTCCCACATTCCCACCCCTCTCCCAGTATCTCAAACAGACCCTGGCTCTGCCTTCACGCTGGGACAAGGCCACAGGTCTGGTTTGTGAAGAAATCAGCTTGTGCTGATGTTAACGTGCTGGGCTGCAAAGCGTGTGCGAAGCGCCCTTTGTGCCAGTGCCCTGTTAGGGATGTGGTGGCCGCTCTGGGCGATGGGGACTTGCACAGGTGGCAAGTGCTCGACCCGCTGCAGCTCTCCTGGGGCACCCCAGAGCCTGGCCGGTGTGCTGTGCAAGGGCAGGGGTGGTGGTAAGGAGGTACGCTTAGCGGTTATGGCTGCAGCATTCCCCTCTTCCCTTTACAACCCAGCTAGCTAAGAGGCAGCCAGAGCTCGCCTTCACCGCCCCAAAAGCACAAAGCACCCCCGTGCCACCAGCCAGCACAGCACAGGACCCCTTGACCACCCCTCCAGGCGCAGCCCCCAGCTCCACAGCAGGTTCAGTTCATGGTTTATCTCAAATATCACATGGAAACTCTTCATGGTGACTCAGGCTTGGCTGAGCTCCAGCCCGGAGCTCCCAGCCCCACCATCTACAGCTCGGCACAGTCCCAGGTTGTCCTTGGTGCCATATGGACATCCTGAGCTCCTTCCCATGACCAACCGTGCTGGGAGCCCCAGGGAATGAGGAGGGAAGAAAAGGGGAAGGGAAAAATAAATAGCTAAGCAAGTTAAGAAAGTCTGAGCTCTTGGATGAACTCTGGATGTTTGCTGCCAGGATTATTCCGGGGTTTCTTATTTCCTAGTTGGTTATCCACAGCAAGCAATGCCTTTGCCTTTGTGGCCATTGCTCTGCCAGCTGTGGGAAGCCTCCAGCAACTGGGTGTCTGAAAACGACTGGTTTTCTGGACATTAGAAATGAAAGCAGGAGTTTGTAATTATTTGCTGAGTCCAGTTTTCAGGTTGCAAGCCTGGTCTCGTCAAGGACTGGCAGGACCTGAGCCGGGGTGGGGCTGGGGAGTCCAGACATCTCACAGCCCCTGAAGAACAGGCTTGAAGGGACGGCCAGAGGCCACCGGCTCCCTGGGTGTCCCTGTCTCCTTCTCAGATGTGCGTTTCACCTGCTCTTTAAGGTCCCACTCAAGGCAGCTCCCTCCTCCTCCCCTCCGCCCCTCTCCACTACCGGACATGCCCACTATCCAAAGGTGTTTCTGTGCCCATCCTGACCCCCTGGCTGCGGTGACAGCCCCCGTTGCCGGCATCTTCCCCAGCGTGTGCCGTGGCTGCGGCCGCCGCGCAGGCTGCGGGCTCCCCCCGGCCCCGCCGGTGCAGCTGCCGGAGGGGTTCCCCTCTGCAGGCGGGCGTCCTGCGCCGCGGCTCTTCCCACCACTGCGCTCCCCTTGCTGCCCGCCCGTGTCTTTTCTGCAATGCCACAGCCCAGTCTGGTCACCCCCGCCCGGCCGTGGCCCTTGCGATGGTGAAGGGCAGGAGGAGCGTCCTCGCTCCCGCAGGCGGGGGGCCCACCCGCACGCTGGAGCAGCGCGTTAGTCCCTTCTGCAGAGGCAATGCATTTAGACGTGCTCTTCCTCGAGGCTAACGCGGAGCGCAGCACATGGCCGGCATCGCCGGCGGGAGCCCCGCTGGGGCCGTGGAGCTGCTTCTCTCCGTCCCAGGCTTTGGGGACCCCCTGCTGCGGGACCACCGGCTGCTGCGCGGCTCGGCCAGGCTCGGGACAGGCGGGTCGGGGTCGCCGCCGCTCCCCGGCGCCGCCACCTCCGCGGGCTGGCTCTGCTCCCCACCGGCCGCTGCCTCCCCCGGCAGCCTGGGCACAAATCCTGCTTCTCGTTTTGGGGGGCAGGACCCGGGGTGCTCCAGCAAAGGCAGGAGGGGAGGATTCAGAACCAGGTTCTCTCTGTTCTACCAGCTTCCCGGGGTGCTGGTGGGTGGCACCCTGTTTTGTCAAAACGACCCCCAACAAACGAGGGCTAGCTAAAGTGGATTAGCTTAAACCAAGCGCTTATCCTTTCTAAATGTCAAGAAAAGGCAGCTTCAGCTTTCTGAGGCAATCCGGGACCTGGGCTGTGTTGGTGGGGGTCCCCACTCACCTCTGCTGGCCTCACCCCTCCCACCAGCACCCCCGAGGCTGAGGAGGGACCCTGCTGTTCAGAGCCAGGCTGCACAGGAGCATACAGCCCCCTCACCATAAAAACAACACTTAGCAGGCAGCTGTGCTGTCAAACTTAGCTGATAAATATTTTAAGGCAGCAGGACCTTCAAACCTAGGAAAATATTTGGTGCTAAGGTTTTCAGCTACATATGAATTGTTATCTCACTGCTGATGGTAAGAGGTGTGACATGTCTCAGACTGCGGAAAACAGGGCTGTGACACAGCACCAGGGCGCGGGGGAGCTACTGGAGGGAAAGAGCAAGAAGAAACACAGACTAATATCAGACAGACGCTCTCCCAACTTTCTGAAGGCGCAGTCAGCTCTAGGATTGGGGTGCAGGGTGCAAGGGGCAGGGCATAGGATGCAGGAGAGTGCAAGATGCAGGGGTGCAGGGTGTAGGATGCAGGGTGCAGGATGCAGGATGCAAGGGTGCAGGATGCAAGGGTGCAGGATGCAGGGGTGCAGGATGCAAGGGTGCAGGGTGCAGGATGCAGGGGCGCAGGATGCAAGGGTGCAGGGTGCAGGATGCAGGGGTGCAGGATGCAGGATGCAGGGGTGCAGGATGCAAGGGCGCAGGATGCAAGGGCGTAGGATGCAGGATGCAAGGGTGCAGGATGCAGGGGTGCAGGCTGCAGGGGTGCAGGGGCGCAGGATGCAAGGGCGTAGGATGCAGGATGCAGGGGTGCAGGATGCAAGGGTGCAGGATGCAGGATGCAGGGGGCAGGCTATAGGGTGCAGGGTATGGGCAGCCCTGCCAGGCCACAGGTGGAGCCAGCAAACCCAGGGGCAGCTGGTGGAGGGTGGCTGCTCGCATCCCATGGGGGGGGATGCTGAGGGGTCCGGGGCTGCCAGCCCAGTGCATCCTCCCTGTCCCTCCGCTCAGCCGGCGAGGAGGCAGCGTGGTGGAGGGGCTTGCAGTGGCCGGGTCCCTTCGCCGCCCTGCGCTTTCGGCCCCGGCGAGGCCGTGGCTGCCGGGAGGTGATCCCGGCAGATATTGAAACACAGATAGGAGGGGAATGAGAAGAACTTGTCAGCTTTCCTTCTGTCATCTCATACTTGTACAGCAAAGTACTGTTAATAATAATTTAAATGCTTTGGTTGTCAGTCACTGCTCTTTCTTTGTAAATGTTACTCATTTCATAAATAAATCAAAACCTGCAGACCCTAGGTTTTCAGAAACTTGAATGCTTTTGTTAAAATTGTATGAAGCAAATTCACAAACACATGATTTATATTATCTCAGCACAGCACAGGAGATGATAGAATATACTATTTAAATTAACTTCTCTCCCAACAAATGAAATCAATTCTGTTCTTGGGTTACTTTTCATCTGCCTTTTGTCTTGTTGCTGAATCTTTTCTATTTCTTTCACTCATTCATCTATTGTGCCCTTTCCTTGATCTGATAGCATTAAACATATAATTAAGTCATAAAGGAGGGAACTGATGAGTATAGCAGATGGTAATTGCTTCCTACATTTGAATGAAATGATATGCATTGCTACAATTTACAGCTCTCGCCTCATATTTTATTCAGGAACCTTTTATCTCTTTTCCTGCAGAATTATTCTGCAATAAATTTAGACATCTTATCAATAGCTTGTGTGATAGTAGCAGAAACGGGGAAAAACTGAACTTTGTGCATCTTAATGTTTAAAATAATTTTCTGCAATAATTGAATTATCTACCAGCAAATATCATACATAGACCCTGGCTGGCTTGGCTGTTTTCCTTTTAAAAGCTCACCCCAAGATTAAAGAGAAAAATTGGCTTGTATAATTATGACTTATTGAACTAGGAGATGCTGGGAGCCTAATAAAGCCACGTCTCTTTTGGGTGAGTTTTATTTTTCAGTGCTCTGTCTTTCGCTGAGTCCAAGGTGTCAGAGGACGAGCGGGCAGGAGCACACGGAAAGTTGGCGTGTCTCACACTGTCAGTGCGTGGTATGTGCTCCGGAGGGTGAAACCGGCAGCGCTATGGGAGGTCACGGCGCACTCCTTATTTCTCCATGCTTAGATTTAAAAGAACCAATGTTTAAACTTATTTCCTCTGCAAACTAAGACCACCAGGCTGCTAAAATTTCAGGGCCTAAAGGGCCCTGCAAGTGCTTTGCCGTCAGCCCTTCGTCCCCCCAGCCAGCTGCGGCCGGGCGCAGGCAGGAGGACGCAGAAGCATCTGCGGCTGCTGAAGCTGCGTGGCCCTTCCAGAAAGCCTCGTGTGAAGTGGAGCTCTTTTTCTGTCTGGTTCTTTAGAGCAAGAGAATTTATCACTCACATGGAAAATGGAAGAGGCACGTGGCCAAAAAAATGCAAGTAAAGGAGAAGAGGGATGTTTTGGGGAAGAACATCGACGTTTTGACACAATTTGTTAAAGATCCAAAGGGGTTACGGGAGAAGAGGCACTGGAGCATATTAAATTGGTTGGTTTTAGCTAGATGGACAAACTGAAGAAAAAAAGAAGCATATTAAAAGTTAACTTTTTGGTTTTAAGTCTAAGTTCAGGACTAAGAGTCCTTAGTTCTATTTCTTAGTTCCTCTCCCTTTTTCCTTTCCTTTCCTTTCCTTTCCTTTCCTTTCCTTTCCTTTCCTTTCCTTTCCTTTCCTTTCCTTTCCTTTCCTTTCCTTTCCTTTCCTTTCCTTTCCTTTCCTTTCCTTTCCTTTCCTTTCCTTTCCTTTCCTTTCCTTTCCTTTCCTTTCCTTTCCTTTCCTTTCCTTTCCTTTCCTTTCCTTTCCTTTCCTTTCCTTTCCTCTCCTTTCCTCTCCTCTCCTTTCCTCTCCTTTCCTCTCCTTTCCTCTCCTTTCCTTCCCTCTCCTTTCCTTCCCTCTCCTTTCCTTCCCTCTCCTTCCCTCTCCTTCCCTTCCCTCTCCCTTCCCTCTCCCTTTCCTTTTTCTGTTCTATTCTGTTAGTCGATGCTGCTCTGCCTTCGTTAATTAGGACCACAGCCGGTTGCCATCCCGCTGGCAGGGCCAGACCCGAGGCAGGCTGAGTCCTGCTGCAGCTCGTGTCACGGCGGCGTGACGCCGTGCCCAGAGGCGGGCCGGGGTTCGGGACCCTCGTGTAACCGAGGCCGCCGTCGCTGGGGAGCCCTCCTCCTTCCAGCGTGGCCAAAGGGCCAAGGCAGGTCTCGCACCAAGGGCGCTTCGTGCCGCGTTATTCTTTGAGATTTGTTTTCCTTTTAATTTTGCTTGTAGGAGCTCAGGCCACCCTGAGGACTTTGTTACAAGGTGCCCCCCAAACCTACCTGGACCGAGGCCAGCCGCGGAGTGCCACCCCAAATACCCAGGCCCACCCCAGGCCACAGAGCGCTCTCCTTTGCCCTCTGGAGAGCTGTGGAAGAGCAGCAGCATCCACCCCTGCCAATCCTGTATAATTTTACACTTAAAAACTTAAATTTTTCAATCGCTATTAATTTTGAACCTCAAAATTCTGATTGTTTTGCAAAGAAAGTAACTCTTTTTGTTACCAACTGAGCGCAGAGGGATTGCCTGGGTTACCGCCGTCGGAGCAGGCGGCACCCCTCGGGCTGCCCCCTCCTCTGCCCCGCGGGACCTGGCTCTCCCCTCGCCCCGCCGCAGGGCAGGCACCCGGGCACGGGCCCAGCCTGGGAAACCCCTGCACCCGCCCGCTCTCCACCTCTGCCCCCCAGGTCTGGTATCGGCACCCGCTCCAGCCCAGGGACTTACGTTCCTGTAGCCTGGAAGTTAAACACAAAGAGAGTGAAAAAGTGAAATACTGATGCGGTGTGACGGCAGTGCTGGAGGGAGCCTCGCAGTGGCTTCTCGGTGATGCCCACACCATGCCTTAGCCAAGGCCAGTTCCTGACCTCCTCTTCGGCTGTTCTGACAAAACCATCAATATTTCGAAATTTTCAAGAAAAAAAATGGCTCTTTCTTTCCCTTTTCGTGGGTGATGAAGTAGGATTCACATCGCTCTCTTTGTGATAGTCCAGCTGTGAAACAGCACGGGAGGAAAATCCCACGATGGGGAAAATCAGGAGGAGCTCTGCAGACGACCGAGGCGAACCCCCCACCACTAAGGGAGAAGAATTGCTCCCCGTGGCGGGACGAATCCCGGGGTTAATAAGGGAGCATTTCTGCCGACGTTTCTCAAGACGGAAACAGATGTGGCCACACATGGTCATGTTCTTTTTTTCACAGAAGATTGTTATAATAGTATGAAATACAACAATATTGGCAAGAAACTGGTCTTTATGTCATTTCCCCCGTCATCTTTTTTATTAGGTTAAAAGTGTGATTGATAAAAGTAACTTCCCTGAGATCACATTCTCTGCTGAAGCACGGGCAGAGGTCATCGCTGTTATTAGACCTGCTTGTGTGGTCGCAAAACGGACAAGGCTGTGGGCGCACGGGCTGTTCTTGTGGTCTGAAACAGAAGCAGCAAACTTTGGGCTAAATGTCGCCCAAAATGAGTGCCCAGCGTGGCCGTTCCCACCTGGGGAGCAGGGGCTCAGTGAGGGGGCGAGGACCTGGGATGGGGCAGGGGTATATGCCACCCTGGGGCTTGGGAGGGGAGAGTTGTCACACACCCCATAAATGCTGTGGGAAAGTGATGGAAAATGTCAAATAACGAGGGATCAGGGTTGTGGGTGGCGCTACGCTGGCAGGCTCTGCGTGCACCCGTGCCCGGCCGTGCAGAGTGGTGCTGAAGGGGCTGCCCGGCAGACGGCCAAGGCCGGGTCCCTGCCACCACGCTAAAGCCAAAAAACTCCTGGGTGTCCAGCAGGGAAGGAGAAACAACTGGGAAAGGTGAAGGGAGCCCTGCAGGACCAGCGGGAATGTGACGGGAATGCTGCATCCGGGGCTGGCGTCTGCTCCTTGGGAAGGGGATTCAGAAGTCAGAAAGTGTCCCCAAAACAGCCGTGAGAGTAACCAGAGATGCAGCAAACCTGCCTCGAGGCACGACGTGTAGAAAGTCGGTCTCATTTATCCAGGTGAACCGGCCGTGCTCGGCGGGCTGCCCAGCAGAGGAGGCCCACGGCTCCAGCCGCAGGGAGGGAAGGCGGCGGGAGGAGCAGCAGCAGGAAGCAGAAGCTGGATTAATTCAGGCTGAAATTTGCTCCAGATCTGTGCAGGCGATGAACCATCAGAATACCCATCTAGGGAAAGGGTTGGTTCTGCGCTATGCCAAGATAAGGATTTTTTTTTAGAGACACATGTGAGATCAGGAGATACAGTCTTGATAGGGATGGGTGAAGGTTTTGGTCTGGTTGCAGAAATCTCTGGCTACGTTATGCCGTGGTCTCTTAAAACCCCGGAGCCTGCTGGTGGCTCGGGGTTGCAGGTGTCGGTAGCTCCCCTGCGCGGTGCAGCTCCCGCTCCTGGGCCAGAGGGAAGGGCCGGGGGGCTTCGCCCCAGGTGAGCCAGGCAGAGGGGTCGGCTTTACCTGGCTGTGCTTTGCCCTTGTCTTACACCTGGGAAGAAGAGGGACCCTGCGGAGCCTCTGGTGATGTGCCTGTGAGCAAGGCCAGCCCTTGGCTCTTCCTTCTTCATAGGGTCAAGTGCTCTCTTTCACTACTTTTTCTCAGGACTTGAATTTTCAGTAACTAAGTAGGTGCTAAAAAGCACCCAAAACATTTCACAGTTAGTTATTTCCTTAAAATGTAATTTCTGCCATATTTAGCCAAAATTAGACATTTGTAACCCCTTACACTTGAAGCATCTATTACTCGAGGTGAGGTTTCAGGACTCTTTCATTTGCAGCGTAAGCCACTGCTGCAAGACATTGCATCATAAAGCCTGTGTGTCCTGAGTGTATGTGGCAGCAAAACCACGAGCTGACATCACGCAAGGCATCTTAACTTCGCGTTGCTTTCATTCTGCGGAGTGAGGCAAGAAAGAGTTGTCAGTAATAATTTCCTGAGTGATTTTTAAAAACCTGTGACTCCCTCCCTTATTAGTTTTAATAAAGAGTCACTGCTCCCTAAGCTTGCTTGGAAAATTATTACCTATCAGCAAGACAGAAGACAAACATATGAGCTATTGACAGCAGTGGAGAGTAAGCCCCTCGTGATGGTTATTAAGAGACAAGCGTTACCTTTTTTCCACAGCCTACCTGAAATTAAGTTCCTTTTGAAGATCGGCGCTCTGCTGAGCCCTGGGACTTCACGTCAGACAACCTCAGCGTGCCCGTGGGCGGGCAGGTTTGTGAGGGCCTGGTTAGGCTGCGTCCCCAGGCGGGTGTGAACCCCACTGGAGCCCAGTCCTGCTCCCACGCCCAGGGAAGCGCTGGGTTGCTCACAGCACCTGCGTACACTGTCGTCTCCCTGGAGCATCTTTGAATCACAGACTGGTTTGGGTTGGAAGGGACCCTAAAGACCACCTAGTCCCACCCCCTGCCACAGGCAGGGACACCTTCCACTAGAGCAGGTCGCTCAAAGCCCCGTCCAGCCTGGCCTTGAACGCCCCAGGGATGGGGCATCCACAGCCGCTCTGGGCAGCCTGCGCCAGTGCCTTGCCACCCTCAGAGCGAAGAATCCTTGTCGTCCCTTGCTGAGAGCACCGCGAGCATAGCCTGGCCCTGGGGATGGTGAAGATTTTGTGATTAGCGATCTACTGAGCTTTCTCATTAGCCAGGCTCACGTGCCACGGCGTTTCCACATGAGCCCAATAGTCGGGAAAGGATGTGTAAACCTTCCCCTCCTCCCTAGCTCTCGCTGGTCTGTGAAGATGAGGAACACCACAAACAGGACTGGCAGCAAGACAACCCACCAAAGCCCCGTGCATAGTCTGCGCTGTCTGAGTTTGCAGCCAGGACATGCTGAGTTTGCCCCTGGTGGGCACACGTCTCTGAAAGAGTGGCACAAGGGCAGGGATGGGGAGGGATGGCCAGATCCTGCCCGGGCCTGAGCAGGGGCTGTGCTGAAGTGGGGCAGCCCACGGGACAGCACGATGACCCCATGCCGGGAATGAGGAGAGTGGTGGGGTGCAGTGCCAGCGGTGCCGGCGAGCGGAGGGTGCCTGTGCAGGGGGACACCTCGCTCGGGCTCATGGCTTGGCGTCATCGGGCTGGCTCCAGAGTGGGGAATATGCAAGGCAGCTTACATGCCAGAAGTATTCCTGATAAATATTGGGTTTGTCAAAAATTACATCCTAGGAAATATTAAAATCTGCCAGTTTGCTCTGGCGGACGTGGCCAGCCGGGAAGCCGTGGGCTGGGTGCACGCGTGTCCCCAGGACCTCGCCGGAGAGCCTGGGCGGGCGCCGTGACGTCCCTGCGCTGTCACACAGCCGTTACCATGCAGGTGGAGTTTAACACGACACAAATGATTCCCAGCATTTTATGAAATTTAACTTTTTCTAACCTTCAGCTCGGGAAAAATATAGTCATAATGCAGAGGCCCCTCTGTTTGCAGAGAAAGGAGGGGGTCCGGAATAATTCAGGTTTTGGGAGCTGATAGGCTAAATTTACAGTTGTGTGTGGTCAAGCTGCTATTGATGCTTGAGAGTTTCCAATTGCTGGTAATAGACTGGGGAAAAAAGATAATGTGTTTGATCGATCAGCATGGACAAATTTCATTTAGGGGATCAATAACAGTTTATACTTGACAGAGCGGAGGGACCACATTTATTTTTCCCTTTGATTGAATAAATGTTTTCAATGAGACTGCAAATGTAAAGCAATCCTAACCATTTCTTAACTTGAGGCACAGCTTCCTGCTCCAGTGTTATTGCAAGCAATGTGTATTTAAAACTAATATACAGAGCAACGGATAGCCAGAGGCTGGAGCTGCTGAATGAAACTAATGTGCAGTTTATTAAAACAGAAGACATGGAAAGTGCACAGG
Organism: Phalacrocorax aristotelis; assembly: GCF_949628215.1. Taxonomy (NCBI): domain Eukaryota; kingdom Metazoa; phylum Chordata; class Aves; order Suliformes; family Phalacrocoracidae; genus Phalacrocorax; species Phalacrocorax aristotelis. The sequence goes on from NC_134280.1 coordinate 886,401, forward strand.
CTAGTTTTCCTGACTCCCAGCAATGTGAAATACCAGAAAGAGACATCACTTGGGCATATTTTTCAAGGGTGGGTAGAAAAGGGAAGATTTTTTTCTGAGTTTTTTCCTTTTTTCTGTATCAAGCGTAACTCCCTTGAGCCTCCGAGAAGATATGTAGGAGGGTAAACACGCACGAGAATACAGCTACGACTGCACTAACATATGTCGCCTCTTCTCCCCAGCAGCCACCACGTCTCCACGCTCTCCCGGGGCAGCGCGAGGGACCGCGGGGCTGGGCCGGGGGCTGCCCGGGTTGGGCTTGGCTGCCGGCACCGCAATGCCCCGCCACCGCTGCGGCGCCCAGGCGCCTCTGGCTTCTCCCCTTGGTACGGTGTTGCCCATGCGAACTCGCAGGTGTGCGGTGCTGGCCGGGAACACACAGCAAACCCCTGCAGAACTGCTGAAGCAGACTAGTGGGGGGTCCATGGGTACCCGCAGCCCTCGCACGGGCTTCTCCCATCCAGGGGGGTCACTCCGGGCAACGTGGTGACAACCCACCTTGGCTGACCTACCCATCACCAGGTGGACGCCATCTCAAAACCATCTGCCCGGTCAGCAGCGAGTGCTCCAGGATCTTCAAAATCCTCAAAACTTCGCCGGTGGAGCGGGTAGAGCCGGCGCGTGGCCGTTCCCAGCCCCTCGGCCGGACCCAAGGGGGTCATCCATCCCTGCCCACAGGGGCTGGGGGCACAGGACACCGCTTCGGGAAGCTCACATGGATGTCACCAGAGGACTGCCGCCTTATCGTGGACCCAGGGGTTCACCATCACCCAGAGATGGCCGTGGATCTCTGGGGGTTTGACTTCTGCCAGAGAAGCTTTTAATTAGTTGTAAGGCGCACGACAGCCGCAGCAACAGATGAGCAGGCACTTCTCTGTACGCCTGCAGACGCTCAAGGTGAAAGCATATGCTCCAGAAAAGCCTGCCGGTGGCTATACATCAGAAATTGTTCCTGCTAGGCCCGTTTCAGTCTGCAACATATGGTGGTCTTGCAAAAGTGTTTCTAAGCAGGGGATCATTAAATAACCTAGTTCGTGATCACAATAGTTAACGTTGACTTTGGCTTTCGTCCTCAAGGGAGTTCTCATCTCCCTCCTTGTAGGCCTGCGTTTGCTCTATCAGACCGAAGGAAGACTTGCAGTAATTGGCTTTTTTGGACCATTTTAAGACCTGGAGCAGGGCATTGGCTTGGCAGGCAGACCCCGCTGACCGGGTGCCAATGCTACACAGGGCTTCCAGGTGCAGCTGCTTTTGCAGCAGAAGTCAGTTTTGGTTGAGCTGCTTTTTTTAATGCAGAATTTCCTGCCCCCCCCCTCCCCCCCCAACCCCCCAACCCCCTTTTTGTTGTTGTGTTTTCTGAAATCTCTCTAAGAGAGGCTTAAAATCAAATTTGGCTGGTGGCAGATAGTAATTAAGTTCCAGATGACGCAGATGATAACTTTCCCTTGCAATATGGAGCAAATGCCAATAATAAATGCAGCTAGTTTCAAGCTCCAGATGCATCAGATTGTTTCGTTAGCCGACTTGCTCATCAAGGCGAGAGAGCTGAAATGGAGAGAAGCCTGTTTCAGAAAGGGACCCGTGGCCCGATGACTATTTTAGGCACGCAGTTTGGAATTGTTTAAAATGCATATTGTCTGTGTACATTTCAATAAGGCAAATGCCAAGTACAAACGCCGTAGGGCTCCTTGTATGTCAGATGATTAAGTCTTCAAGACTCTCAGCCATAGGGTCATTATCGACGGTACTTCCAGGTCATTGTGTGCACAGCAAAGTTAGAGGCGATGGTTGACCTTTTGACAGCACTGCAGGGTAACAGAGCTTCATAAGACATAAATAACCATTTCTAATTTGTTTTTGTGAGGGGTATTTGTTTAAAAATGCAAATATATTATAACATATATGACTTAAGGATATTCCGATGGGAAAGCAGAACGCTTTTCCTCCCATTCTTTTTCCCCAGAGAACTTCCAAATGAAATGCCTAATGGGGGGAAAGGGAAAAGGTGGAATAAATAATAATAATAATAATGATGAAGATCACTTACCTTGTTCTCTTCACGATTTTCTAGTACCTTTTTGTCAATGACATGCTCTATGCAAGGAGTCTTCTTGCGGCTGAATTAAGTTTGTGACGTTAACAAAAAACACGCAGTAAACTGCTGTCGGCTCTGTTTCATTTCATGCCTAATGTCTAGCGTAAAGATAATGCATATATGACCTTATTTTAAACATAACATACTGTAGCGCACACAAAATAGGGAAGATTTCAGGAGTCTTCTTTCTTTTGTCTTCAATAAATTGTAAAACCAGACCTTTTAAAATCCTGTCTATTGCACTTTGTGGTGACCTGACTTAATGCAGAAGCCATTGGTTGACTTTATTTTTATCCTTGCAGGAAGAAAAGCTGTTTATAAAACTCAACAAGCATAAAACAATATGCTTCAGGATTATAAATAGCATTTGAAAAGGTTTTGAGATTACACACTATTGCCTGAAATACAAGAGGGCAAAATTCTTCATCTTTATCCAGGTAAATGAGGAGTTTTGATCAAGGAGGGACAGTCAGAGCTTCAGGATGTGGCCAATAATAACCCAATAAATCAGCAATTATATGATCTGATGGTGTTCGGCTTCCTTTCAACACATAATCAGTAAGCACTTAATTGTTAGAAGTTGTATAATTACAGCACCGCCACGCAGGGGCTGCGCATTCTGTAATACCATAATTTCCTGTATTTGCAGTGGCGGGGGCTTTCATCAGAAGCAAGCTATCAAACTGCGGCTCATCAAACTAGCTGCGATGTTAATGCATATTTCGTAGGTGTCTGACAAGTCATTTAAAGCGATGTCTAGAGTCCTTAATGCGCGAAGCAGGCAAGATAGAAAGTATAGCTCTTTATGCATACATTTATATAGATATTTAGAAAACCGATGCTGAAGTTGTGAGAACTAAATGCACGTGCAAGCATGAAGGGATCGGGTGAACTAATGTCACAAAATAATGGGGCGATCACAGGCAAAACCATCCCTAGCTGTCGGTGTGCAGCTTTACATACCGCCCGCAAGCTCAGCTGGAGAATTTGCATCCTCATAGCCACATAAATGGTATTTTTGCTGTGATTTGGACAGGGCGCGGGTTTCACCTCCAGTAAGTCAATAGCTGCTGTGCTGGTGCCGTGGCGGGACGACCGCGTGGTCACTGTCGGATGAGCAACCGGGCTCAACTGAAAGAAGGAAACACGAATGGCAGGACCCTCTGCTGGGTCGGCTGCTTTTGCAGAGGATGTGGCCTCCCTCCAGGTTTGTAAAGAATAGACTGCTGGAGAAGTTTGGGGAGAGCCGTCTCCATACACCACGTACCAATGGGTTGGCTGTGGTTGTGTCAGGTTTTTTTATGCCGCAGATGGTGTGCTATTTCAGCATATGTATTCTTATTTCTGGTCCATTTTCCTCTGTGGTTCTCGGTGATATTTTTCATATCCATCAGGGCAGTCAGAGCTCGCTGTTTCTAACACTCATCGGACGTTGTGAGCACGTATCGCTGTTGTGTTGCGTTGCGTTGCGTACGCCCCGGCGATGAGCAGGAGAGAAGGCAGAGGTGTTCCTACAGCTTGGCGGTCGCATGAGGTCACGTCCAGGAAAGCGTGCTGCCGGGAGGGAGCAGGCTCTGCGGCTCCGCCAGCCTCTTCAGAAGCGATCCAGCTCAGACCTGGGCGGTGCGCGTTGTGCCGGGAGCGCTAGGCACAGCAAGGCACCGCGCACAGCAGAGTTACGAAGATGAATCCACCTTGCCAGCCTGCTGTCATGGCCATGTTTGTTAGAGAGCATCTTCCACTCCTTTGAGGCAAGTGCAGTACCGGCAATGTGCATAGTGTGAGGATGACCTGGTACAGGAGAGGGTAAGACCAAACTGGAGCCCTGCCCCAGGTCATCGTCTGCTGCTGCTGTGGAAAACCTGCTCGTCAGGAGCAGCAGCGCCTGAAAGAGCCGTCCCACCATGAGGAATCAAGCCCTGTTGATAATCGGGTAGGCCGAGCTGTCTCTGTTGGAATTCAGTTACGCAGGAATCAGAAGTGCAAACCCATTGCCCATGTCTGAGGAGTGGGGTAGGGGGAGGGTCTGGGATCAGGATGGGCTGGAGGCAGCTTCTCTTCTCCACCTGGTGGAGTCCAGGCAACCTCAGGTGCCCACATAAAGTGGCTCGCCGTGGTTCTGCAAGTGCTGCAAATAGCAGCTTGGTCCTTAAACGTGAACAGATTCTGGAAGCCTCCAGGAAGGATTTCAGGTGGCTCCGAACTCTAAGGCGCCTAGGAGAGCATCTCCACAGGTGAGGCAGAGGAAGCATGCAAAGTGCCCAGGGTAATTTTGTGATTGCACAATTTAATCCAGTGGTTAATGGATTAGGAGGCACGAGAGTACATGGGCAGCGTGAGTGTGAAGGGTCCCCAGCCCGGAGGAGGCACGTGCGGGCACGTGTTTGTGCAAGTTTACCACTGCTTTCAGAGTGCTACCCCTCAGCTCTGCCCTTCTAAAATGAGAAGAAACATAGATTAGATTTATTTCTTCATCCAGCCCTGGCCGAAGGGTGTCCTTACCCTGGAAAGTGCTTGACTTCCTTCTGGCCATGGGGCTCAACGTCAAAGGGAGGAAGAGCCAGGCTGGCAGAAATGGTCTGCCTCGGCCTCCGAGCGGAGCCCAGCTACTCCTCAGCCAAACTGGAAAAGGCAAAAGCTGAGATGAACGTGCCTGCTCTGATGACCAGGAAAGGTTTCTTCTCTTAACGTGATAACGTCTCTCCTTCCAGCGCGATGGCAGCCGCGTCCCTCAGCACCCGCTCACGCAGAGCTGTGACAAGGGGGACAGTGGGTAGAAGCAAGGTGCTGCTGTTCCAAGAAGAAGCCAACGTGCCACTGAGAAGGAGCATCTGCCATTTTGTGGACACTTCGGAAATTGCTGTGACATTTGGGTGACATTTTACTTTGTGCTCTGACCAATTGCCTCTTACCTGGTAGCATCAAACAGCAAGTCGGCTGCCAAGTCGTTAGGAGGGAGCCTGGAGAAGAGGTGATTCTCCCTGGGGAGGGCACGCGTGGGGCGGTACGTGCCCTGCTCCCGCGGGGCTCAGCCGGGGAGGGGGCAGGTCCGTGCTTCGCTCGTGCTGCCTCCAGGAGCGCATCTCCGGATGCACAAGGGCGAGGAGCGCACCGGGCGGTCGCCAGCACTGGCCGAGGTGGGGACCTGGGGCCAGCCGCTTCGCTGGCCCACGCACCCCCGAGGAGCGGCGTTTTCCCTGCCCTGGGCTGTGGCTGGGGCGCATGTGGCTCGCGGGGGGGCTAAGCCTGATCTTGGCTGAGCAGATGGCCCAGGGAAGAGACGTTAATTAAGAGCAGGGCTCTGCTGTGCGCGGGAGCCTGCTATTTGTGCTCAGGAGGAGGATTTGCAGAACGGCAAAAGCTGGAGGGGCCTTCCTTGCCTGCCAAATAGCAGCGAAAGCAGACTAGGAGGCATGCAGCCTGGATCTTGGCTGTTTCCAAATACAAGTTATTCTCCGCAAGAAAAATGTCACCGTAGCCGAGCTGGTCTTTCCCTGAGCCCACTGCTTGCTGTGCCTGTGCATAGTCCCTAAGGAGCCAGAGGCAGAGAGTGGAGATGCCCATGGATGTGGTGGAAGGGGCACCAGGAGTCACCAGCTGAGGTTTGGGGCTCCCCATGGCCAGGAGCACTGCTGGGACTGGGCTGGGGGCTGGTGCAGTCACATCCTGCACCCGACACTCATCGAACACACTGAGGGGGCTTCAACAGGTAGCAGAAACACGGTGCCAGCTGGGGTAAAGGTAGAGGAGGCTCTGCTTTTGCTGGGAAATGGTTGGGGGCTGAAGGCACCACTGCCAGGCACTGGCTGCTGCCCACATCCCCCCTGGCTTTCCCTTTCTAAGCAATCACTAACCAACATTGCAGCTGACGTTACAGACCTTTGGACAACCTGTCAAACACAGCAGGGCTGCTCAAACCCCATTCCCTTTCTGCCTTGGAGTCTGACCGCACCGCTCGGAGAGGCGAGCGACTCCCCGCATCCTGAGGGCAGCCGGGGCTGACCCTCGTCCCCCAAAGCCACCTCCTGCCAGCATCACCCATAACCCTGCCAGACCCCATGGAAACCTTGTTGAACAGCTGTGGGTTTTTCTTGGTCTGAAATCAGAACCAGTCTGAAATCTTTCATGAGCTAGAAAAGAGGTTTAATCACTTGCTTTATTGCACAAGAAAAATCCTGCTTTCTGTTAATATTATGAATTAGCAGAAATTAAAAAAATAGGGCTGTCTACACATTGCTTGAAAATTGTTTACAGCAAATAATGAACAAAGCAAAGCATATTGCCAGAGGCCTGGTTGTTGAGACACTGTATCGCATTATTAATTAAAATACAAGTCAGCTTTTTCCAGTGCTTGTAGCCTGTGGGTATCCAATGTACTCCACTTGATTGAATCAGGTAGTGGCAGCACAGGCATTTTTTATTTTGTGCTGGAAGGAATAACAAAAATGTAAAGCTGTTTTCTGCTACTTCATTTGAGAAAATATTATTTTGGAATGGAGGCGTAGCAGCTGCAGCAGCCAGGCAGGAATAATGCGAAGTACACGCTTCTCCCTCTGCACCAGGATTTAAGCACGGGGCCTGCACGCTCAGCATCTCTCCGGCACGGCGGCGCGGGCAGGCGGGTCCCTGGGCAAGGCAGCCGTTCCCATGGCCATGGGAGACTGTGGGCAGTGGTCCCTGTTTTGGGGAAGTGAATTAATCCCTTCACCCTTACAGGGGGATTTTCCCCCTTCTTGCCTTGCGGGTAGGAGTCAGTGAATAGCCAGAAACAGGCACGGTTCTGCCTTTGGTTAGTCACAGGAGCCTGCGCATGTTCATAGGATTATCCAGGAGCCCCAGAAGGTAACCTGTACTTTGTGCACTCCGGTAGGGACTGTGACTGGTAAGTGAGCGCAACTGAAGGAAACCTGGCCCACCCCGCACCAGCTACAGTCAGAGCCACTCACTTTATTTCTGCAGAAAACACCAGGACCACAGCGTCGCCAGCCAGCACTGCCAAGGGGAGGCTGCCCAGGACAGTGCAGGGACAAGATGCCAGGTACTTGAAATACGAGCATCTCTGAGGTAAACGCAAACTTGTAAATAAAGACACTGTCAGAACATAATGTGATTCTGTCATGATGGCAGAATGACCGCGTGATGCGTCCAGGTCATTTGCAAGCCCTGCTGATGCCATCAGCAGACATCCCTCCGCCGCCCCGGCCAACGCGAGCCGGGCACGCAAAGCTGCTGCTTTCAGCGTGTGCCTACAAAGAGTCTCGAAGGCTCTCCAAAGCACCTGCGTGGTTTGGGACCCTACCTGCAGCTTTAGAAATAACTTTCCACCTCTGATAGTGTTTGAATTGCTCCAGGTCTCGGTACGCGACTGAACTGCAGGGTCTGCAGAGGAGCTGTGTAGTCCCGGCTCCCGGCAGAGGGGCTGAGCCAGGCCAGTGCAGACCTAGAAGCCTGTCTGTAGGAAATACTCCGCTTTTAGGTTGAAGGAATTCATTTTTGGCCCACTCCCAAAGGCAACATGTCCTTTTGCTCCTCTGTTTTCCAAAAAAAAGGGCATTAATATTTTTCATCTATTTCCAAGGTAATAAAGGAAACAACTTCCCACTTGAAACAAGCGAACCAAAACTGGAGAGCCACATCTCTGAAGCAGCAGCAAAAGCAGAATCACCACGAAGTTTGAAGACTGGCAGACGGCGGACAGACGCCTTTCCCTGGCCACGAGCAGGTTTAACAACCGCGTTGCAGCACGGAGAACCGGCGCTGAGCCGGGGGTGGGTGCCCTCCCTGCAGCCGGCTGCCCGCACTGAGCTCAGTAGGCTCTGAGAGCACCCACAGCCTGGCAGCAGCAAAACAGCCCGGGGCTCTTCCACTGCGGAAGAGTTCGGTTGTTGGGTGGGTTTTTCTTTTTTTGTGTTAAAAGGAGAAAACAGAATTATTCTATTTGGAAATACCTCAGCAGCTGGTGTCCCCACGCGAGGGGTGGCCGGGGCAGCTCAGCCCAGGGGGAGGAGGAGGAGGCCACGAGGCACCGCGGCTGCACGAAGGGCAGCAGCACTCCAGCACCTTCCCAAGGCGCCTGCGTTTGAGCTGTTTTCCTGCAATAAAAATGCAAAGTTGCCATGATGAAGAGAGACACTTCTCCATCCCCAAACAGGCTGCTTTGTCAAAGCTCTGGCTTACCTCATCAAAACCCTTTTTGTCAGACTGTTATCTCTAGTAGTAAGGACATCTCGAGGGGTGTCCGAGTAGACACAGGGTATTTTCCACTAGACTTCCCCTTATTTCAGTATTGCTGAAGCACTAGCAATATTTTAATATTGCTTATTTAATTGCTTAATTATTGATTAATATTTATCAGTAAAATATACATGACAATATATAAGATGGGTGATGTATCAACTCAGCATCGCTGGAGCAACCTCAAGTTATGGAATTCCCTGAGTTTTAAACGCTTGATCTTGCAACATTAACATTGCATTAATACTGGGGGATTTTGCATTTAATTTTGTAAAGGCCAGGGGGGAAATAAGCTATTTCCCTGCTGCCCATATTTGAAATCCATGCTTAAGTGCACATTGGGTCAACCCCTAACCAGATGTAAGTACACAGCCAAGTTATTGGATTTCTTGATGATGAATAGAGATCAGGAAGTGCACCTGTCTGGTTGCAGGGAGATTTGCATAAAAATGAAGACTACATACACCTGCATATGTAAAATATTGATGAACAGAACCGAGCGTGTGTATGTTACACACACAACACTAGCTTTCAGATAAAGCACTGCAGAGCTGTTTCAAACCCAAGTGTCCCCTCTGCGGGAGAGGAGTAAGAGGAGAAGCTGGCAGCCGGGTCCTCATTAGCTGATTCGATTTCCTGGCACAGAAATCCGCTGGGAAGTTGCAACAGCTCTTGTCTGTCAGTCGGTTCAAGATTAGGCTAGTAAGAGCACTAATTGCTGCATATCTTCTGCTCCGCATCCGAAAGGCTTCTGTAAGAGGAGAGCTTCGGAGCAGGACACCCAGAGCAGGTGACTGCGGGAGGGCAGCACGGGAATCCCGGAGCAAGGCTGCATCCCTGGGGGCACAGACACCACCTCGATTGCAGCTCCTCAGCGCCTGGGTCTGAGCTCTGTGTGCTCAGGAGCCGGGTGGCCACCGCAGGTCACAAAGCAACAGCCCGAGCCCAGGGAGCCCTTCCAAGCCTGGGCTGTAGCGATTAATAAGCGCTCTCATGCATACACGTTTCATTTGTGCGTCTGTGTAAGAGGTACAAACACAGGGAGAGGGGGCAGAGAGGAGAGGGGCAAAGCACAACGCTGTTAAAATCAGACTCCACACAGGCTGTGCCCTGCCTGCACTCACCAGTGCCTCCAGCCTAATCTGCAGTTCCTGGAGCTGGGCTCAGGGAGGAGAAGCGGGGTCTGAACCCCACGGACCCTGGGAGCTGGATGAGGAGCAGTGTGGGAGAGGACAGGGCCCAGCGCTGCAGCCAGGAAAGCCTGCCCTGGGGCCGTCCTTATCTGGGAGGCTCTAACTGCAGGTGCTAATCAGCAGGTGCCCATCAGAGACCCCTGTGTCACCTGGTGCCCTGCACTGAGCAGGCACTTTATTTCCCATGGCTGAGGGCCGTGTCCCCGCAGAATAGAGTTTCCAGTAGCAAGGAGTCTCCCAGCCGCTGGCCAGGCACGGGGTGGCTCCACGTGCACCCACGCAGCAGCGCTGGGTTCCCGGGCACGTGCTCATCTGGCCCAGGGCTGCACAGCTGGGGGGACACGGAGGGACCACCACCACCGCCCCGCCACGGCTCCCGCCTGTGAGGAGCCGCAGTGGAGCCCTTGCCTCGCTGTAGTGCCTGCTGCAGGGACAGAATTGCCTTGGAGAAACACCTGGCCCTTCCCAATGGGGGCTTGTTCATGCCGGCAGGGATGTTGTTCCAATTATTAATTATCTCCACGTAAGAAACTCGTGCATATGTGATCTGGCTGGCCTGGCTTTGGCTGCCAGTCCAGGTATCTTAGTCTGATGGAGGAAAGAAAATTTTTACTTCTAGAGATGCTAAAGTCACCTCTGAATTCTCTGATGCATGCCAAGGTACTCTGAGTTTCATAAACCCTCCAGCCCTCCGATGTGAAGTTTCCAGCTCACCCCTGCATAACCTTTACTCTTTTTCCAGCGTCCCTGCCGAGCACTGGCGGAGCTGGGTGCTGCTTTCCAGGGTGTTCCCGTGCCTGGCGGGCTGCTGTGGAGCCCTTGTGCCAGGAGCCCCTGAGGCCGGCAGTGCCGCTGCGCTGCCTGCCGGGCACCGGGGGCTGCGGCTGCCGAGTGGCGACCAGGCGTGTGAAGCTGCTCCTCGGTGAGTTCTCCTTTCCTTGCTGATATTGCTTGGCTTGAAATTTTGTTCTAGCCAAAAAGGGAATGTTTCCAAGTTGATTTCTCACCGGTTTTATATTCCCTTTAATTTAGAAAAACACATATAAATAGCAGAAGGTATATTTCGTGTGTACACAACCACTTTTCCAACGGCTCCATTATTGTGTGTGAAATTAAAATAACATATTGATGATAATTTTAGCCCACTTTATTGTTAGCGAACAAGGCAAACGCTTCTAGATTTGCTGGTCCTCAGCCCTGTGCGAACACAGGGACAAGGGAGAGCGGCTGGGGCCGAGCTTCCCCAGCTTTGCAGCGGGTGGAGGGTGGGAGACGCCTCCCGGGAGCTGAGCCTTGCAGTCGCTGCCCCCACACTTGCCGCGAGAGGGAAGGATGGCGAGGGGACCTGGGGCTGGGGGACTGAGGGGATGCCCATGTCGCGGTTGTTACTGCCCCGCGAGGCCCTCGCAGGCTCTGCCTTAATGATGCGACCGGGCCTGTAAAAGAACTACAATTAATTAAGCATTATTTTGAAATTAAGAAAAATCTCTCCTGTGTCAGGGCAGCCTCATGCCATGGCAACCAAGCCTTTCTCATTGCTCAACCCGGCAATATTTCTGCCCGGGAATGAATATTGTGGTACTGACAACGGGCGGCATGGAGATGCCGGGGTGCCGGTGGCGGGGTCCCGTGGGATGCCCGGCGTCACGCTGGCTTCAGCGTTCACCTCTGCTGCGAGGGTGTGCAGCAAACCTCTCCCTGGGGGTGCAGCCACCCCACGCTCCCTCGGCCACGGGGGTCCCTCGACTCCCCGCGCTCCCCAGTCCTCCGTGCTGGAAGGGTCGGTGCCTCTGCTCGGGTCCAGACCCTCCGGCTGCCATGGGGACGGCGGGGATTGTGCAGGTTCGTGGCAGGCAGCTTGTACAGGAAAGAAAGCGGATATTGTAAAGGGACCTTACAAAAAGTGGGCTAGCAAATACCAGTGATAACTATTTTAATTCATCTCCTCTGACACGAATAGGAACTTTCTCTTACAACTGAATATAAATAGAAGTTGGACATAGCATTACTATATGAATAAATGAATTAATCAATCAATGACAAAAGCATACTATGTAATCAAAAGATTTTTCATGTTAAGATTAATTTAGTGTAATACACGCCTAAATATTACATAAGCCCCCTTGACATTGAATTATATGACTTGGGGATGGGAAGGGGGCGGGCTGCGTGGCGCAGGAAGGCGGGATGGAGCCAGGGAAGCGGGTTGCCGCCTCAGCAGCCGATGGCACGGGAGACACTGGCATCCCCTGCCCTCCGAGCGGTGGCTGTCCCCGAGGGGCCGCAGGGCCGGGCCCGGCAGACCCGGCTCCTCCAGCCATCAGGGTTTGCTGCGGGGCGGCACGGGGCATCACAGGGTGCACCCGGTGCGCTGGCCGGGGGATGATTTCCACGGATAGGTCCTTTTCTTTACTCATTAAGAGCATGCATTTTCTATATATGTTCCAGGTGGACTGAAGGAGAAGCTATATATTCATTTATGCTGCAAACAAGGGCCACAGATTTCGGACTTTGCCCTTGCAAGCCCGTGAGAGGCTGAATGTTCCTGCAGGATTGGGCGCTCCCCCTCCCCAGGAGGTGATGGCAGCTGAGGGCTCTCGCTCCTTCCAGAGCTGGCGTGTAAAGCTTCGTCTGCACAAGTTAATTAATCTAATGAGGCAACTTCTCTTGATATGTTATGTGTTCTGTATGCTTTCTCCCAGCAAATGATCACACATCCTAAAAATATAATCTTCATTCTTCACTTAAAGTTATGCTTGGAAGTTGAGGTTAGACAAACTCAGCCTTGAAAGAAAATGTAATTTCCTAGCAGCGAGCATAATTAAACATATGGAGCAGTTACCAGGGGAGGCAGCACACCCCCGTGGCTTCGTCATTAAAACCCGATTACATATCTATCCAACAGATCTGCTTTAACTCGGCTTGGTGCTGGACATGGGTAATAGTCAGCGTTTAGCCTTGCACCCTGCTGCCCCCTGTTCGGGCTGGCGCTCAGGGCCGCGGGAGCACAGGCTTGTCCTCAGCGATGCTCCACACGGATGTGCTGGGGGCAGCGAGGGCGGCTCAGCCCCCCCACGCCTGTGGCAGCCTCTAAATACAGCAGATAAAGCGCCTTGCGTTTGAGGCCATTGGGATCACACCATCGCCCATCTGACAAGTACAGAGAAATAAATGCCCTGCTCCTATTTGTCCTGTAAGACTGGGAAAGCCACTTCCCCTTACAAAACATACCTGTGGCCATGCAGGGCTGTGCCGTGACAACCGGACCGAGGTGTTTGCGTTCCTCCATGTGCCCGAAGCTCACGCCGGCGAGCGCAGCCGGCTCCAGTGGGGTCTCAGGCTGGCTCTGCCCAAGGCTGGAGCACAACTGCCGGAGCCCGTCCACGTACAGACCGCCGGTCACGCTTCGCAGTGAGCCGCCCGCTCGAACATCTGGGCAATTCAGTCAGGTTAAGGGGCCAGGGAGGAGTAAAAGCTGATACGGGGTTTGTTCGGTGCTAGTAAGATGATACCATCAGGGGAAGAACCTTTTGATTTTGCATTTATGTTGTATATTGATTTCCTTTAGAATGGTGACATGGGCTATTGCTAAAACCTGTCTAGTTAATACTTAGTGGTGACTCTGCTCTTACAGCCAATGAAGCAATTTTATAATGTATGTAGGAACGCATACTGCTGTACATCTAATTCTTTATTTTCTTTTTCTTTATTTCTAATCCCAATTTGCATAGAATTCAGCCGAAAAAATGGAGTGACGAGGATCAAATATGCTATCCCAAGAGGCTCTTGGAAGGTAGACTGAGCTTAGACTTGTTCTGCGGGTGTTGCAGGAGACGGAGGGCCGTCTCATTTTGCAACATCTTAGAGGGACCACCATGACTAAAATTTTTTTGAAACACATTTCTCCGCAGGATTGTCTGCAGCAAAACGCTTCCCCTAAAACTGAAGGGGAAGCCAAGATATCCATGTGGCCAAAAGCTGCTGAGTGAAAGCACCACGGAAGTGACAGCATCCCTCATAAAGGGGAGCCTCTGCCGCA